>NC_000085.6:50322346-50922346 GCF_000001635.26 Mus musculus
TTCCACTCTAATCACCAGTTTTTAACTTGGATACTTAAATTATTTACATATTCATGAGATTAGAAATCAGCCCTGACATGGGAAATTTCAAGCATGTGTAAACCCTGCCAAGTCAGCATGGTCTATCATACACAACTCACTGTGTAGAAATAACCAAGTGCCTTTTTACTTAAAGCAGCGCCTCCAGTAAATGCAATGGCATTAGGTAGATATTGGTTTTATAAGTGTGCTTTGCAAACTTGTTATTGAGTTCTGAGACCCACTGGTCTTTTATTTTCACCTTATCCTTGACATTAAGAGGCTACCCATTCTACTAAGAAAGAAATAGAATTACTGCGAATATCAGTACTTTAATATTCAATGGTTTAATGTTATTATAATCAACAATATTTCCCAAGCACCGTGTACTGGTCCATCTGGGGCCTATTCACTCTAGTCATACAGTTGCTTTCAAGGATTGACTACAGAGGCATTCTCTAAGGAACTGTCCATGTCTCACACACTGGAAAGAAGTTGGCCTGAGGTAGGCTCTGCCTGAGGCTGATTCCAGCTACAGCTCCCTGGGTTTACCTTCTCCTAGGTCTATGGATAATTAACTGTGTCAAGCATGCAATGTTTGCTCCTTGCCTCATTCAGTGTTACTGCCTTCCATTATCTTTGCATCTTTAGCCAGTCGCCGAAGGCAGGTTCCACCATTATTCCTTCCACTTTTTACTGGAAGAACTTACAAAGTTGAGTGGGCCTGCTGACATTCATTCACCAGCCAGTAGTAGGGCCTGAGAGAGAAGAGAGCCAGCACCTCCCCTGTTTCCTTTGGTGCTCATCGGTTTTGATAGCTAAGGCTGTGAAAATGCTCAAAGCTCACCTATTCTCATAGCAAGTAGTCAGTATTTGCCAGAGCAGGCACAGTATTTGAAGCAGCCATGATAAGCATTATCCCTACATTAGGAGAAGTCAGGATTGTTTTTTTTTTTTAAGGATGTAACAACTGCTTGGGGCTGAGGACAGGACTCACTGAGTCAAGTGCCTATGATGCAAGCGTGAGGACCTGCGATTGTGTCCCCAGTACAGAGGGAAAGGCAGGGAATGCCTCGCAGGTGCTTGTAATCTCAGTATTTGGGAGGCACAGAGGGATGGTCTCCAGGGCAAGCTGGATAGGTAGGATAGACAGAATTTGCAAGGCCCTGCAAGTGTAGTGTAGCAGGAGTTAAAGGAAGAAAAGGCAATGCTTTAGGCATCCACAGACACCTAACACACACACACACACACACACACACACACACCTAACACACATACACATAGAAAGAATGAGGTGAAACACACACACAGGAACAATACATGTACACATCAACATGCCTGCAAACTATATAGACCAATACATGAAAAAGAAAGAAAGAAGGAAAGAAAGAAAGAAAGAAAGAAAGAAAGAAAGAAAGAAAGAAAGAAAGAAAGGAAGGAAGAAAGGAAGAAAGGAAGAAAGGAAGAAAGGAAGAAAGGAAGAAAGGAAGAAAGGAAGAAAGGAAGAAAGAAGAAAGGAAGAAAGGAAGAAAGGAAGAAAGGAAGAAAGGAAGAAAGGAAGAAAGGAAGAAAGGAAGAAAGGAAGAAAGGAAGAAAGGAAGAAAGGAAGAAAGGAAGAAAGGAAGAAAGGAAGAAAGAAAGAAAGAAAGAAAGAAAGAAAGAAAGAAAGAAAGAAAGAAAGAAAGAAAGATAGAGAGAGAGAGACAACTAATTAGCAAAACCTGAAGATGGGAAGGGAAATCTAAAAGTAGTTCTTAAGAGGCCCTTTGGTGGAAGTAACTAAAACTGTCATTGCCTACCAATTAATTTGGAAGTATATTTTTTCCTTTTATATCAATGCATGTTTTTCATATGCATAGAATGTCAACTATTAATGTTTAGTACTTCTGGTATGTTACCAACAGCAGGCTTCCTCCTTCTAAAAGCAAATTTTGGCTTTGGAACCTATCTGCCAAGTGTTAAAAGTGCAGCCAATGTGTAGAATTAGGATTCCCTATTTTATCCCAAATTCGTGGATTGTGATCCTTCAGCACCTAGAAGAGGTTGGGAACAAAAGAGGATTCTTACATGCTGGTATGTGGCCTTCTGCTGCTATAGCTTCAAAACAAGTGGTACAGAAATTGTGACATTGGCAGGGAAACAGAAGTAAATGGAAAATAAGGATGTTAAGTGAAATAAGCCAGATGCAGGTTAACAAATGCTACAAGGTGACTGGCCACTTGCACCAGGGAAAGCTGGGTAGGAGACCCCATAGCACTCTACAGAACAAAGGAAGTCCCTTGCACTTATAGAACTTAGAGGAAGAGGTCTTTGACAGATTAGTCAAAGTACAAGAGCAGATATAAAGATAGATATAAATATCCTTATATAAATATTAAGATACAATGATGTAGGATACTAGTCCTGTTACCACACAAACCTTGGGGAGGCTATGTGCTGGCTTTTTAGCCTAGGGAAGGGATTAGCTGGGGATTAAGAAGTGGCTGGTCCCCTCCATAAGGACACCACATGGTAAGAGAGCAGAAGACTGAACTGTCTGACAAGAAAGAGAACCAGGCAGAGTAAGGAAGGGGAAGGTAATGGGGAGGGTGAGTCCCCGAGCACAAGGTATGACACCTTTGTCTGAAGATGCAGTGATGAAGATCTGAAGATGTGTTTAAGACAGACTGAGAGAGGCTGATGGAGGCAATGTTTTACATCCGTTTTTACACTAGTTATTCTATATACTAAACCTAAAAGTCATAATATCACAAGTGGCCCAGTATAAATTTATAAATGTTCTAGAACAAAGCAAAGTAAGGGCCACAAGGCAGCCCCAAGGGCTTGGTCTTTCAGGCACAGAATTGATCAGTCATTTGGATGCAACTTTTTTTGTATAAGCCCACATCAATTGCAAAAAACAATAGGTTTCCTTCTGACACTTTCATATGTGCCTAGACACGGCTTTGTTCTTATTCATTTCTGTGTTAGGCCCTTTTCCCAACCCTCCTGCTGGCCCCCAACTCTTCCCAAGTGATCCCCCTCTCCAAATGTAGTGTTTTAAATCATAGAACAATAAATGAGCATTCTCTATAACAAATTGTAAGAAATAAAAGAAAATGAGGAAAATTAAGAAGTAGAAAGTAGCTGGAGAGCCAGTTCAGGGCAGTTGACGAGGTAGATTTTTTTTTTTAATCCACCACGGCACACATTTATAAAATGTCTGTGTTAGTTGTAAACACTTACACGTTTTGAAACATATATTTAGTTTGACAAATGAAGTCTGATTACTTCTCCCAAAAAAGCCAAGAGGTCTGGACCTTGGCCCTGTCATCCCATGAAGCAAGGTAGAAATTGAAGCTGGACATGGCCTGGATCTCAATAGAATAATACCCGCTCTCCATGCGCACACTGCCCAGCCCCCGCGTGTTCTCTTCAGTTGTGCTACTTGACCATCTGAGTAGGAACGGAGCCCATGAACTATGTGTTTCTGGCCATGCCTAGAGAAGGGAGAGCCAGGAAGCTGCTTGGAGCAATGACCGATGGCGAGAAGCCCTTTTCTGCAACTACCTTTGGCAGGAGGTTGAGCCAGTCAGCTAAGGAGGTCAGGAGCCTCCCAGCACAAGCTATTCAGTAGCCCAAGTCCTGGCAGCAGCATGTCGGTAATAGGACATTACGGTGGGTTATTGTCCCCTTAGCAAGCTGCTCTTCCAACACAAGCCCTCGCAGAGTAAGGAGCCCAGTACCTGGCGTGCTCTACATGGCTGAGGTATGTGCACATTCCTCTACTCCGCTCCTGCCTCTCTCTCTCTCTTCCTCTTTTTTTTTTCTTGCAGTCACATCTGCTCTTTGTTTTCTCTCCTTTCGAGTGTTTCCCAACACATCATGTTTAGTGAGGTGTTTAAGACAGACTGAGAGATGCCGTTGGAGGCAATGTTTTATAGCACAGTTTGTACACTAGTTTATTGCCAAATTAAAATAAAGATGTAATCTGGCAGCTTGAGCCTGCTGCCAAGGCTTCCTTGGGTGGTTTCCTGTATCACGGAAAGAAGTCAGGGAAAGCAAGGAATGAAGGAAGGGACTGCATGCCCTTCCTCCTGGCTTCCCTGTTTGCAAATGAAGAAACCAACAACAAAGTGTGCTTCCTGTTTGAGCTAGAGAAACAAACAGTAAAGAAGGCACAGTGTTCCAGAGTCCCTCTAGGAAATGCAATAGGCTTCTTTGCGTGCCAACTGCTATGCAGGTTGCAGTGGTCTGAAACAGGTACTTGACAGCTTACGCTATAAAAAGCATTAATTCCAAATAAGTAAAATAAAATAAAGGGCTGCCGGCATCGTCAGGTAAAGGTAAGCACTTGCCACAAGCCTGATCATCCAAGTTCAATGTTGAGACTCAAATGGTAAAAGGAGAACTCCACCCCATTTGTCGTCTGACCTCCGCACACCTGCCATGGAATAGGTTTGCATGTGTGTGCATGCATAAACACACACACACACACACACACACACACACACACACACACACACACTAGTATCTTTTTAAAATGTAGGACAAGAATAACAAAACACCATCCGTTTCTCACTTGGTCCCACAGACTAACTGGAGCAAAATTCCTCTCACATTTTCCCTTTTATTCGTGTCTCTTCTATTTGGAATTACCTGTTAACTTGGTGATCACAGGTTAGCCTGTTGGTATTGAGCCCCAAGGCAACAATACCTGGAACAAGGATGAAACTAAGGATACCCACTAAGGCACTCAACCAATTCTCAACAATTCAGACTAAGATCAAATCATATCACTGGCTTTCTTGGTGTGCCAGCGTGTAAATGGCAGATCCTGAGATTTCTGGTCTTCATACTTATATCAGGAAAACATATAAATTACCATTCATATTCATTACTTCTTCCTTCAATTCGTTTATTTTTGAGATTACTACATAACTATGGAGATACTAAATATTATCAGGAGACTTTTATTCTGTAAGGAAAAAAATAACCCTAAATCATGAAAACACTATATTGCTCTTAGGTCTAAGGAGGACATTTGGGAATAAAAATTTCTTCAAGATTAAATACCAGTCACTGGTTGATATTTAAAATTCCCATGGAATTGGTAGCCAGTAAGAGTTTACTGTGGTCCATAAAGAAATATGTAGCCAACAAAAGTCTTCCAGTGCCTTCCAAATGGCCCTGTCAAAAAGCCTCCACAAAGTGTGTGTGCATAGTATCACAGGGAAAGGGGCATCTCAGACCTTATGGGCTCTCTCTAAACCAATAATCCAAATGTTTTTTCTCAGGGTCTTAAATGTCCTATTCCTTGAAGTACAGAAAAGAATCTATGTTGGAGACATGAGAAAACCAAAAAACTCTCTATATGTAGAGAAAGTAAAGTGTGCCCCAAAGTACAAAGAGTATAGAAGAAAGGGAAGAGGAGACATGAGGACGCTGTTCATAGGTAAGTTGTGTCGGGGCCAGCATCTCATCACGGTGTTTTAGAAGAGTCAGTTCCTTTATGTTTGCCTGAGTTTGACATGAAACTTTCTCCAGCAGATGGGAAGCTTGCTCTGGGGCTAAGATCTCAGCAAAGAACTTGGCAACAACAGCACTAGCAGCTGTCACGGAGAAAAACTGATGAACAATACGTATGCACAGGAACAAATGGTCCTCTTTCCTACAGAATCGCAGATGCTGGCTAGCCAACGCCAGCACGGAGCTCTCCTTGGCGTCTGGAACTGTCTTATCAGTTCTCAAAATCTCAAGGTCTGTCAATGATTGCCAGATCCTGGTACCAGCATCAGTGACTCCACCTGGAGGTCCACAGGCCCTCTCCACTTAACTCTAGAGAGTGCCATTGGCTTCTCTGATGGCAGATATTGCTTTCCATACCTTGATGTATGTCTTGAGACACTGAGGTCTTTTCAGTTCTCTACATACGTGAGCAGGCTGTCCAGTTCTACCATATAAATGATTTATTCCTGTTTCTCTCTTGAGAAACCAGAGATAGAAAGACTAATTCTGTTCACATATTCACTTCAAAATGTTATCAAAGTTTAGAATCCCACCAAATTTCATACAAAGATCTCTTTCTGTTCCTACGACATCCACACATAAAATCAAATCAATTTTCGTACAATTATGTTTCTTGAACTATCAATTTTTTAATTCCTCACATCACATAGAACGAAGATTGATCAGGATTTTTCAAACTCTACAAGCACAGAAACATATGAAGTCTGTGATCACAAAATGAACCTTGAGTTCAGACCCTCATATTACCTCTATGTATTTTCACATTTTTATGCTTAACCCTATGACTGAGCATACACCAACCCTGGCAACTCTTCAAAGGCTCTAAGTGAGGGTAGCAAAAACCATGTGTGCCAATTAGGCCAAACCACAAACCTGACTAAGATCAGGTTCTACAAATCTGTGTGTATTATAGCGAGCTTTACCAGCCTTCTGATTTTGACAAAAAAACTCCACCATGTAAACATTACTTTTCCACTTTTATATAATTACTTATGAGATTCTTCTTTGCTTAAGAAAATGTGTGTGCTCCTGTCCAAGAAGTCTGTCATATTTTTGTTTTGCTGGAGGAATCTCTTAAAAATCTCAGGAGGCTATGAGCCTAAAGGTCACTAAGCATTTACCATGTGAATGTTGGTTATTATTAACTTATTATATTAAGTTTATATAATACATGCAGTCACTTTGTGCATCTGTGAGCTCCCTAGCTGTCTTAGTTAGGGTTTCCTTTGCTGTAAAGAGACACCATGAATAAAGCAACTCTTATAAAAGACAACATTTAATTGGGGCTCGATTACAGGTTTAAAGCATTCAGTCGATTATCATCGTGACTGGAAGCATGTAGTGTCCAGGCTGGCATGGTACTGGAGGAGCTGAGAGTTCTTTTTCTTGTTCCAAAGGCAAATAGAAGACTGGCTTTAGCGGGCAGCTAGGAGGATGATCTCTAAGCCCACCCTCCCAGTGAAAAACTTACTCTAACAGGCCATACCTATGTCAACAAGGCCACAGCTTCTAAGAGTACCAGACCTATGTCAAACATCATCAAACTATGACATTCCACTCCCTGGGTAACATATACTTGTTCAAACATATGAATTTATGCAGACCATACCTAGCCATAGCATAATGCAATATATAATTAGTCCAACTTTAAAAGTATCATAAGTCTATCCCAGTCTCAAAAATGTTAAAAGTCCAAATTTCAAAGTCTCTTCTGAGATTCATCCAATTACTTAACTGTAATGACTTATAAACTCAAACTCAAAGCAGGGCACGTACCACCACCACTACAGGATAAACATTACAATTCCAAAACGTGAGGAAATAATGGACCAAGAAAAGCCAACTGGGCAAACTCTAAACTCAGCATTCCTGTGTCTGATGTTAAAGCTCTCCAGCTTTTTCATCTTTGTTTACTCCAACACAATTCTTTCTCTTTGACTGGTTCCACTCTGCTGCAACTAGGCATCTTCAATAGCCTCTCATCAGGTCCCTTCATGGTGCCAAGCCTCAACTTCTTTGCAAGACCCCTTCAGTCCAGTAACATCAACTACAACTGAGGTTGCAACTTTATCAGTGGCCTCTCCTTGGCCTCTCACAGTGCCAAGTCTCAGTTGTTCTCCATGATCCCTTCATGCCTTCAAAATCAGTACCACCTGGATGATCCTTACACATTACCAAGTTCAGCTGCAACACGAGGTACAGCTATGGTTATCTCTGGTACACAACTTCTCTATGTTCTCAGAAAACACTTCCCAGAAGATTTCACCTCAGTGATGCTGGTCTCTTCTTAATAGTTGCTAATTTCTAAGCTCCAGCTAACCAGCATCAATTGTCCCAGTAGCCCCTTCTATTCTTGACTCTAAAGCCAGGGATGCATGTCCAGAGCTTCCAAGTTCTGCTTCTTGCTGGGGCTGAAACAAGACCCCCTTCTTCTATTACATTATCACCAACTTTCTGTTTTCCAACTTCTTCACTGCCTAGGCTTGGCTGTTGTGAAACTTCTTCGGTAAGCAGACCTTGAACTTAGAGACCTGCTCTATCTCCTGAATGCTGGGATTAAAGGCATGTGTCACCATGCTTAGATCTAAGCTTTTCTGTGCTTGAAACTTGCTCTGTTGCTGGCTGTCCTTGAACTTAGAGATCTGCTGGCCTCGGTCTCCTGGGATTAAAGGTGTATACTACCATGCCAGGACCTAAACTAATCCTCAAGATCTGGATCAAAAGCCTGTGTTTCTGGATTTTAATTTATTCCAGATTAAAAGTCCAAATGAAAACAATAAGTAATAATAATGCCTGAGATATAATTATTCCTTGTTCAATGATAAATATAAATACATAAACAATAAGCTTAGTTGGGCAGGATCTTGCTTCAAAATCACTACTCCCTTAATCTGTTTATCTTGTGAACACAGGATTTAGCTCCACTACCTGGTGCCCTTTCATTACTTGAACGATACATTTTGTATTTTTCCTCTCTAAGCTTGCTATGCTTGATCAAAGTACTTTCCATGAGAGCAAAACAGAGGACAAAGTTTATGCTGGGCTTTTCTGAGTCTTCCTTGTCAATGCAATTAATCTCTTCATCTTAGCCTTGGGCTGACTCTTCAGATAAGGGCACAAAGCAGCTATGTTCACCAAAAAATCATGACAACAATTGCCAGAGTTCAACTCACCCTCAGTACCAATGTCTTCCATATTCCTACTAGGATGGCATATTAAGTCTCACTTAAAGCATTCCATAGTGTAATATTGTTTTCAAAGGAATGGAAAGTGAACCTTAAAAAAATAACTAGTCATATAAAACACATTTAAGGTGAAATTTTTATTTGTGAATGGCACCAAATAATGCTCACTATAATAAGCTGAGTTGGAACTTCGGTCTGGGTGTCCTCACTCCTCTAGGGTTATTTACTTTGCCAAGTGAACATTGAACACTGGAAGTACTGGGACTTCAAGGGTTAAATTCCAGGGCATTATTGTTTGCACTTAGTCAGGTGAATCTGCTTTACTAAGCCTCCCCAGTGGGGGTGGAGGGGAAATGAACATACAACTGAATAAAATAAAATAAAATAAAACATTGGATCAAATGACAGATAACCCATGTGCCGGGTAGCTTGGTCTTCACCTGTTAATTGTGCCAAACGCACTGAAGCTCAACTCCAAAAGCAAAATTGTACATTCTGCTAAAGGGTAGCCAGGCTGCTCAGGAGGAAAAAAAAAAAAAAAGAGCACTACTAATGGCAAACCTTTCCTATTTTTAGGCTTAATGTGTGTTTTACTTGGCAGTAAGAGCAGCATGCATAAAACTCCCATCCTATGATGTTAATTCGCTTGCTTCAAAATGCCACTGTCACTAGAGACCTAGGGAAACTGCTCACAGGCTTCCTTTGCCTTCAGGGAGAACTCCACACACTGAGAGCAGACTAGACAAAGTCCCCCACCCAAACCCCCTGCGTTTTAGTGTTTCTGATAAAAAAGAATGACTTGAAGAAGAATGGATTTATTTGGCTCACTATTCCAGGTCACAATCCATCACTAAAGAAAGTAAAGACATAGAGCAACACTGCCTGCAAGCTTACCTTTTGGCTCACTCCCTGGCTCATGCTCATCTAACTTTCTTATATTGATCAGACCCACAGTGCCCAGGGATGCCACTGTCCATAGTGGGACGGGATCTTCCCACATCAGTTAATAATCATGACAATCTCTTACAGACACAGACACAGATACAGGCCAATAGAATCCAGACAATATCTCAACTAAGTTTCTTTCTTCCTATGTGACTGAAGCTTGTGCGAGTTTGGGGATCTAGCTAGCAGATTTAGAATTTCTTCTAATCATGGGAGCCTGACATTTCATTAAACACATGCTATGTCTAAACCATGTTCCTCTTTGGAAGATTATAAGAATATCTTTGTTGAATGATGGATTTCATAAAGGGCATGCCAGTATCTCACCTGGTTTCCCTTGAACTTTTACTATTTAAGTTTCTCTCACGTTTAAATACATGTAGTATCTTTTTTTTCTATTTTAACTTTATTTGCCATACTAACTTACACTCTATGTTGCTGCACAAGTTCCATAAAGGAAAAGACAATGTACTTATATAGTACATACATAATGCATGTACTAATAGAAAACTTATCACCTGTAGTCACATATTTATAGGGCATACACTCAGTGATGAACCCATATGCGTAGGACAACTGCATGGAATACTTTAGAAGCAATGGGCTTCTTCCATTTTGCCACTAAGAAAACCTGTAAGAAAGAGTCTTAAGATGATAGTGACATCGGAACATTTCTCAAACCTTAAAAGTCGCCCCCTAGTATTTGTAAACCTTAGTAAAATAGCTTCTCCTTGAGTGTCTGGGAAAAGCAATAGGTCTTAAACCAAGAAAAATGATCATCTGTCTACACTCATAAAACAGACACAGTTTTCGTGCAAGTCAGAGTCTTCTAAATCTTTCAGCATCTGTAATAGATGCTGAAAATTGAACAAGTTACATGAGCTAAAAGTTTTCTCTCTGGATACTGTGGATCTTTAAGATGTGAGTTCTACCAAGATACCCTGTGGGACTATAGGAGGTGGGGGCTCACCAAGAGACCCTTATGTTACTTAGTTCCTGAAAATTCTTTGGTATTCTGGGACAACCTGATTCTACCATTTGTGCCCTAACTGATAGTGAGTTGCAGAGTTTTGCCTATGACCCACTATGATGTGCTGACTCTCTTGAAGCACAAAGTGAAGGCCACACAGGCATGAACGAGAACTTTCAGTGCTATGAACTAAAGCAGTATTGTCACGTCATAAGTGTGTTAGTTCAGTATTTAATGGAAAGCTGGCCAACATGGCATCCAGGCTACCTACTGTGTATCTATACTATCTTAGCTAATATCTCAACTTTCTTTTGTATGTTTTCTCATATTTTTACATGGTTACAACAGGCAACCTTCAATGCTCTCACTGGCACTCAAAATACTACATAAAAAAAAATCATTGAGATAAAAATCCCAGGTAAGTAACCAGTGACATTTGCCCTGGTAGCCATGCACCACTGTGTGAAGCATGGTAAGTGTGCTCACCTTTTGGTCTTGACTGTATGCCAGGATCCAGTCTTCTTGCTTCGGATGGAAAAGCAAACTCTGAATGTAAAAGTTGAGCCGGTACTTTTGATAGGTTGCCCCTTCATCTGAGCTGATCAACAAACTGCTCTCAATCTCCGGGTCTGTGAGTAACATAATCTGCAGGAAAGCAAGAGAAAATGAAGCTTACTCATGACGATGCATCTCGCCCAGCTATCACATTGACAGAAGCACAAAAGGCTGGCGGACAGTGCTCAACCAGAGGAGCATCTGCATTCTGTGATGCTGACCCTCCTACCCAGACAACTGACACAAAGCCATTTGTATCATTTGAAGAACAAGGAAGAACTCGTCAGAGAAAGGAGATGAAAATCAGAAGATTTTTACTCTCTTCCCCTTTATAGGACTCTTGGGAGAAACTGTAATTTTTTCTAAAGTTATTCTTCTTTAAATGAAAAATTGTATTTATGTATGTTTTTATTTTATTTATTTTATTTGCTTATGTGCACCCATAGATGTGCTATAGCACATAGGTGAATGTTAAAGGTCAATTTGCAGGTTTTAGTTCTTTTATTCTACCATATGTGTCTGAGCATTGAGCTCAGAATACCAGGATTGGCAGTGAGCACCTTACCTGCTGCTCCATCTCCCAGTTACAAAATTATTTTGTTAATCTGAACCATTCCCTACTACCCCCTTAATCATAGCCCTGCCTCGTGATGTAGCTTGGTCACACACGCTCCATCTCAAGAAAATAAAAGTACTGTTTTTGTATAGGAAAAAATAATTTATTACTATGGGTCCCAATTCTTTCCGTTCCTGCCCCCACAGTCCTGTTTCACATGAGCTCTGCCTTTAACTTGATTCTATGAGTTTTGGTCTATGATATTTTTCATGAGTCTTAACGCATAGATCATTTAATTTCACCACCGTTTTTTCACTTTCAAGCCCACTCTATTATGTATTTGCTTATTTTCATTCTTTCTATATCCCTTTTATTACAACATAAAATTTATGAGAGTCAGGGTATATCTTTGCTCATGGGTGTATTACTAGAAGCTGGACTAAGCTAAGCCTATATTACACACTCAACAAATGTCTGCCAAATGAATGAATGGATGAAAAGATGAATGAATGAGTGAAAAGAAGGGAGAGAGGAGGAAGGGAGGGAGAAAGGTAGAAGGATGGAAGGAAGGAAGGAAGGAAGGAAGGAAGGAAGGAAGGAAGGAAAGAAAGAAGGGGTATTTAAAAGCAGTAGTGTGGACTGAGAAATACATTTAGACCCGTTTCCAAGGATATGAATGTCAGCTCCTTCAGAGACAGTGCAGTTGTGTGTACTTCTCCATCTTCCACCCATGGGCTATAAATCTGTAGAAACTCCTAGCTCCGGGTACTTGTTTTGTAATCTCGTTGGGACGCCTACGCTTGGCCTGAGCCTTCTGAATAACCACGATCGGAGCAAGATGAATGAGCTGCCTTGAGAGCTGCTTGTTTTCTCTCATTTTCTGCCCCTAGGAATATGTGATGAAGTATCTCATTCCCTACTCTCTGTAGGTCTCCTTGCCTCCACCAAAGTGTGTGCCTAACATTTACAGACAGCCTGCTTTCATGCTGCCAGTTGACTTCTTTTCTATTGGCTTATTAGTTAGTACTCTCTGAGTCTGGTTCAGTATGAAAAATGTGCTCAATGTGTGGGTAGGTGATGAGAGATCACTGCAGCCTGGATTTAGCAGTAAGACAGGAAGGGAGGGAACAAGGGAGAGTCTGGAGAAGGAAGAGGAAAGAAGAAAAGAGAGGGGGTAGGGAAAAGGAAGGAAGAAAGAGAGGGGGGAATACATAGAGTCTTTATATAAAAGCACAGAATACTAGGCAAACACAGTCCCTTTTGATATTGAGTCATCATTTTGAAACTTCATAATAGTTTGTGTCACTTTTAAAAGGGATGTGATGTCATCACAAATGCCTTAAAAAGTGCTTCACACACACACACACACACACACACACACACACACACACACGCACGCACGTGCGCGCGCACTGTTGGAGTCTCTTTCTCTTAATCAGGATGAATTGGAGGTTCTTTGTCTATTTTCTAGCTTGCTCTTGTAAAAGACAAAGTGGTTGAGAGGAATGCCGTTCTTACCAGCCACACTCCAGACAAGAGAGAACAACAGGAATCGTGACAAACTGGACTCTGATTGTCTCTCACATAGTGTGAAACACTGCCCACTCCACAAACACCTACAAAAGTTATGAGTTTGTCTACCTCATGTTGACCAGACAAGCAGCCTCCTCCATTTGATGACCGACATGGGCCATCAAGGGAATTTGCTAAGTACCAACTCACATGCCTTCATTAAAACCTAGTGCATTCTCTAAACAAGGACATTTTGATGGCTCCTAAATGGACAGAAATATTTCCAGGTGATTTCATATTTACTGGGACATAAAAAAGGCTGTCATATTTTAAAACAAAAATATGCCATAAAATGATCATACTGCCTTGTATTCCTAGCCACAATTAACAATAAAGTGTAACAACCTCTTGCCTCCTGCCAAAAAGCAATCTTCATGATAGCACGAAGAGGCCCTGCTTTACAGGCATCCACTATCTAGAGTCAGATGAAGTTTTCCTACATTTTGATTTCCTAGGCCCTGGTCAACTAAAATATGCTCTCTCTTCTCATCTCACAACCTGCTTCGCCTGACATACAAATAAAAGGACTTCAAATGAAGACTAGAAAATACCCCCAAATCAAAGTGATTTTTGTTTATTGTTTTCTGCAACTAGTTTAATATGCATGCATATTCTAAATTCATTAGGCTGTGTGAAATTACGTTGTATCCCCCATGTAACATTTGAAAGAGGCCGAAGTACTTCACGGAATTTTGGGGACATTGGTGTTTGTTGTCATATAAATAAAACTATTAGGGATTAGGCCTCTTGTTTTTGCCCCTGAAAAATCAGAAATAGGGAGATCAAAATCCCATGTTCTCTATCAGTGTTCATCTGAAACCTTATACTTGGTAATTTGCATGCATAATGTTGGAAGGTCAGGTTATCTTCTTGTAAGACTAAAAAGTCTGGACCACAAAGGCTAGTTTCTGTTCAAATCTCCTCAAAAGAAGCAGGTCAGACCAGTATGGCTCTATCTTTGTTTATCCATATTTTTATTATCCTAACAGCTTTATTATGTAAGTATTGGTCCCTTGGATTTTTTTTCCCATAGCTATATGCTAAATCATGGTGTCTGATTTGTATTCATATTTGTATTTAAAATTAGAATGTATGTAGTTTTATGAGAGGATGGCAAACATAAAAGTAAGTGCACACTTTTGGATACAGAAAGACATGTACAATCTATTTTAATTCCTTAATCATAACCTTCATATTAATTAGGCTGTGGTTAGTGTACTGACAGGATGCACTGTGTCCTTAATGAGTTGCTGGATGATTAAGGAAACCTTGTTATTTCAATTTTAAACTCTTTCATGATTTTGCCTCAAATGAACCGAGGTTTCTCTTCCAATGTTGTCAATTACAAAAAGCAAGTTAGTAAGTACTTAAATGATTTAGCAAGATCCACACCGAAAACTTTTAACATGCACAGAGAAGCACATAACAAATCAAATTCAGTCTTTGGACATAGGTAGTATTGCTGATCTGAAAATAAGTCGTGTCCTCTCAGGAAAGTATACCAAAGGGCAATCTTTTCAAAATAGATAAACTCAAACGAATGAGCAATTTTCCAAAACTCTAGATTACACTTCTCATTTTTTATTTATATTATCATTTATCTATTATCTGCTTATTTATCCATTCAGATTTATTTATTTATCTATCTATCATCTATCTATCATTTATGTGAGCATGTGAACACACACACACACACAGAGAGAGAGAGAGAGAGAGAGAGAGAGAGAGAGAGAGAGAGGTTTACATGATTAGAGGCCAGAGAACAATGTTAAGTGTCTTTGTCTGTTATTCACTACTTTGTTTTTGGAGGCAGTGTCTTACACTGAACTTGGAGTTGATTAATCAGGTCAGCCAGGCTGGCCTGCAAGCCCTTGGGCTCCCCACATCATCACCATCCCATGCTAGGACTTCAGGTACACATTGTTTAATCCAGCTTTAAGGTGAGGGTTAGAGATCTGAACTCAGATCTTTATGCCTGTGCAGCCATCTTCCCCTTGTTTGTAACCAGGTCAAGATGTTTCTCCACCCTCCTCTGGCTCCTCATGTGTCTTTGAATGAGTGATGTTTCGTCATGTTGGATTTTCATCATTCTGGGTAATGAAATAAATAGCAGGTTTTCAAGATAAGTTTGCAGAAGGTATAAATCCTATCTTTTCACACTCTCGTAGTAGCTCTCTGGGAAATGGACTCAGCTTGAAACAAAGCTTATTCCACAGTGGGCCCGCGTACCTTTGTGACAAATGAATCTATGCGTGAATGAATGGATCACTTAGCATATGCTTCCACTGAACATAAGGCAGGAGTCCCCTGCAGCACTGGGGGTTCAGTCTTCTCACACTCTCTGCTTGGACAGGAGCAGGGTAAAGACAAGGGGAAGAGATTGCTTTGAACAGGAATAATTACTCTCTGTTCAGATGGACTGGGATGATTAGCACGCGTTTACCTATGCCTTGCGGGGCGTGCAGACATGGCACTGACTGCATCTGTGGATGAATTGTTTTCCATAGGAAGTCAATAACTGCAGCACAGGCTTCCGCAGTCCAGCTCTAAGCAATCATTCATCATCCACTTCAGAAGGAGGAAGAAACTTTATTTGCTTTTCCTAGAGGTGACAAATGAACATGAAATACAATTTATAGATTTCAAATACATCACTTCTCTCTTCTCTTGGTAGTATTCCTTCTGACAGCTTAGCGTAGTCAAAAATTGAAGGTGGCCCAGCAAGATTGCTCATTGGGTAAAAGATGCTTTCCATTAAGCCTGAATGCATGAGTTTGATCCTTCCATGGAAGGAGACAATTGATTCCTATAGATGTTCTCCGAACATTGCATATGTGCAGTGCCACGCGTTGGTCCATTTGCCCATACATACAAATATGAAAGGCTCATAAAATTAAACTTGCCCTAGAATCACCATATGGCTCCATGACACAATTTTCAACCTTGTCAGGCAGATTTATGATTTTTTCCAGGTGTGCACTGCGGTCCTTGTTGCCAGAGAAATGCTAGTGTTTATTTAGTTTTTGCAATTCTTCCCCTAGGTGTATTGCTTTGGAACTTGACCACCCACCTGCTTAGATGAAACAAGGCTAATGGGAATATCACCTTTTCTGGGTGTATATTTTTCCATCATTTCTTTGATCTTAAGGTAAAAGGAGTTCTTTTGTGTTATTTGTGACTTGTTTGTTCCTTTGTTGCTTGTAGGTCACTCACAGGCTAGACTCAAGCAGTGGTAATTCTGAGCTTCTGAGAAATGTCATTCTTACTTTTCTCAAGACTTAGCACAGGTCCAAACGGCCACATCACAGGTGCATAACAAATGAATTTCATAATGACCCAGAAAATGACAACGTGGTCAAGACAGCCAATAGATGCTCTGTTTTGTTCAAGCACAAATCTTTTTCTCTATAAACAAAACAAGAGGCCAGTGGCAAGCTTCTGGGCTGGAAATTAAAAACAAATTAAGCAAAATGTAATCAGAGCAAGGAAGTAATTTGCTGACCAATGTGGGTGGAAAAAAAACTGCCTATTCCCAGTGTGGAATGAGCACCAGCCCCTCCCAAAGCTGAGGGTGAGGGAAGGAAGTGTTCCTCCATTGAAAGTTCTTTGTAGGACAGTGTTAGTGAGCATTACAACAGATCCCAAAATGTCCCAGGGAAGAAAAGTCCTCGAAGCAGAAATAATAGTGAACGATGGGGCAGAAGGTGATCAGAGGAAGGACGTTTCAACCGCATATACTCCAATAGATGAAAGTCTATGGGAAACTGCGGGCAACACAACCACTCGCTCTACATTGTATTCTCTCAGCTCAGTGAAGCTAGCATAATGTCTTTGTTTCTTAACACAGAACAGTATGACTCAATGCTAAGAGATGAAGACAACATTTTGCAGTAGGCCATCTACTTAGGACGCAAGAAATTGCTCGAAAACTTCAGCATTGTATTCTGAAGTTTATTCTGTGGGTTTGTTTGTTTGTTTGTTTGTTGTCCAGACTTTATCCCTCTACCGGTCCGCCCTCCAACTGTTCCACACCCCACACCTTCCACCCCATCCCCCATCTCCATGTGGATGTCCTCAAGCCCCCACACCCAACCACCACCACACCTCCCCACTCCTTGGGGCCCAAGTCTGTTGGGGTTAGGTACATCCTCTCTGACTCAGTCCAGACCCAGCAGTCCTCTGCTGTATAAGTGTTGGGGACTCGTATCCGCTGGTGTATGCTGCCTGGTGGGTGGCTCAGTGTCTGAGAGATCCCTGGGGTCCAGGTTTATTTTTATCACTTATTTCCCCTTTTGGATGGAATTTGAAACTTTTAGGAAAAGGAATTTTCAAGCAGCACATAAATTAAGTCCTCCTTGTGTGTCTTCATTGCTTATTAAAAGGCCCTTCCCATTATCACTGCATGGAATAATGATGAAAGTTGTTTCTCTAAACTCTCCTTTGTGAAGCCTTACGGCGTACTCAATCGATAAGTAAGTTCACCGCAAATGACAAGAGCTGGGCTACACACGGGAGAAGACACTTCCAGGAAGGTTACAGGGCACCCTAGTTTAGGTCCCGTGAGACAACTAACTGTGTACGATCCTCTCCCTTGAGGCACCTTAGAGAATCCTATTTCTAGAAGAGCATGCTAGCGTGAGGCTCTGTTCTCATTTCTGGGGATTCAGCTTGGCCTCTATTAAGGGGATGTGTGCTCAGAAACAGGCAGGGTAATGAGCAGGGTTGCGCATGCATGCACCAGCTTGAAACTTCAAAAAGAGCCGTTACCAAGATCTAAGTCTGATTCTAGACAAAATCATCCCGAATGGTTGCTGCACTCACTAAGAGAGAAAAAGAGAATGATTTTACACAAGGATATTAATACTCTGAAACATTGGGAACTCTGTTATTTATATCGCAATAATAGTAGTAGGGGTCCAGTCCAGAGTCAAATATTTGAAACTTTTCTCTCTCATGTGTCATGTAGTGCTCTAAAGGTATAGGTCCTTGAATAGTTTTGCCTTTATGAGGACAGTGACAATAAACAAGTAGGTATTTCCTGAACATGTAGTTTGTGTGGGGCACCCTGCTACAACTGAAAAACCACTATTCTGGTCAATTGTACTAAATATGATACTACTTTTGAGAGAGCTTGTTCTATCCATTTGACAAAAAGGAGATTAGGCTCAGCAATGACTCAGGGTTACACAATTTGTAAGTAGCAATGCAACCTAAGGTGGACACTGTTTGTAAATGTGTGAGCATTCAATGGATTGCCTCATAATGAGTGGTGATTTAGAACTATAGATTCTGATGAAAAAAAAATAAAGAAAAAGAACAGTTGATTTGTAGAAAAGAGCACGAAGGAAAGGAAGAAGAAAGTGAAAAGATAGGAGAGGAATAGAGAGAAAGAATAGTTCACAGTGGGACACAAAGGACACAATAAAGGGACAAGGTTATGGGGACACTCAATGACAGGTGTTAGGTATTACATGCTATACATCCAAAACAGGGTATTCCGGAAGAAAGGAAATGGAGTCTTCGATATAAAGCAAAATATCCAATCTTAACTTATGTCAGAATTCCCACAATAGCCCAAGTCACTTTGCTTCCTGTCTATTAAACATCTCTCCTCTCATGAATGACTTTATGTTTTACCATAAAAATAGAAAAGAAAGAAGCAAGAGAAACAGATATAAAAATCTTTGATCGAATGATAATATTAGTAATCCTACATGCTAGCTCTTAAAGAAGCAGAACTGGTTTCCTAATATATGTATTCTGTGTGTTATTTATATGTGAAAAATATAATCTCATTTTGCTGATGGCACAGCTCTTTTTGTATAAAACTCACCAGGTAATATATAATATTGATTAATGGTTATGAGTGTATCATTTAGTTTACAAACCTAAACATAGTATTTTAAAGGTAAATATATAATTTCAGGGGGCATTTTTATTACTGTCACTTAGAAACCAATTAAATAATTTGGTAATATTTGTTCCACCTTAAAATTTCATGGAATATCAATACCCCCCCTGTTTCACATGTAATCAGAACACATTTCCATGGACATTAGAAACCCCAGAATAAATTCTCTTTTAGATCTCCAAAGATCTATAACTGCCAAAAGGCTACATCATTTAAAAATGTTAGCTGCTCTCAAAAGGAACCATGGTGATGCAAGAAAGAAGCATTTGCCTTCCTAGCTCTTAGGAAACTTCACAAGGATTGATGTTCATTTAATGATGAGAAATCTTTTTATACCACTAGAAATGATTAAGGCAGGTGGGGAAGAGGAGAGCAAGAAAGAAAAGGTCTCCGCACACTTTGACACCGAGTTAGATGAAGACAACACCATTTCTGGGAAACCCTGAAGGTGTGTGCTTGGTTTTCCTTTGAGTAAACATCAAGTTGAAAAATCAAGGAAATGAGCCCACACTAATAAATCATAATGATTCTACCAATCAGTCACGAAGGTAGCCACACTCTTCATCCCTCTCCTTGCACGAATGTCCTGGTAAGTGTATTTTAGTTTTACTTATATTAATGCAGTGTGGTAAAGTGGCATAAATTCCAGGGTGTACTGCAGAAGATTAACGAGGCTTCAGCAGCATGTGGCCTTGCTAATATATTTGGCTGTTAATGCTTTCCTGAAAAGACTATGGAGACCACCAGGGGGTTCTCAGAGAGGATCTGCGGAGTAGTGGAGTGAGAATTCCTTCTGCTGCTGCTGCTCCTCAGGAACATGGGGGGGAAGAACAAATTATGGAGGAATTAGAGCCCCCTGCTAGCCAGGAGGTCTAGTTCATGGGAAATTGTCCTTCTTCCTTCAATTACTTCATGACAGGCATTTGATCATTTCAAGTTGCTTCTGAGAGGAAATAAGAGCGAACACGCTTAATGGCCATGTTGCCGAGCATAATCATGTGTTTATCTGTCGATTTTCCATTTTCCCTTCTCTTTCTTACAGAACCAATTGGTAAAACTCTTTTGAAGAAGTTATGCACTGTGATTGCATTTCCAAAGGTCTGTCTGTGTCTTGGGCTAATTTCATCTTTCAGAAGCAGCACAAAAGGTGGAGAGTTGTTTGTTTTTTAAGGGAAATATCTGTTTTATAAATGCATTACTGTTAACAGGATACTTCAGACTAGCGGGTTAAAAGCAAGCATTTTTTTTTCCTTATGATCCTGGGGTTCAAGAATCTATGAGCAGCCCAATTGGGGGTAGTTACGTTTCAGGCACACATGCTATCAGCACGTTGGTGCTCTGCTTCCCACATGATTTCTTCATACACCTCGTCAGTGTGGTTTAATGGTTAGGGTTCCTACCAACAATGATTTCTCATGAGGTCATTGTCAGTACAATTAAATTATAAGTGTGCCAATCTGCCTTAAGCCTGTAAAAACGTATTTTCAGGCCAAGTTTCATTGTCATGATGGGGAGAATAAGTCTATAAAGATACCACCATCTGAAAAGTTGTTTGATCTTTATTTAGGAGCTGCTGTGAGTGTACAAAAGACAGCTCATGGTTTGGCTTGTTTTAGTGCATTTAAGACAGGGTAAATATATACCATCTGTTGTTCTAGGAATTTCTGGCTTACTTCTTGAGACGATTAGCTTTTTATGTTTATTGTCAAGTTGATATGGTATAGAATCACTAGGGAAGGAACTCTCAAGGAGAATAGTCTACATTAAATTTGCCTGTAAGCTTATCAATGGAGCATTAACAAGATTTACCTTATTTGTGGTAAAAAGACCTGCTCACTTTGGGCATCACCATCTCTTAGGCAGGAGAATTTTGAGCTAAGAGTTGAGAAAGTGAACCGACCACTGGGATCCATGGATTTATTCCTCTTCAATCCTGATTACAGATGTGATCTGACCAATTCCCTGAGCTCTTCCCACTGTGACTTCCTTGCTATGATCAATAGCCATTCAGAACCATGAGCCATAATAAGTCCGTTCACCCAGATATTAGCACTATTTTTGTGCTACTAATCGGGTTCTTAAATCTCTACCCTGTTGCCAATTATTATTCCACCCCAATTTCCTCCAACCACACAACACTAGGTAGGAGAGAAAGGTTAAAGGAGAAAGGGGGCATAGACCACTGTAGACTACATCTTGTTGGTTAAGGTCGTCAGGTCCTTGGAACAAGTCCCGTTGACATCATCAGAATACCTAGCATTCCAGCAAACTAGCAAACAAGCGATAGCAAAAGCATACTCACATAACATATCTGCATTTTTTGAAGAAACCAAAGTTCTCCCTATACCACTAAGTTGGTTTTGCTAGTATATTTCGACCACAGATACAGAATATGGAACCGAAGCATTGCCTTTGCATAACCATAAGCACTCTCACTGAAGTGGGCTTGGCTTGTGTGTCTTAGCACTTGGTCCCCAGCTAGTCACACTGTTTAGGAGGCTATGATAGCTCTAAGCATTCGGGTCCTTCTCAGGGTCCCAGGCTGTCTGCTTCTGTTGTGTACTCCAGCTACCCAGCAACCCCACCATGGCTTCTCTGCTGTACATGGCGCCTTCTCTCACACTACACCCTAAAATAAACCTCCCTTGTATTAAATTGTTTCTGTCAGGTATTTAGTCACAGTGACATGAAAGTGACTGTGCCAGCACTCCTGTATTTACGGTTTGTAGAAAACTTATCTGTCCATCCTGATGGCAGGAAGATTTGCTAGGCTTGGATACAACTCAGTTTTTGGAGTGCTTTCCTACCATATGCAGAACCTTCGGTTTAATCTGAGCATCCCATAAATCAGATATGGTGGTTTGAGCCTGTAATCCCAGCACTTGGAGACTGGGAGGGAGAAGGTTCACAAACTAAAGGAAATCCTCAACGGAATAGGGACTTGAAGGCCATCCTGTCTCTAGAGACTCCTTGGAAACAAACAAATAGCAACGGCAACAAAAAACATCCCTTATATGTCAGCCTTGTACAATTCCATCCCAACATGGACTCTTCCGATAAACGAAGCAAACGTTTACGAAACAGTAACCACACTTTATTAGCGAAAAACTCTTAATATTTATCTATAAGTATATGGCCTTTCCGAAGTGTTTACCTTTCCTTAACACTCAAGATTGTGAGCCTACATTTCAAACAGTTCCTTCTACGATTAAATGACAATGCTTCCTGGGACTGACTGGGGCTCTTGCATGACCAGAAAACAATTGTCTCTACTTCCGCTCAAACATTCTTTCCCTATTGCCAGTCTTCCCACAATGCACCCGGCTTCCATAAACTCTAATGAGAACTCTCTTCACTTTTTCATCTAAAAACTTACTCTGACGAGGTATCTTAATAAAAGAGGATTTTTATTTATTTTCAAAGAATCATTTGTCATAGCACCAATTGACAGTGTCTGAAAAATCATATAGGACATTATGATCATCAAAATGAATTTTCCTTGAGGAATGCATCTAGCATCTAGCACGTTCATCATTTTCTGATGATCACTTATACAGTATTATGATTTAGTATTGCTTAATATTTTTAAATATCAATTATTATCTTTTAAGTAATGAAAGTAGAATTAATGTATAAAACAGTATGAATTTTTTCCCACTTTTGAAATGCACCATCTAATCACTTATATGAAGGAAAGAAATCATAAATGTAATACTTTGATCTTGGAGTTTAAAACTTATCACATATTCTGAATTTTTCTCTCTTGTGCGATGATGCTTTTAGATGACAGCTGGAAACCGAGCACTTGGTGTGCACACCGTGGTTTCATCCGTTGTAGGGGGGCTTTACCTTCCTCTTTGCTCCTTCTCATTTTTGGACATTAGCTTATCATCTCTCAAAATCATCTGACAGTAGGGTGGTTTAAATTAAAATGACCCCCAGAGGAAGAATTTTCATAGTGGAACTATTAGGAAATGTAGCCGTATTAGCCTAGGTGCAGCCTGGTTGGAGGAAGTGTGACACTGAGGATAGACAGGCTTTGAGGTTGGAGAAGCTCAAGCCAGGCTGAGGGAATCACACTCTCTTCCTGCTGCCTGTCCATCCTGATGTAGAACTCTCAGGTCTGTCTCCAGCACCATGCCATCCTGGATGCCACCATGCTTCCCGCCATCATGATAATGAGCTAAGCCTCAGAGCTCTAAGCCAGTTCCAATTAAACGTTTTCCATTATAAGATTTGTCATGGTCTTGGTGGTACTTCACAGCATTAAAAACCCCAACTAAAACAGATAGGTTGCTAGTTCATACTCTTTCTCTAGTTAATTATAGGAATTTTTCTTATTTTCACTGTTACAGCTGTACAGTTTTCATTTTCAATTATACTTTGGAGGAAGAGGCTATAAAATAATGCTTTATATCTATTGTTTACACATACACACTCACACACACACTCACACACACTCACAGAGGAGACCCCAGGTGCCTACTTGAAGCTCAAAACAATGAAAAGACTAGAAATTCTCTTGTGCACAGCATTTTGGAGGCTGTGTGAGCTGAGAAAAAATTGTCACAGCAAAACACATTTTCTCTAGTATTTACTATATCACCAATCCACACATTTTTAGTTTTGTCTTTTTATTATTAACTTTAAGATGTTCAAAACATCTTAAAAGGACCCAGATGTAGCTGTCTCTTGTGAGACTATGCCGGGGCCTAGCAAACACAGAAGTGGATGCTCACAGTCAGCTAATGGATGGATCACAGGGCTCCCAATGGAGCAGCTAGAGAAAGTACCCAAGGAGCTAAAGGGATCTGCAACCCTATAGGTAGAACATTATGAACTAACCAGTACCCCGGAGCTCTTGACTCTAGCTGCATATGTATCAAAAGATGGCCTAGTCGGCCATCACTGGAAAGAGAGGCCCATTGGACACGCAAACTTTATATGCCCCAGTACAGGGGAACGCCAGGGCCAAAAAGGGGGAGTGGGTGGGTAGGGGAGGGGGGGTGGGTGGCTATGGGGGACTGTTGGTATAGCATTGGAAATGTAAATGAGCTAAATACCTAATAAAAATGGAAAAGAAAAAAATGTTCAAAACAGTTCATTGTATGAAAAATTCTAATTTCTAAAACTGTCATTTAGGAAAATTTTATACTTATATGGCATTTTTTGTTTGTTTGTTTAAGCATTACATAGCCCCTTACGAACGTTAATGAGGATGTCCCTTCAGAAATAGAAGCAAACCTCAAGAGAATGAACATAGGTACAGGAGTGCCATCGTCTCTCTGTGACAATTACAGAACATCCTTGTCATCTTCAGGGTTCACACCCAGGCTGTGAGTTCCCACATAACACAGGCAGAAGATCTCTTTCCAAAAAAATTATGGGATTAATGTTTGCACTTATTTCATAAATGATAAGACTAAACAAATCCTTATTATCTGTTTTTTTGTTGTTGTCTTCCTTCCTTCCTTCCTTCCTTCCTTCCTTCTTTCTTCCTCTTTCTTTCTTTCTTTCTTTCTTTCTTTCTTTCTTTCTTTCTTCCTTCCTTCCTTCCTTCCTTTCTTTCTTTCCTTCTTTCTTTCTTTGAAAAGAGAAACATGACTTTTGAATATTGTAGGGAGAAAGTTTTTATTCCTTGGGGAATAGCAAGATGTTTGCCATTCGACTGTTCATTTCATCCTTCCTATACCAATTCTGTTATCTTTAGCATCACCTGGCAGTCCTCATTGCTGAGATGAGAGACATCAGAGAATGATTTAAAACAACTCCTCCACAGCACTGACTTAGAGACAACAAATGCTTTTCAATAGAATGCATATGGTTATCACTATTGACATTCAAGTTTTATAGAACAAAAAAGGTTTTCCTGCTATAAAAGGGGTCAGAACAATAGACCATTTAGAAACAACAATGAATTTTGAAGATGTGTGTGTGTGTGTGTGTATGTGTGTGTGAGTGAGTGTATATATATATATATATATATATATATATATATATGTGTGTGTGTGTGTGTGTGTGTGTGTGTGTGTGTGCATGTGTGTGAGTGTGTTTGTATGTGTGTGTGTGCATGTTTAATGTGGGGAGGACAAGCCTGACAGAGCATTGAAGTAGGGAGGCCTGAAATGAATTTATACTTTGTATTTGTAGGTAAGAAGTTCCTCAGATGGCAGAGGTAAGGAAATGCAATTTGCAACCAATCAAAGAATTTTCTAACTATGCAAAGGACTTTGGACACAGTTGACTAGAGAAACCAAATATTTGGAGCTATAGAGACACACTTGGGCTTTTCTTTTTTTCTTCTATCCTTGCCATGCTCTTGTTAGAGTCAATGATGGATACATAGCCAATGGTAGTGTGAATGCAGAGAGCAACACCTTAATCGCTGGAAAGCTCTTACTTCTGCAGCTTCACTGCTCAACTACATTTTGCCTTTCCCTCTGGATGAAATGCCTGGGCTCGACAATCCCTAGCTAATTGGCTCAAGTGAGCTTCCCCGTTAGTCAAGTGATTTTTATGTCAAGCACATGCAGCCTGAGATTACCCATCTAACTTTCTTCTTCTTCTGTCCACTCATGTGACCTTCAGAAACCATTCATGATGCCCATCATTTATCTCTGTAGGCAACTATAAAATGATAGCACTGTCCAGTTCATAAATTGGCTCCATTTTTATTGAACAGAGCCAAAACAAAGCACACAGATAGCATTTCCTAAGTGAAATGAATAGTTTTATGTTGCAAAAGATTACTCGTGCTGTAGATGTGTGTGAGGATCACCAAAATAAAGCAAGAAAATATACCTCGGGTTCTAAAAGTCTTTTAAAGCTGTTCTGAAGCAAGAAAAAGGAGATAAGGCTTGCCACATGCCCTCAAAGGAAGATCTATTTTTTGCACATGGGGATTTTTGAGAACTAACATTTTGAGGAACAAACTTTGAAGATTAACAGTTAAATACTTATTTCTGGCTCAACATATTGTTAAGTAACTATTAATGCTGGATCTAGAATTTTCAGCTATAGATCCAAATAAGTATTTCCAATTGTATCTATGAAAACTAGATACTTAATCAGAAAAATGTCACCAAAACAAATCAGACAATGTGGTGTTAGGGGCTCATAGAGTGGCAGGAAGCTCTGATGCTAATGTGTGGAGAGATAATGAATGTTCACTATTGTGAGCCCTTATAATCATGGACTCTGCCGTTGTCTGTGGTTCTTGATGGTGAAGGAACACGGTGTTTGCTATATTAAAGTTATCCAATAAGATTACATTAAGAAAATGTGCTGCAACACTGCATTTATAAAATGGTCTAAAGAGGAATACAGACAAAGATGTGTCAACCTCCAGAGATGTAGTGGGGGAAGGCAGTGTTTAGTGAATAAGAGACAGGGTCTTATTCTGCTGCTGTGTAGATAAGGGTCAATGGAATTCACAGAATATCCAAGAGCCTGACTTTATCATTTTCAATGTTCCACTTTTAACAAAGATAGTTTCTAATCTCCTCAATTCAAAGATTGTGTGACTTTTTCTGGATTAAGAAGTATTCTAAAACCGGGCGTGGCGGCACACGCCTTTAATCCTGGCACTCGGGAGGCAGAGGCAGGCCGATTTCTGAGTTCGAGGCCAGCCTGGTCTACAAAGTGAGTTCCAGGACAGCCAGGGCTATACAGAGAAACCCTGTCTCAAAAAGCAAAGCAAAACAACACAAAACAAAACACAACACAACACAACACAAAACAAAACAAAACAAAACAAAACAAAACAAAACAAAACAAAACAAAACAAAACAAAACAAGAAGTATTCTAGTCAGTTTATGGGGAAATAAAATGTTAGTGTATTACACCCCATGGACCAAATACCACATCTTACAAAAAAATCATCCCTCACTGTCCAGTGTGAATGGGTCATAGTTTTTGGGTCCCCTATTCTGTCTTTATTTAGCAATATATACAAAAACAGCTTGCTATTTAAAGGGATCCCATGGTGTATCTTTCAGTAACATGAGGGATTTCTTCATTTACATGTTGACAGTCCTGATTGCCTGCAGCTTAGGTGAGCCAGTGCCATGGGCGGTGCAGATACAGTCTACAGTAAATGAGAGTTTCCAAATTATAGAAACTTCACACTGTATCTGCATCCCCAATCATACATTTTCATGCTGTAGCTATCCTTGACAACCAGGGTTTCTCACCAGTTCCTTTATCAAATTTCTGTTTCTCTGGAGGTAAAGTCTGCTAGCATTCCATTAGTCTAAGGCCCTTCCAACCAAGGCTCAATTGCCAATGGCACCTGTAAAATTATATTTACTCCTTAGAGCTAAAATGTAAAGGTCACTTTGTTTATTAAAGCTAAGCCTTGAGGCTAAATATCATTTCTCGATGCTCCCAAAGAAGAGAGGGGGTGAATGGAGGGAAGGGAAGAGTCTTGGGACTAGAAGCTCACTGATTAAGTGATATAAAACTGGATCAAAATTAAATTAAATTTGTCATATCCATAGTTAAGCTAGAGTTTTCACTTCATATGAAGAATAAATTTTACCTAGAAGCAACAGCCTTCTCAGCTAGGCTAACCATCATTTTTCACACTGACTACCCTTACTCTGGGAGATGCAGTCGGATGATCTACAGCTATTTTACTCTGAAGCTTTTTGTGTCTAAGCTGAGCATTTCAAATACTTCCCAACACCTTGAAATTCACAGACAAGTGGAACCAACCCACGCATTGATCCAGTGACCCCAACATATCATTTGGCTAATTGAGATCTTTTCCCTCTAGGATTAATTGACTAGGCTCCTTCCAAGGTGAAGCTGCTAACTTGTGATCCTTAACTTGGCCTCACAAATGTCTCTTTCTCTTTAGCTCAGCATCAGTTCTTCTGCAGTTTCTCTGAGAACTGCACAGCTCCCAACCCCATCCCCTTAGCTCCAAATGCAACCCATTTCTAATTTGGTATCTTGTTGAGGTTTTTTTTTTTTTTTTTTTTTTGCTGTACCAGAACATATGAAAAATGAATTTGAAACAAAAGGCCAGGTGTACCCATGAATTTTTAAAACAGATCTGCTGGGAGAAAACCCATGCAAAACAAAACTCTTCAGTAACCCTTGGTATAAAACATCCATCCATATTCTACCCAGTCTCATCTCTGCTATATGTCGACACTGACCTAGACAGAAAGCCAATTTGCTTATACCATCTTCAATGCATGCAATCAGCAACTACCAGCTGATGGCTTTCTCAGGCTGGAGCTCTACTTGTACAAGCTGGGTACACAGTGACCATCACATCCCCTGAGTGGTACAAGATATAGAAAGCAATACCAAGGGGGATAGCATTTGAAATGTATATAAAGAAAATATCTAATAAATAAATAAATAAATAAATAAGGATATAGAAAGCAAAGATGACTCATAAATTCCTCCAGGAGAACATTTTCTAAAAGAACAGTAGGTAAACTGGACCAAGTAGTAAAGCTATCTCTACTTAACTTCTCTGAGATGTGAGATGCTATTTCATAATGATGCTATCAAGGGAATTTCTTTCTGTGTCCCTTTGTTCCATTATATCCTACCAAATAGACATCTCTTGTGGATGTGAGGGGGGATATATGAGCATATATGTGTTCACAGTAGACATGTGAACGCCAGTGGACATCTTGTGAATGTTAGTTCTTTCTTTCCATAGTGAATCCCTAAGAGTGGACTCAGCCCATCAAGATTGTACAGTAAGGGTTTTACCTACTGAGCCATGTTACTGCCCCAACCCCTGGGAATTTTAAATTCACAAACACATCTATTTATACATGGGAAGGTGGTACTGCTGGACACATTTCACAGATGTTATGTTTGGCTAAAGGAACAAGCAGAGCTTATTATAGGAATCAGAATCATCGTCTGTCCCACATGGCTGCAATATAGAGATGGGGCTTCTGATTTCAATAAGCAATACAACAGCACATCCTGCCTTGTTTGCAGTTGCGTATGTACTGTCTCATTTGGGATTGACCTGTAGCTGGTGAAGTCTTTGAATACTTTAGCCCTATACAGATGCAGGTGTATCTACAACTGAGACTTTCTCTTCAGGTGATTTTAGGTTGTGCTAAGTTGACAGTTAAAAACTAAAGACCACACACATGCAAAATAGATTTCCATGTTTAAAAATTATTGACTCTAAAATAATAAAGTGCCTCTTTGGTGCAGGTGATGACAAAAAAATGAATTTTATCTTTCATCCAAAGATGGTATTGTGGCTGCTGATTAGGGAGAATAGGGAAATTATTTTCCACCTGATCACAGGTAATGTTTCATACTGCCTGCAGCAAGTTAATACAACCAACCTAGAACACAGACTGTGGACCCACAACCCATTCACTAGAGCAGAAATAGCCAGCTTCACAATTTAATAGGAAAATTTAACTCATCCACCAATAGGTAAAACTTGTGATTCAATGATGAATAGAGTTATATATTATTTTATCAGTTCTTTGATAATTGTATACATACATTCAGAATTTTGACCATATTTAATCCCTAGGAAGGAGGATTCTCAAAATAACATATATAGTATATCAGAACCTTCCCTCTAAAAGTATATTTTAACATCATTAAAAACACTTGCTCATTTAGAGACTAAAGAACAGTGAGAAGATATGGAAAACAGAGCACCCAAGTCCCATTTATGTGAGCTAGTTTTCAACCTCAAACCAATTACCTACAAATGCACACACAAAAGCATGCACAGTTCTCTTGTGGCTTGGTGCTAGTTTTCAGATCACAGCCCTCTGTACATCTGAATGGTTGAACTGGATTCTCCTAGCACGGCTGAAGGTGGTTAGGATTACAGATTTCTGGGTCTTGGTGATGCTCATTATGTCTTCTTTCAATCAATCAGCTCTATAGGTCTTGTTATCTCAATAGCACATCCTGGCTTGTCTCCGGATTATATATTGTTTATTAAGTGAAGCAAAGGATGCAGGCAGAGAACAACATTCTCTAAACTTGTAAGTAGCTGATGAAAAGGTTCCGAACGTAGGTTCAAAGGGATGTGATGAGATAGGGTACCATGAGATACATGAGGAGATCTTCTTAGCTCCCAATACAAACTTGTACAAAGAATTGCTGGAAAACGTTTCCAATTATACTCAGTTTCTACAAGAACATTTTTCATATCAAAATCTCTATACAGCTACCATATAGATGACTCCTGGTAGAGAAAATGACATACAACTGTTTAACCACCAGCTTATCTTACTAGATGAATGTGAGTTGGATATGGGGTTACTTTGTAGGGAGAGAATCAAAACTAAAAAGTAGAGAGGAAAGTATTTTGAAATCTTTGTGTTGCACAAGACAAAGGGAACATAAATTACTGCATGGAAAAAGAAAGAAGGAGAAAAGGTGGGTAATATTTGTTACATTAAAGACAGTCTTTTATTTGAAAAATGAAGATAGTGTACTTGGGGAGTAATTTGGCTAGTTGCTCTATCAGCTTCAGTTTGAAAACATAATTAACAACTGTGAATAGAAATAATTAATCTCTTGCTCTTGGGGAAAATTTAGAGTGAAATGCTATTTGTCAGAAGAGACAGTAGGGGATTATGTTTTGAAAATTAGACATCTGTAAACATTCCTTATGAAGGAGAAAGTTCTAGGGCAGCCATATGAAGGTGGTTGCCTTGCTTCTTAAATTTCTGTCCTGGCAAGAAATAGCCAGAAGAGAAACTATCTATCCAATCCTTAACCTGTAAAAGCAAAATATCCATAAGATCCATCCCATTACTCAGAAAGTTAGAACCGAGTAAAGCTGTTCACACATTTGTTAGACTTTGTGTTGAAATCACCAAAGTAAAAACCTACCCCCTAATGTCTCAAAGTTGAAAAAGGTGGTATTTTTCTTCAGTAGATGAGAGACGATGTGTAAAGTTGGGATACAGATTTTACTTGCCTCTTAGCCCTGTGACCAGAATTTAATGAACACAATTGCAATGACCTTTCTGATTTCCCTTAACTTTCTGTGCTTAGACTTTTAAAATGCTTGGATTCATAATAGTCCACTAACCCCTTGGTTCTAATCCTGTGTCTGCCACTCCACGAGATACTTATGTTTTACTCATGAGTGAGGTAGACTGGATGTGTGCACTAATTTGCTGGTCTCTTTTTTCTCAGAATCACCGGGTAAACAGAAGCACACTCTGACCTCTGACAGTACACATACTCGGACCTCTGACAGTCTATGTTTCCTCAGTCTGTAAGCACTAGCACTGCCTCCATCCCTGCCTTTCCCTGGCTCATGAGAATGAACTGTTGATCATGTACACTTTCTGCAAAAACTTTCTAACAAATTCTAATTTTAATTTTTTCAAAACCTTTTTTTTGTTTTGCTTTGCTTTGTTTTGTTTTGTTTTTTCTGTTTTTTTGAGACAGGCTTTCTCTGTATGGCACTGGCTGTCCTGGAACTCACTCTGTAGTCCAGACTGGCCTCGAACTCAGAAATCCACCTGCCTCTGCCTCCACCACACCTGCCTCTGCACCATTACACCCAGCTACAAAATCTTATTTTTAATGATGGTTCTTAAATGCTTTAACCTCCCTTGTAGCCCACCACCCACCAGAGGTAGTGGAAAAGATCTGATATGGGGAGAAGTAGACCTGTTTAGGAAGGTTCTTTGGAACCACTCCCATCTGTGATATCTGGAAATTGGCAGTTCTGTTCATTGGTTAGCAGGCAGTGGTAGTTCAATCCACTTGCAAACACTTCACAAATACACAAGCAGTCCAGTTCGGTAAAGTCAAGTTCACAATAGCAGTGACACAACCTAGCAGAGACAGCCAGGCCTCAGCCTAGGCTCAAGTCAGCAGGAGGGACCAACAGGGAACACCAGGAGAAGTTCTCGGCTGTGTCTCTGCCCAGGAAGCCAAGATCAGTAAAGATGTGATACCCACAAGCGTTGCACAGATAGCTGTACCAGCAAGCCAAGCTCTGTCTCCATCAATTTCTGGAGTCCTATTTATACCCTCCAAACATCATGTGCCCTCTACAAGACTTGCCTCAGCACTTGCATCCAATCATCCCAAGTCCTTGGAAGCAACAAGAAACTGCAGCACACCACCAGAAGTTTTTGGGTGCATTTCTCTCTATGATGTCTGACAAATGCAGCTCAACTAGGCAATGTAAGGTGGAGCAATACATATGTCTCATTAGCAAAGAATCCTTTATCACGTGTCCTTTCATGTGCTTGCTTTAGCAGAACATCTTCTCTCCTGTGTCTTCTTCAGTGAAACTTTCTTTCACATGTTTATCGCCAGCAAAACACCATCCAACAACTTCCCAAAGAACCCTTAAGTCTCCACTTCAAGCCCTAGCACAGAGCCATGGAACACTGGCAAAGACTGTTGAATACACTAAATATATTACAAAGATGTTAATGGACATCTGACTCCCCCTTTAGATACAGTGTAGTACACTCATATCTTTTCATGCAGTCTTCAGAGGAGAAAACAAAGTCACACTGTTCTTTGTCAGAGAGAAAGGACCAGATATGACTCTAGGTCATATTTTTCTTGAAGAAAGAACTCATATGGTTAGAAGATGGCCATTGTGCAAGCAGGATGAGCTGAGTTCAATTTCCGGAATCCATCTTGAGGTAGAAAGTGAGAACTGATTCCCCACTGTTGTCCTCTGATCGCCACATGGGCTCAACGGCAGTGAGCTTACAAACATTATGCACACACTAATATATGTTAATTAATGAATTAAGAAAAATTAAAAGTGGCTACTAATCAAGTAATACACATGGATAGAAGCAAGACTCATAGATCATCAACTTTAGAGGTAACAAGGAATAATCACGTAGGGAAAGAAAGCATTTTTGCTTTTTTTTCAGGCTCAGTAAGGGATCCACTCTGAAGATCCAAAATAGAACTTCCAACATGGAAAGGACTCTAGCAAACTGATATCGTGGAGATCTAAGTGAGCCAAACTAGGATTTTAATGGTACAACAACAGATGATCATTAAATACCACCATCTGTAAGTGTTGTAAGATGAAGGGCAAATAGGCAGAGGAAATTAATATGTTTGGTAAGAAGAAACCTTCCTGGGGGAGAATGCTGGATGTTACATGAGAGTTTTACGTTATAGACCAATATAAGCTTTTGATTGTCCTTAGTGGCCAAATGAAACTACAATTTGTCACATTAAAACCTTAATAATGGAGCTATATAAAGTATCTGATCAAGGATAAATTCTTCAACTTCACAAATAAAAGCATAAAAATGGCTTAGCCATACAATGCTACAAAGGTCTTAAATTCATTCAGCAAAATAAGTGGATAATTATATATCATCATCTGTAACTACTCCTACAAGAGATAATATTTAAAAATTGTACGATGCAATAAATACCAATATAAAAATATGTAGTGATAAAGGATGAATATAATTTAAAAGATTTTTTTAAAAATAAAAGATGCTTCAGTTGTTTAGATAATCTAATTAGAGCACAGATCTCTATAAGTGTATCTGTGTATGTGTGTGTGTGTGTGTGTGTGTGTGTGTGTGTGTGTGCACTCACACACTGGAACATGTATGTGTGAATTCATACCTGTGAACCCTCTCCCCATATATATGGAGATCAGAGGAAAATATCAGATGCCATGGTATATCATTTTATGCCATATTCCTCTGAGAGAAAATCCTCACTGAATCTGGAAATATGCTGGTGGCCAGCAAGCCCAGGCTACCCTTGTGTCTCTGCAAGGCACAGCACAAACATTACAATCACTCTGAAGACTGCTCTGGGATTTGGGGGTTTGTAGGAGGGGGTTGAAGATTTGAAAATAGGTCCTTGCCCATTGAATGCTCTTACTCAGCCATTATTCTAGTCCTAAATATATTGATTGTTTAATAAACATGTATTACAATAGCTCCTAGAACTGAATTGTACTCAGTGAGGATGCAATGGAAAAATGTGTCATCTCTCCAGGGCTAGTGAAACAAGTGCTGACTAATACAGATGCAGATACTCAGAGCCAACCATCAGACTGAGTCTGAGGACCCCAGTGGAAGAATCAGGAGAAATACTGAAGGAGCCAAAGAGGATTGCAACCCCATAGGAAGAACAACGATATCAACTAACTGCCCCACCCCCACCCCAGAGCTCCCACAGACTAAACCACCAACCAAAGAGTATACATGGGTGGGTTCATGGCTCCAACTACATATGTAGCAGAGGATGTATCAATGGGAGGGAGACCCTTGTTCCTGTGGAGGCTTGATGTCCCAGCATAGGGGGATGACAGGTCAGTGGAGCAAGAGTGGGTGGGCAGACAAAGGAGCACACTCCAAGAGACAAAATGGGGGAGGATGGGAGAGAGGATTTGAGGAGAGGAGACTGGGAAAGGAGACAATATCTAAAATGTAAATAAATAAAATAACCAATTTTTTTAAGAAGGAAAAATGGTATTCATTTTTATACAGCTGAGTGCAAAACACCTGGTGATTTCATAGTCTTGAACTTCCATGGATATAGTAAGATTACATGCGAGCTAAGAACATGAGGAATGGAGTTACAAAACTAATGATTCAGTTGTGATGATGATTTAATTGTCTGAGCCTATAAAACCATCCTAATAAAACCTCTTCAGGCCTTCCAAAGAAGACAAGAAAATAGTTTAATCTCAATACAGAAATCTAAGATCTTTCAACTGAGTTCAGTTGCTTCAGACGTTTTAGCTGCAAATTCAACCAAAGGGGTATTTAAAAATAACAAGTCAACTGGTTAGATTAAAAGATGTTTCAAACAAGCATTAGGCAGACAGCTTGATGAGAGTGATCAGGGACTAGCTAGGGAGATTGGGAAGGATTAAGTGACTCCTTGAAGAGGTAACTTGACTCCTGTAAGGCTTGGATGCCATTGCCTTCAGGGCTGCTATGCAGAAAGAGAACTGCTGCAAATTACTACTTAGTTTTACAAAGTAAAGGTCAAGGAAAGAGAGCTAATTGTAGTAGCCATCAAAGGACTAGAATATGTTAAGAAGGACCCCATGGCATTTGTGTGCCATCTTAAGGTTATTACCCATTTAACTCATTTTAAAAAGATCCAAAGATGGGAAGAATTTTATTTTCACATTCCAGGAAGAAGTGACATGTTGCCCCAGGGCCTTCCAGTCTTTGCACTGGTTTGTCATTTGTAGGACCCAAAGGCTGAGCTCAGGCATAAGGAAAAAGAGTAATATAGGTTCATACATAATTTGGGTATGGCATTTATTAATCCTAGGTATGTGCCTACATATCACTGTGTTTAAAGGAAAAAAAAAAAAAGAAACCATGAAAAAATTGTCATAATGGGTATTTAGAACCATGGACAAATTACAAATGAGACAGTGACCACGGTTCTTTAAGACTACAGTCTGATTTGAGAGGAGGCCTTTCAAATAAGGGAACTCCATCTTCCCAGCTACCCGTCTCACATGTGTAATTGCTTGGTTCGTTTCAACACCCTCTCTCACTTAGGTTTTTATCATGCTATAATTGAAGCTAAGAGCTTATGTCTTAGTCTGCATAGTCTTGAACAGAATAGAGGCATCCAAAGAACTCATAAGTTCACTATTCTTCTCTTACTAATTCCACTAGCTCTCCTTTTTCCCTTTCTCTCTTTCCTTTCTCTTTAGGTCACTTCTCCAGCTGCCTAGCTTGTTCTGCAATGTAGGTAGTTAGCACAGGAGGAATGAGAGACACAAGAGAGGGGGAATTTCACTGGTCAAGAGGATGCAGACTGCAGATAAAGAACTTTCTCCTCTTAATGTTTATTTCTGGATAGAAACCAAGTAGCAGGCTTAAAGTTAAGCTACCTCTTTGGGAAATGTGAACTCCCCCTTTAAAGGGAACTTAGACATGATACAATAAACAGTTTCATTGAGTAAGCACTGTGATTCTGGGTTACATCCCTCCTCCAAGGGCCCTAAGGTCCAATTGCTTGTCCCTTCCTTCTCAGCTCAGATGTTGAGATTGCAGATCCAGGCAAGAAAAGTGTGATTTCTCTTGGCTGGTGATTTTGGGCTATGGTTTTTGCAGGCTTTTCACTGAGATATAAAACAGAGGTCCTGACCATTCGGAGTCATTATGGCTCCCTGGAAACTTTCTGCAAGGGTAGTGATATTAGCCGCAATTGCCCTGGCTGCATTCCATTCCTAGTAATTGCATTCCACCAGGCAGTTTGTAACAAAAGCCTCTTTCCATGCAGCCTTCTTCAGCATCACTGCCAGTAATACACTGAGTGGCAGCTGAGCTCCAACTCCTTTTGGGTCAAAAGAGTTTCTGCAGTGAAGGCATTTGGAGAATACAGTGAGTCTGGATGGTCACAGTCTACTTTGTCATCTGAAAGCTTCTTCATTAGTTTGCAAAGTCAACACATTCTTCAGTCTTCCTTGTTTTGAAGGGTCAGACTAAACTTCTCTTCCAGGGTCCTTTCAAATGCATAGAGTAAATCGCATTCGCTCAAAGCTTTCTCTATATGGAGCTAATGTCATAGGTAAGTATTAAGATCCACTCAATACATGCACAGAAGCTAAGGAGCTAACAGAATATGCTCCATCACAAAGCCTAGCAAGCAAAGCTGTATGATGGTGTCTGTCTTTCAGACCAGGGTATAAGTGGAATTGCTTAGATGTTTTTGGTTGGCTGAGGTAGGAGTTGAAATGAGACAATTCTATTGCCTTATCTCAGTTGTAAACTTCTGTTCTCATTTTGAAATCCCCTTTGCTCTATGGATAGCAATTTCCAAGTACATATTTTTGGAGTAACAACTTTAAAACAACGAATATAAGAAATCTCCTCCTTGCTGTATTAGTTTCTCCATTTTCATGTTTTTCTTTCATTTTTATATTTTTGCATCTCAACCAATATCCTTTTTGTTTTTATATTAAAAAAAAATGACCTCCATCTGCCGGCATGCTGGATAAGGTTAGGCATCAACTGAGCTACCACCTTAGTCCTGACCCATATTACTCAACCATCTCTTTTCATGGATGGTTGCCTTTTCTGGTTTTAAAAATAATGAGAGACAAGAAAGCCTGCATTTTCTCCTTTTCTAGATGACATGAGTTCTAGATTCCAACACAACCTCTGAGATAAAATACAAGCTACTATGCAAATGAGAAGAAAAAAAAAGTAATTCAAATCTCTTCACGTAGTCCTCCATGCTTGGGCTTTGGAGTATAGACTTTATAGTTCATCTTAGCCTGTCCTAAGATCTTTTGTCTCCAGCAGTTGTGCTCTTTTCCCTATAATAACATGAATAAGCTAGGTTCTGTGGATAGATAATCCTTCTTGACTACTATACTATGAGAGCTTCATTAGAAGACATACCAGAATAAACATTCAGTTTATTTTGTAAAGGCGATATTTGAAAGAGCAAAAAATCTGTGCTCGTAATAATCTCACAGTATACTCAGGGTTTAGCTATGGTGTGATTTGCCCCAACAGGACTGGAATTTGAAAGATGGCCACAGCAGAACTTAACCTTTGAAATTAGGGGGACTTAGAAGAGTCTGCTGACTTTGCACATCAATGGAGAAGTTTGCACATAACAAGGTAGCCTGTGGCGATCCAGACTCATGGCATCTGCTAAATGACTTTACCCTCTTTTGACTTTTGACCCCCAAAGTATATATATTTCTTGTTATATGTGCTATTTTATTTAATGACCATTATTCACACCATGATGTCTTCCACACAGCACAGAGAAGTCCACCCACCAGCTCCTGCACTGAGAGTGCTGGCTAGGATCTACATGGGGGAGCATCATCTGGGAGCACTGAGCTGGGATCTACAAGGAGGTGCATCATCTGGGAGCACAGCACTGGGACTTTCATGGGGAGCATCATCTGGGAGCACTGGGACTTTCATGTGGAGCATCATCTGGGAGCACAGCACTGGGACTTTCATGGGGAGCATCATCTGGGAGCACTGAGCTGGGATCTACATGGAGGTGCATCATCTGGGAGCACAGTGCTGGGACTTTCATGGAGAGTATCAACTGGGAGCACTGAGCTGGGACTTTCATGGGGAGCATCACCATCTCACAAACCTTCCCACTTTCCCCAGTGCAGGAGGAGAACGTTTCCTTCTTCCACCATTCACTCAGACCCTTTCTATCCCAAATAACATTTTCCGCACCATGTTTTGGTCTGGTTGTTGCAAAATTTTAAAGTTCAGACAAAAGACTAAAAGGAAATAGAAAGAATAGAAAACTTGTTCAGAGAAAAGCAAGAGGGTCTCAAAGCAGCTTTCCGCTTCACTGCCAGTGGTAAAACAACACAGCGTGAGGTTCCAGGAAAGTCATGGGTTTGGTTTGCACTGTCTTGGCCTGGCCTTTCTTTTTTCTATCCCAAATAGTCAGTCTCTCTCTCTCTCTCCCTCCCTCCCCCTCCCCCTCTCTCCCTCCCCCTCCACCCCTCCCCCTCCCCCTCTCCCTCTTTCTCTCACATGCACACTTGAGCTCCAGTTGAGCTCTTGTGTTCCTCTCATTCTGGCATGCTCCTTCCCTACCTCTCTCTCATCTGCTGCTGGCATACATATATAATATAGGAATAAAATAATGGACTTAGAATAAAGCTCAGTGTTTAGAATGCTTGCCTAGTTTTTAAGAAGACTAAAGATCAATAAACAGAATATCAAAAATCAAGCATAATAAAAATAAATTACAGATGCCTTCGTTCACATAAAAAGTCCTAGACAAAAAAAAAAAAAAAATCTCCTCCAGGCTCACAGGCATTGGAAGTGAAGTTTGATCTTGTGTGCAGGGGCAGGAAGTGCTAGCGATGAAGGAACTGGCTTTTTTCCCCCCTTGGCTGAGATGCTCTGTAGCCAGACTGCCCTTTTGAGAAGCCAGCATGATCAGGCTGCTCTGGTCTCCTAGGAATACTTCCTCATCATGCCAGGCTCTCTCTGCTGGCCGTGTTTAATCCCACTTGTCTCTGAAGAAACTTGAAAGATACAACAGCCAAATTGCAAACAGGAAAAGAGTGACAGCCCAGCTTTGGCAACACTAGGGCAGAGGGAGGCTGAACCACTGAGTACAAAGAGAAAGGTTGATGGAGCATTGGGTGGTATCAAGCCATTCATTTCCACTACAGCCACCTCTCTCCTCCATATACATATACCTCTCATTAGCTCTCCTCCACTGGAAACACCCTCAGAGTCTACTGTGACTCTGCTTCTCTGAGAAGGGGAAAGAAACTTTATCGCCACAATCATGTATATGTGTTCTCACTCATGAGGTACTTCTGCTGTTGGTGGTTGTGTTTGTTACTTTAATTTCAGACAGATCTCCTGTTTGTGGTTGAGCTAGGAGAAGCAATATGGTTGAGGACTAAAAGGCACCTATGATGAATACCATGTTTGCATCACTGGAAGGTGATGGGAAGATTCAAATTCAGACATAGTTTACTGACTGTATAAATTGGTTTTTCACTCATCATCAAGATAAAATTTTAAGCCAGACATAATAACCCATGTCTTTCATCCAAGCATTTGTGAGGCAAATACGGAGAGATCTCTGTTAGATGGAGGCTAGCCGGGCTAACACAGAAAGTGTCAGACCAGCCAAGACTATCTAACTAGAACTTATCTCAAATAATAAAATAAAGAAGCTTCGAGGTGAACTTGAACCTCTCCCTTCTTAGTCAAGTAAGTGAGGAGGGTGGAGAGGGTCTTAGACTCGTAACATGAACTTACCTCAGAGACTGGAGATACTGAGGGGAGAGGGGACCAACAGCACAAGGTAGGGGTGGCTCATGGAGGAAGAGCAACAGAAAAAAATCTATGTGGGAAAGGTTACAATGAAACCCAGTATTCTGTAGGCTTGTTAGAAAAAAAAATAGTTAATGAAAGTTGCTTTTCTCTGGAGCTGGACTAAAGTCCTGGGCTTAGTCCCAGCATGGTAAAACCAAGCCAAATTTAATAAAAATAAGCAGAAATATCAACAACTGTAAAAAAAACATTATTCTTAACAGTCTGCACTTAAAGGAATGATAACCCTTTTTTTTTTTTTTTACTAATTTCCCAGTGCCTTGCTTTAGAGTTTTGTTCTCAAATCTGTTTTCTTTCTTTCTTCTTCTTTTTTTAAATCGCTGCATGTGTTTTGTATTGTTCAAGTTTCTCTCTCAAGGGCTCTCTGAATAGCTGCCTCTAATAAGCCTGGGTGGGAAGCCCGTGTTTCAAACCAAGACACAGCCACTTGCTGTGCGGAGGAATGACGTGAGAGCCCCGAGATAATGGAGCAGACCTTTCAGGGTACAACATTCCAGGAGGCCCTCCTCCCTGGACTGAACAAATAAATGCCTTTGGAAACGCTGCAGTTCTACCCTTCCTGGGCTCTGCACAGTTGAATTGCTTGTAAGCATTCTTTGCCATATAGTGACTATTCATCTCAGCGTCTTCCTTTCTTCTTTCCTTCCTCCATTTCTTCTCTTCTTCCTTCTTTCCTAGGTATTAGAACAAAGGGTCAATGGCTGTCTGTACCCTCCACTTTCCTACATCATTCCTACAGGTTGTGAATCCTATTTCCTTACAGCTGTGCTCCTCTGTCGGCTCCCTGACCTCTCTCCTACCCAGAAGTCAAATATTCAATACAGTTGTCTTTCTGGGAGAAAAAAAGAAAAAAAAAAGCCTAAGAATTTATGTCAAAGGTACAAATTGCAATAGTTGAATTCAAATCAAATCCTATGTTGTCCAGTAGAGGGCAGCTAGCTAGCTCTAAAATCTTAACTTCAGAAGCGGAAAAACCTTACCCACTTGTATTTACAATTAGAAAGAAAACAAAAACAAAAACAAAAACAAAAACAAAAACAAAAACAAAAAACAAAAAACAAAAAACAAAAAACAAAAACAAAAACAAAAACAAAAAACCAAAACCCATTTAAAACAATGCCTTCCTGTTAGTTCAGCGAGCCTCCCGTGTACAGGAAAGTGTAGCCCTTCCCACATGCTCAGCAGAACTTCAGAGCATGGGGTAATGGTAGGATGGGGAGTTTCAGAGCTATTCCATTAGAATTCATGACTTAGAGCCCCGGAATCTATGTCTTTACAAGCAACTAGGATGCCACTTCTATGGGGTATGACATAAGAACTTAGTAGCAACTCGGCCCCTCGATTCCATCAATTCCCTCAAAAGGACCTGGGCACGTCCTGAGCATGTTTGTGCATATTGAGAAAGGCCAAAGACTTAGCTATAGTGCTCAGCTACAAACAGCTAAGAAAGCGAGACCGTGGCACCTACCTAACATCTACTGTGCAACCCCGCAGAATGACTGTGGCCAAAGGGAAATTATAGCTTTTCGCTATGTGTGTTTAATATGTGCGTCCCACAAAGCTTGGGGAAAACTCTCTAGGTGGCCAACTCTTGCAGTTCTTAGCTACGTGTCCTGAACAATGCACTTCCTGGAGGTTTATTTTCCTCACCTTTGCAGTGCAGTTCTTAAGACCATCCTCATCCTCCCAGAGTTTCTTGCTTCAGTACCAGCCCCGATCCTGTGTCAAATCTCTCCGAAGGTCTTACAGTTGTACTTTATAGCGTGTACTTGGTTATGTTCTCTACTTTGAGAAGCAAAACCTTTTCCTGCTTTTTTCCTCCATTGAGAAGCATGAGTCACAGCCACTCCAAACCCTGCTCCCTGAAAGTGGCGTAGATATTTCCTGGCACAGCCTAAGTCTACGCCAAACAGCTCCCTTTACTTCTTTTCCCTTAATTTTAACAGTTTCCCTAAAATATCGGATAAAATATAAAAGATAGATAGGCTAAATGTAATATGCACTATGACGATGACAATGTAGGTAGAACATTTAAGGTAACATTAGGACTGGGAGTTCACATCAGAGCCCATAAGCAAAGCTAGCCAAGAAAAGAACAATTACTGACTACCCAGTATGCCCATGCCATGAGGAAAAGTCAGTTTTTCAGCTGAGAATCCATGAAGCAACATCATTCAAACAATAGAGGCTACATCAAATTAGATACTTGCTCTGTTTGCCAGGCACATCACTCCTCTTGCCTCTGGGCACAGGTAAATATTGTGCATAGATGGAGATACCCTGTTGGCCCATCAGTTCAGCACTAAGCCAGAACAGGGAATTGTGCCCAGTTAGAAAAATGGTGAATCAGAGAAGGAAAATGCTGCAAGGCTCCTTCTGCCATGAAAAACCTATGAAGATGGCCACTGTCCCCAAATGTAAGCATTGAACTAGAAAGCAAACATGGCCACCAAATTTCTTTTACTCTTTTACTCATTTACTCATAAAGTTATTACAAATGTTTATTGAGTTCTTCCTAAAGGTGAGTACTAGGACTTAGAGTAGAGACTTGTACAGAGTCGTTTCAAATCTCAGAGGGCACTGGTCTCTTCTTGTGGAGCTACCACGCCTATTACTTTGAAGTGATGAGAAGGGGGCTGAGAGGTTCTACACAAGCCAACTTAAATATGACATACACACTGCCATTCCAGTTCCTCTGTGCTTTGCACTTTATCTGAGATCCTACAATTCTTATCTAATGATTAGGCATCCTATCATAATTACTAGAGGTCTCTGGAGGAATCAGGCCTGAGCTTTATGAATCTGAGTGAGATGTAGCTCTCTCTGCATGCACACCAGGGTACATTTAGAAAACCATGAATTACAATGGTAGAAACACTGGCCAGAAATTCGAAGAGCTGCATTCCAGTTCAAGACTGCTTACCTGCTAAACCTTGGGTCTACAAAGCTATGTCATGACTCATCTTACCTCTCTGTAGCTTTGAAAGGATGATGTGTTTGGTTGTACACATACATGCCCATTTCAAAGATTATTTTTTATGACATTGTAAGCACATGAGGTGGTGGTCTGGTGGTCTTGTTATCTATTCTTCCATTTATGTCAACATTGTTAGGGAAGAAACAGCAGGGAGGAAGGAAAGTAAGAAAGGAAAGGAAGGCAGTGAAGCTACCAATGAAACAGTTGCAGAAGGGTAACAGCCAATTCTCACTCAGCTCTCACACACGTATTTATTTCAAATGTCTTTCTGTTTCCCTTGAGCTGACTTTGTATACAAAGAGCATAATGAATCCTGGGCTAAAGTTTATATTCATAATAAATACAGCCAAGTGGTTTGGGCTGCATAATCCTCTCATCTGTTTCATAGGTGACTTGGTGATGAAATGCTGACCGAGGCTCTCCAGGGAGGCAGCCAGCTTCCCACTCAATGTGTTAGTGTTTCCTACCAGGGCTTGTGAGGTGGGGGTAAAAAACCTAAATGTTTGTAATCCTTGGGAAAATTTAAACCCTCCTAGAAATATAATCTTTGTATATCTGTAACATTTCAAAGACTGCTATTAGAATCTATTTGTAGGGATCGATTTTGTTGCAGATCTAAGACTGCTACGGCTCTGATGGTGTAGAGAAAGGTGGAAGAAGAGAGCCTCTCCACAGAAGAGGACAGTGTCTTTGATCTGGCTTTAACCTCCTTATATCCAGGAAGCTAAGTTGAATAGAGAAAGGCAAATTTCAAGCTCCATGTCATTTTGTTAAGTTGGGACTTTCCTGGCTCCATCCAAGCGTAGTCAGTGAGATTCGAAGGTAGACCACTGTGCTTATCCTATGGCTATGCAAACCAAAACAATTTAGCAGCTAGCATTTAGTTTCAAACACAATTAGAATGTCAGCAGCATCAGACCTCCAGGAACAGAAAGTGGGAGAGAAATGGCTGAGGAGTGGAAAGATGACCAGGGGTAACACAACTAATTTAGATTATCTAACACATCATAATGAAGATACTGGAGTGTTGTGATGCTTGAATCTTGAATAAACTTGCTGAAAATGTTCCATTTTCCCATTTCTTTCATTTACCTAAGGCCTTCATTAAAGTGGGGTGTTCACCGACTCTCCCTGTTTGCTGCCACAGTGCCCAGCCCCTTCCTCCTCCAGAGAAATGACTATCTTATTCTTGTTTGAGGAACAAAAATAAGACCAAGACTGAAAAAAAATGCATCCCACCAGTTTCCCTGGGCTTTGAGCCAGAATTACATGGCATACCAAGCCCTGCAGGGGCGAGGAGCAATAGATTTTAATTGGTGCCTAGGGGTGAAGGTCACCTCTCTTGGAACAATGGGCATCTATGGTCAAAACTGACTGAGTCTTCTGTGGAAATGTGCAAATGTCAGCAATGAACTTTCCAATGGAAGAACAGAGGCCGTGGGCCAAAGGAACACAGGCAGGATTAGGTAGTGGGTTTCCCCATTCTAATCTTTTGGTTAAATAATGCACTAATAAAGTATGAAAGGTTGCTGTACAAAAATGTATTATGTGATATAAATCCAAGCAAAGGTATATAGCTTCCAGGTAATGTTCTGCCCCAAGTTCTAACATCTCTTTTTTTTAAATTTATTTTTTAATTAATTAATTTATTTATTTTTATTACATATTTTCCTCAATTACATTTCCAATGCTATCCCAAAAGTCCCCCATACCCTCCCCCCCACTTCCCTACCCACTCATTCCCATTTTTCTTTTTTTTTTTTTGGCCCTGGTGTTCCCCTGTACTGGGGCATATTCCAAGGACAAGTTGGGTTCTTTTTCTGAGCATTGGAATTAAAATAATACAATTATTGGGGTTTAAGTTGGGTGGGTTTAATTCTTAAGAAGAGCTCTTCCATGCAGTGAAAAAGTATTTGCGGATGGGGGAAGAAATCCAGGCATTTCAGTTATAGATATTACCATTTTCAGGAAATGTGGGCTCTTCTTACAAAGCACGGGAGAAGGAAAATCAGGCATTAGACACCTGCCACACCATAGATCCTCCACTAAGGCTGGATTCTTTAATTCATTGCAGTGTCACAATCAGTCATTCATATTTTCTCCCTTTCCCAAAGTTTACCTACAGCCCTGACACAGTATTCTTCCTCCTTGTTTATTATGTTACCAAAGACTATACCGTCAAAATCAATAATAAGCATAAAGATGACCTGTGAAAGGCATGCCTTCTAAGAAAAGAGCAAGACATGTAAGATATCCTGACTTAAAACCATTAAGAATCCAGGACATAGCATTGAAAATGTAAACGAGGAAAATACCTAATTAAAAAAAAAAAAAAAAAGAATCCAGGACATAAAAAGCACAGCATCTGTATCCTTGCAAGCCCCATGCTTATATCTACCTACATATCTCACTCAATTTGTGACATCTCTGTTCATGGAGCCCTGTGAATCTCTATAGTCTAGCGATCAAAAATGTTGATTTCACTAAAGAATATTCGCTTTATTCTCAATGACCATAAGTGGTCTAGCTTTGATGACCATCATGGGCAAAGCAACTTGGGTGGGGGTGGGGGTAAAGGGATTCTTTCATTTTTGAGATTGTACACTCTATTGTTGATGGGAATTAGGGAGGAACTTAGCAGAATCTAGATGGTAGAAAACATGGAGGGGTGCTCCTCACTGGCTTGCTCTTTGGATCATGATTAACCGTTTGTGTTTTGTTGTTGTTTTTTTTATTTTTCCATACAGCTCAGGAAATGGTGTAACCTACAGTGATTATTGTTAATCATTTTATATTTTTAATAATCACTTGACTATTATCTAATTAGTAAAGATGAAAATCTCCCACAGATATGCCTACAGGCTAATCCGATCTAAGCAATTCTTCAGTTGTGGCTTCTTTTCACAGATGACTTGGCCATGTCAAGTCAGCACTTAACTAAGATACCATATCATATCCATGTTCTTCAATGGCCAAGTAAAGTCCTGTTATGATGATTTCATAACTAACCTAGCTTACAGTCCCCTCCAAGGTCTGAGGGGTCTTGTCATGGCATCCACCATCTTGTACAGTGCAATCACATTCTGGCAATGGGATGGTAAACCACATGAGGTCATTGGAAATGAAGGTCCATACATCTTATGCTTACACTCATTTAATCTTTCAGAAAGTCCCATAAAGAATCAGTTATTTGACAAACTATGGGTTATTTTCTGTCTTTAGCACTTTATTTTCAAAGCTTATAAATGGTTCAAGCTGATCAATTACTTAAGACAAATAATAGTAAATACATCAAATCTATAAGAGGATATTTTTTACATCAACTCAATATTAATATCAGCATTGCTCATTTCCTGCTTTTATTCTTAAGACAGTATAAAAGGTTACAAATTTAGAAATAAATTTCATTATTACATTAGCCTTATAATTCAAATGCTTATGAAGATATACTAAGGAGGTCCAATTAGTCATAATAGTTATATATTAATGGGGATGAGCAAGTTTGAAAGTCTCAAAATAGACATTGAGAACTGCAAATCTCTCCAGGCTTTTCATGGTGTTCTGTGAGCATCATTTTCTCACAGAACATACACTGAGTTTTCATCTTCTTTTTCCTTTCTCCTTTGACAAATATTTGTACCTCGGTGAAAGCTTCTAGAGTCCCCAGGGATAGGGCTGTGTGTACACAGTTATTATAATGCATACGTTCTGCACTGGAATTGACCTACGTTGGTCTTCCTTACCAGTCTGTATGATCTTTACGAGGAAGAATGATGTCAGATGCTTCTTGTCTAGATTGTAAAGGGGGTACGTACAATTGGAAATAAATAACAAGAACAAGAAGACTAACATTTTCTAAATGTTGGCTGTGTGTAGGTACCCTGCTTGATTGGACTTTTGTCCTAACTGTGGTGGGGATGACAGGATTTCTGCATGTTACTTTAAAGAGGATGAAAATATCCTAGAAAGGCTCAATGCAAACCACTCAACAAATAAAGCCTTGTCCAGGACTGTCCAGCTAGGACATGGCTGAGCTGGAATGTCGAGCCAGAAAGTGTCCCTGTGCTCCATTACAATTTAGCATTACCCCAAGAATAAAAATGGCGTGGAGTTAAATATATGGTTAACTTCGAATAAAGCATAGCATCACAGTGATGGGACACACCCAGAAAATGCAAGTGATGCACAAAAATGTACTTCTCTGTGTAGAAGTGGAGTGCACATTAAAGAGACACCATCCAAAGGGCAGAAGTTTGTAGGTAAAGACAGCAGGAGTGTTTGAATCTGTCTCTTGGGAACCACTGGAGAGCCCAGATCTAGGCCTGCTACAACCCCACATTGGAAGCATAATTGTGCTCTCCCTCATGGTAAACCAATTTCAGAAATAAGCATCAACATCATTTACCCGTTTGAAACCACTCAGGAAGAACAGAGAGATAAGGGTAAATTGTATTCCCTCTGAAAGTCTTAATAAGTTCTTGCTAAATTAGCCCTCCTTGCCCTGAGAGATCTCACGAGATCTCTTAAGTTCCTCTGCTGAAAATGTTTGCTGTTTAATTACTTCTCTTTCTTCTATGCATTGTCCTCCATGTGCTCCCTGTCCACTCCCCCCCCCGACCCCCCAGTGGTATTTTGTTGCCTTTGTAGTGATCACTGCTGTGTTCCTTCTTGGCTTCCTATCTGTGCCTTCTTGGCCATGCCTCTTCTCTGTCTGTAAGAGCTGTGTGCACCCAGAAATGTTTTCTTTTTTTTCCTACTTTTTATTTTTTTCAGATTCAGACACACTTTACTTTTCTCCACAATAAGCATGCTGATTTCCTAGTGGCAAATGCTTCCAATCATGGCAATGTACATTAGTCTGGTCTCCCCTTAAAAAATATATATATAGCCATAAGCAACCAAAGTAGATATACCTCCTAACCAGTCCATTGGATACTCTCCCTCGAAGGTATCTGACCTCTCATTATCTAAGCCCATTTTATTATCCTACAATCTATAGGGTTCATTCTGCCAAATTTATTTGAAATAGATGAACTATGAAAAGATGACATATACATTAGAAGTCAATAGGCAGTTGTTTGGGGAAATGCATGCCACCTACATGTTCCTTCAAAGGAAGACTCTCTTTTTAAAAAAAGAACAGGTCAACGCACCAACAAAAATGTTTCAATAGAAAATCCATTTAGCCCCTGAGGCTGCAGGGAGTCACTTAATTTCTCCAGGGCAGAGAACTGGTTTCATAAAAGATTCCTCTAGGTTGGCTGTGTTAGATTGACAGCAGCATGACAATGCTTGGGGCAGCTCTCACATATTAGAGGGAGGTATCCCGACCTGGGTAAATATGGCAGATTTCCTGCAGGGGTAGGCTTTTATTCCCATCCATCATGAGTACAGCCCAGGCTACTCACTGGAAACAAATGTTCCAGATACAGTATGTCAAACACCAGGTGATGGAAACCCCTGAGAAGCCACAGGGAGTGTGCAGGAAGCACACACATCAGAATGTTGAAAGGAACTCTGACCATTTTCCCACAGCAGATCATAACGGGCCCATCCTGAAATAATGCATCTGACCTTCATAAAAGGGTAATGGATGGGCTTTTAACAGTAGGCTGGCCAGACTAGAGCAAACAGGAGCTCTAATATGGATAGATGATGAGACAAAAATAAATCGCAAGATAGAGAAGTCGATAAGATCTGCTACACACACACACACACACACACACACACACACACACACACACACAGTGTTGGTTATAGACATGGAAAATGGACAGATTCTGCAAGGCCGGTGTCGATCCTTTTACAGATAACAATCGTGCACCCCTATTTCCAAGAGCCAGGTGGTAATATAAAACATCACAATGGGCAGGAAAAGAATCTCCCGTCATAAAGTTTACAAAAGGCTTACTGAGGCCGCACTGTTTTTACTAATATCATTTGTTAGAAGTGAGTAAAATAATATCGATTTTTACTTTTTATCAAGGTGATCTAAACGTAGAAAAGATTGCTCTGTGTATTGACCTATCGCCTTTATATTTATTTATGTAGTTGGTTACTTTCATATTTTTAAACACAAATGTAGTTACTAAAGTATTGTCTGTAAAGCCTCAATAATCATAAACACAATCCGTGAAATATGAAACAGTGTTTTGAATCACTGATTCATTGCTATCTTTTTATATAGTAGGCATGAATTAAATGTGATAGACATAGCATCAAATGAGAAATAATAAACAGAGAATGCAATTATGGAAAAAATTATCATCAAAAATTACCAATACTTCTTTTAATAGTGCATAAATTAAAATTATAAAACATAAGTTTATATGATTAAGTCTATGAAATTTGGATAATTAGGTGACATGAGAAAGAAGGGAGTTTTATACCCCAATATCATAATTCATTCTTAAACTAGATACATTAACTAGATCTAACTATCAATGCATGATGGCCTAGAGTTATTTGAGAAGTCTGTCTCACTTGAGGAATTGCCCATCAAGGGGACTTGTGAGCACCAGTAGACAACCATCTTGATTGTAAGTTGATGTTGGAGGGCCAGGCCCACTGTGAGTGGCAGCATTCCCTGGGCTTGTGGTCGTGGGATGTACAATCAAGGTAGCTAAGCACAGTTTTCCAGTGAGGGGGTAAGTTATATGCTTTATGCTTGAGTTTATAATGAGCCGTGTCTTCAGCTTCCTTCCTGTCTTGAGTTCTAGCCATGACATTCTCTAGTGACAAACTCTAATCCATAAACTTAAATAAACCTTTCCATCCCCTATGTTTCTTTTGGTTGTGGTAGTTGTCAGAGCAATCAAATGAAACTAGAATATCTTAAAATATATTTCATACTTATAAAAATACTGGATATCAGTTTTAGACACACTGCACCAAATACTAAAATAGTCGATGAGGTGCTTGACGCGTTTAATATAATATGCTAAAATTGAAAAGAGTGGTTTTATGAATATTTATTCATGAAAGCTAACATAGGTGCTTTAATTTATGCAAAATCGTGGTTGCTGAGGTTATCCAGAGACAAGGGTTTTCAAGATTAGTTGTGTGTGTGTGTGCATGCACACACATGTGTGTAGGAGCACATGCATATGTGTACATTTGTGTGAGTGTTACTTTCTATGTATGCTTTTCAGAGTTCAGTAGCTCCCTTGAGCCTAAGGTTCCTGACACTATATCCCTGGTTCAAAGAGAACACCCTGCAATTATAATGTAGCTTGTTTAAAACCTAAATGGATAACTGTTGGAAAATCACTCACAGGGACAACAAATACACACACACAAACACAGAGCATGCTGTGCTAAAGCTGGACAATGTTCAATGGACCAGAACAGCATAGACACTCAGATGTGTCCAGGAGGAATAAAAAAAAGATGGTTTTGCCTTCAGCTATGGTAACTCAGGTTAGGTGGAGGCTAACAAACACTAAAATAAAGTCATGTTCATTAAAGTTTTGAAAATGCTACTTGCACTCTGCTCCAAGTTCATGCGTAGCACTTCTTTATGAATGAAATACATAGAATTTTTAGAAGGTTGGAGAAAAATAGATGAGCTTCAGTACAAAGGGCAGATAAAAAAGTTAGGGTAAAGTGAGCCATCGTTTTGCACTCACCACGGGAACTGTCACATAAGCTCCTTGATGTATTATACAATGCCCTAGTTCTTCTTGGCCTCTCCAGATAATGTGGAGAGAGTGCTATGCAAAGTCCTGGCATTTTAAAGATTAATCATGTTCTTCTTAGTTAGAAAAGATACAATTATCCATCATGACCTAGAAATGACTAAAACCTATGGGGATTCTCTGCTGTTCCTGTTTATTCACATGAAAGGGAAATTAGTGAAGGCCGTCTTCATAGGCACTGCCTATCCCAACAGGAATCCAAGATTTAAGCCATGTTCAAGTCATCCTTAGTCATCTACTGAGCGAGCACCTACTCTCCACATGAAGAGCTATATCACCGTGATGAGGAGTAGATAGCTGATCGTGGCTGTTTATGTTATTTGGGATCTTGCGTTCTAAGGGAAGATTAATCAGCACGGACTCTCCAGCACAAGTTTATGGCACAGATTAACTGACACTTAACAGATCCTTCCAAGGCCACACAACCTTTGCTTTTCCTTTGCATGAAGCATGTAAGTCGCTTAACTATTAGGGATTTCAGTTTTGTATCTATTAAATGAATAAGTAGATTTTGGAAATAACCTTCTTTTAAGGTCCGATTCAACCTGATTTTCCTCAGCAATAAGTTTCAAGCACTCACCCATCATATCTCTTTGCTGATCCCCAAGACACACACATGGCATGTAGACCATTCGAACAAATGACATATATAATTAAGCAGGCCCATGGGGTAACAAAGACTCAGAGAGTCAATCATCAAACACTAATTTAGAAAGTGCCACATACAGCATGGTGATTAAAACCTAAACATCTGGAGAAAATGCAAACAGTGTTTAATGCTGGCAGGTACCAAGAGACTAGCAAGGATGATCAATGTCTTCGGGGGAACAAGGGTCCTATTTATAGGGTGAAAGCCTTAGAGGCGTCTCTCAGCAGGCATAATATTAATTAAGATGTGATAACAGAAAAGAGAAGGAGTGGAGACTCAAAAGCAACACAAGAAGTAAAAATCTAACACTGTCTTGTTTTTTTTTTTTTCAACTCCCTGCAAGGAACACTGCACAGAGATCACAAGATTATCGCACCTAAATGAATTGATGGCAGCAAGATAAAATTAACGAGTTTTTCTTTTTCCTTCTTTTATTTCCATGTGGCTTTGTAGCTTTAATCTCTGAGGATGTTATACACATCTTTGATGGGAGGGCAACTAAAGTTGGTCGGGAACAATAAGACAAGTATCACTGGCAAATCAAGCAGAGGAAAAAGACTTTTTCTTTTTCTTCAGGACACAAATAGACTTGGCAGAGGATTTAAAGGGGGACTGAGATTTCAAAATTGCTTTTGCATTTCCTTTTATTCATGAATATCAGCTCTTCGAGTCACCCTCTGATCGCACTACTTCTTTCAGATATGAGTTAAGTCATCCTTTCTCATAGCCGACTGTGTGTGTTGCCTCTACAAACTCAAACGAGCCGAGGGATTTATCTCGAACTGGACATAATGGAAGTATTCCCTTGTGACACACTATGCTAAATAGCTACCCCACCTCTGCTCTGGCACTTGGATCCACTCAGCCTTGTTCTTTTGAGACTATCTCATATATCAGAGACAAGGCACAGAGTTCTTTCTATAAGAAAGTCCAAATGAGCCAACTTAATACAGAGGGGCAGGATTTCTGTATCTCTTAGTCAAGATATCCTAGACTAACATATGATGTCGTGACAATTTCTTTTGTACCAGACATATCTAAGGATATCTATGGTAATTTATCTCAAACTTAAGAAAGAAATAGGCAGTTTCATTATGAATTTAAAGTATAAATGAGGGGCATATTTTTGGTTTATTTTTCCTGCACTGTGATCCCAGTGGCATCCTTAACAAGCCGCCTTCGAAGCTGGCTTGATGCCCACTGTTTGAGACACGATGAATGAAAAACAGCGCTTGTACTCACAAACAGCTAAAAATAGCACAAGAATGTGAAGACAAACAGGTTTCTGGGAACGCAGACAGTTATGCGGATGTTGTCTGCTTTGTTTCAATCGTTCCCACTGATGCAAAACACACAAGGGAAAATCTGATACGTGAGAAGCTAAATTGTCAGATAGCATGCAGGCGAGCCGAAAGACTCAATAACATTCTTTATATGAGTCTCCTTTCACTGGAGAGTTTCACGAATTCTGAACTGAAGGAAGCTGGAGAGTCTTTGCCCTGTGTGATTAAGGAACGCTGATGATAGGCTGTGTCTTCTCCTACTCTTCATTCTACACCAATGTCATATTTGGGGGAAAGATATTCACATTTTAAGATGTTACACAGGTACCATCTCTTTAGTTCAAATCTCTCCCTATCAGTAGGTTTATAGTTCATGGTGACAAATTTTCTTCAAAAGCAGAAAAACTGTACATAAACGCATTACCATGCCAACTGTATTGTTTTTGAACCACTGTAAAAGTATTCCCCATCTTCTAATACGTCCCAAGTCTACCAGAACCTTGGTGGCCCTGAAGGCTCCATTTACCTGCAGAGGAAACTATGCCTTGGCTTAAGTTCACTCAAGAACACTGTAATTCAAACATTATAGGACCAACTCTGCATCTGGAAGCATCACTCCTGAAGAAGCTATTCCCTCAGGGTCCTACACAGTGACTTCCATTTTTTTGTCTGGAAATACGCCTTTTCACGAGTCAGTTCACCTAAATGTCCATGGACAAATATCTAGTGGAAAGTAAGTGGTCAGTACAGGTTAACTATGCACCCCGTGGCATTTGGCAGAATTGATTTCACAGAAGTCTTCTGTATAGTTCTTTGTATCACACTTCAACCATTCTTCTGCCTCCAGTAGCCCACCCGGGCAGGAAAGGCACACTCTTAAAATCTGGCTCTTTAAAACAGAGGTGGTTTGGGGACCTTCACCATGTATCCATCAGCTACAGAAATCACTGCGATCAATATTTGGCATTGCAATCTTAAAAATCGTGTTCATTTCAAATAGCATCAATAAAGCACAAACTATCACTGGAAAAGATCAGTGCTAAGAGCTCTTTCAGCTAGAAATTGCCATCTTCTCTATAACATGCTACAGATAAAAACGACTTGGCCAAATCAACTGCCAGGAGGAACTAGATTCAAGGCAGGGACAGCGATTGCTAATTCTTAGTTTCCTCTAGCCATCACATTGCAATTACCATTATGGGGTGTTTGTGGGCAGAGCTTGGGGTGCTGGCCAAGCTTTTTCTTATTAAAGGTTGTACTCATAGAACAGTGCTAGTGTGGAGGTCTGAGGGCAACTTCTTCTTCCCTCCAACACATGGGTTCCAGCTGTCAGGCTGGACAGCAAGCTCCTCTATCCACTGAGCTGTCTCCCTGTCCTTATTTCTCTTTTTATCTTCAAACTTCATTGCCTCACGCACAGTTTATTGATTGTTAAATTAAATTTACTCAAAATGTGAACTAGAACTAAAATCAATAGAGGAGATGAGAATCATTTTAAAGGCAGAAAACAACTAAATCTCATTACGAAGCTGAAGGCTAGTAGTTCAGCTCCACATCACAAGGCTCTGCACAGCAGATCAAAATAGTTTAGATGAGATTATTGGTGATGGCCAAGTAAAGAGTCAATAAGCGATGCCGAGAGGGCACAGCACTCACACTGAGCCATGCTGTCTGATACTGCGCTCCCCAGCCAAATGCAACTATGCAAATGTAAGTTAATTAAAGTGAAATGAAGTTGAGAATTCAGTCCCTCAGTTACATTAGCCACATTTAGAATATTCACCAGCCAGTGGTTGCTCATGTCTAAAGTACTAGACGGCTTAGAAGAAAATTCTGAGTATCACAGTATGTTCTCCTGGACACTCTTCATTATAGGGGATAATCACTACTGTTACTCCCTATAATTTTATGAAGCAGGAGGAACAGGGTGGTGAGAAAGGGAAATAAAGAACAAACATTGATTAAGCCCGGACTGCTCTGAGCTCAACACTCAAAATGTCTAATTTAGGGCTGGAGAGGTGGCTCAGCAGGTAAGAGCACTGATTGTTCTTCCAAGAGGTCCAGAGTTCAATTTCCAGCAACTCTATGGTGGCTCACAACCACCTGTAATGGGATCTGATGCTCTCTTCTGGTGTGTCTGCAGTCAGCTACAGTGTACCTATATAGATAAAGTCTTTTTTAAAAATTGAATGTGTTGGTCATGGTGATGCATGCCTTAAAAAAAAAAGAAATGTCTAATTTCATATATGACGTTTAAGAGAAGTCATGAGGCAAGCACTCTCATTATCCCTGCGTTGTTTGAGGACACTGCCCAGGTCAATGACGTGAGCTCCTGTAGTTATCTATTCAGCATTGAGCTCAGATGGGGCTTTACGCAAGCCACATGAATTCAGGGTCCCTGTCCATCTGAAAAGGTACACTTACTGAAGATCTTGACATGACTGGCACCAGAGGGAATAGCAACCTCCAAGGGTGCTTAGAACACTATATACATTACACATGTCAGAAGTATGTGAGTAGTTTGTAAGACCTTTGAGACCTGATTTTAAGAACAGGGATGGAAACAGGATGGGACCTTTGGGACCTGCCTTATCCATTTGATATTATATTCAAGTTGAAAATGTCAGGCCAGAAGACAAGAAATACTGAACCTACTATCAGCATCCAATGGAAACTTTGAGATGAGAGAGCCTAAACAGCAGTGTTGTCAGGGCAATCAGACACAGCTGAGGATACAGTTATGGGCAGCACTTTGCTGGATCTTGGTGGATGCTATTTCTTGTTTGTTTTGTTGTTGTTGTTTTAAAGATTTTAATATATATATATATATATATATATATATATATATATACACACACACACACACACACACACACACACACACACACACACATACATGATAGCTGTTTCCAGACACACCAGAACAGGGCATCGGATCCAATTACAGATGGTTGTGGCCACCATGTGGTTGCTGGATTTGAACTCAGGACCTCTGGAAGAATGTGGATGCTATTTCTTCACCTAAGGCTCTGATGCTTTGGCTTTACATGGCAGGATTCAGGGTGTGATAACAAAAGTTTACAGAACAGATATGTTGTTATAATATTTTTCTACTTTTGAGACATTTGTCAACTACAGTCAAAGGTTTTCTTCTGAGACCAAAGCTTTTTGAAGCGAAGTTCATTTCACATAGTAGGAAAAAACAGAAAAGACTACTACAGAAGAAAAATCTGCAGATTGCCCAGGAGGAAGGATAGACTGTATAGAGGATTGCCACCTGCAACTCTCAGATGGAGCCACAGTGTGTGTTCTCCCTGAACCCCAGTTTAATCATCTTAAATACGGAGCATAATTCCTAACGAAGTTCACAGCTAAGATCTGTGAACAGAGTAAAGCCAACTGCTTAGCTGATTCCATTGTCACATGTGATACCTTCATCCCCACATTGCAGTATGGCCTGAACAAACTTGAGAAATTAAACTTGTAAAGTTCGATAATGACTATGGGATCATGCCTTCCCTGAAACTCTAGCTAATCTATGTATTCCTTGTCAAAGGGGAAAACAAGCATGTGTGCTGAATTTCACTTTCATTTGCCTCCTTATGGCTTGTTCTGTTTTGAGACTGGCAAGGCAAAAACATTTACAGGAGAGTCAGCAGTCTCCACTTGGCAAGACTCAACCCTTCACCTGCCTTTCTTAATGGCAATAACAGGCCTAGCCCTCAGCCTTCTCTGTTCATAGCTGCTAATTGAAAAATCATGAGATGGCAGGTGTTTTGCCACCTTAAACTCATCAGCTTCTTTTTGCACCTCTATCCTAACTTCATGTAAATGCAGTTTTAGGTAGCAAGTATGGTTAGCCAAAGCAGGAAGGCGTCACACCATGAACCAGTAGTGAACTAGATCCGTGTCTTACCTTACGCTTGTTGGTTGGACACACATAGAGATAGCTCAAAATTGTCTTCAACCCCACTTTATCATTCAACTTTTCATAGGTAGTCCCATAATCGGTTGACCTGTAATTCAAAAGAAGCTTTAATGAGCACAGAAGTATACGTCATTTGGCTGCTTGTCAGTGTAATGCATGCTTTACATAGTAGAATGGCTCTCCGGGGGCCTCTAAATGATTCATGCAGTATATAATGATGCTTAATTATGTACACAGCAGCAGCACGTGAGTGGTTAACATTTGCATTTAAATTGAATTGGTAAAAATTAAAATGCCATCCCTCCACTGCTCCTTAAAGTTTGCACTTTCCATAATGGATGAGATTAATTCACAAAGATGAAGAAATGAGGATCCCCTTTGAATTGACCACAAAAATAAAAGCATTTTTAGTTAGGCATGATGTTTCTAAGCTTTCGCTTTATCTCTCCGACACAGCGGAAAACCAGGGTGTCCTGATTCATCTACAATGTTTCCATTCATGAGTCATAGGATATATGGGTTGTTACTTCCCTCCAAGGTCATTCCGTCTCTGGCCATTATTTAAAAACAAGGAAATGTCTTCTGAACAAGTGAAATTTCACACTCTTCCTGATGCCCTTTGCTGGTCCTAAGCTGCTTGAGTTAGGAGGGCATCAACTCTTGGCCCTGAGGTTCTTAAAAGTCCTGACAGTATTTAACTGCTTATCAACATGCTACTAATTCAGATGAAATAAATCAGATTTAATTGACTTTTTAATGTAGGTCTACTTTGTAGTCTAAATTTTTAAGTCCATGTCATCATCATAAGATGGTACAGAACTATAGGGACTAACTAAGTTTGAATAAAGTGATAGATAACACCACAATGACCTATGCCAATAGAATAGCTGATAAATGAACTACGGAACATTTTAATCCAGGTTCTGGCCCTCTGCTGTAGGTTGTTTTCATTTAACTTCACCTTTTAAGAAATCATTACTGAAGACTACAGCTCTATTATTTTCTCTCAGCCTCCCTTTCTCACAAAGGAAGTTTATAGTGAAATCCACGGTGTTAGCCATATTTGTGGAGCTAATGAAACCCAGCAGACTTTGTATGCTCAGGAGCAGGACACAGTACACAGTACCTCTCAGCTCACCTAGATGACAAAAGGTAAATGAGCAGAATGTGTTATGAGCAATGATCGAGATACATACAGATACTACTTAGAGAATAAAGTTAGTTTAATTTGCAAAGCAAAGCGATGCCATTTTAATTTATTTTCCACATTGATGAGTTGCAAACATCTACAGGAGACATTAAGTAAGGGTGACAAAAGCTGTGATAACTGCCTCACTCTCATGTGCCCAGGGACCAAATCTGTACATTAAGGAAATGCTCAGTCACACAATGATGATGGCATCGATGTTAGTTTAACTCCAGCACACATGCAAAGCCAGGTGCAAGAGTGGTAGTAGATCCCAGGAGTTTCTGTCTATCCAGAGTAGATGAAGTTAGCACCAAGTTCAGTAAAAGACTCTGCCTCAAAAAAAGAAATATGGTAGTGGGTGAACAAGGAAAACCTACAGTGTGAACTTCTAGCTTTTACATGCTCACACCTGCTTATATACCTTCATAATGACCACACACACACATGCATAGACTGTACAAATGCACACCAAAACAAGATGGAGAGCAATTGAAAAGAAACATGATGTTGCTGTCTGGCCTTCACGTGCACATGAACACATGTGTACACATACAGCACACAGTCTACTCTGGCCTAGGCACCTAATCCATAAAGGCATCACTAGAATCAAAAATGTATTCTGACTTTGTATTCAGGACATTTCATATGAACATACTACACAGATGGTACCAAAAGGCCAGTACTTTATAGGACATAGATAGAATTTCACCACATGGAGGAATGAGCATTAAACAACACAACTTGAAAGAATCTGCATGTTTTGAAAGGAGATGACTTAGAAAAGGGAAGATGACAGAATCTCTGGGACTAGAACTGTGCCCATCCAAACATAACACGTCACTGGGTTTACTCAGGACAAGTGTCTGGACCGACATAGTCAGACAGAAAAGGCATCCCCTTGACAACAAAGAAGACCAGAGCAGGCTTCAGAACTCACTCACAACACATAAAATCATTTATTGTTATATTCTCACACCAATCCATTTTTTATCCCCAAATTCCCACCATATATGAAGAGACACTCTGCTTCTTTCAAAGAAGTAGCAGGATTTCTTTCCTCACCCAGTCCAAGATTGATTGGATTTTTCAACTCTTTCCCTAGTCATCCTCAACTGACATTGCTCTACTCGGATTTCCTTCTCTCCTAGATCTTTTAGTTTTTTCCAACTCGTGTGTGTGTGTGTGTGTGTGTGTGTGTGTGTGTGTGTGTGTTCATGTTTAACTACTATCCTAACCTGAGACACATAATAGAGTGAGTGACTCACATTTACATTAGCAAGGTTTGAAAAAAATATTAGTTTATTGTCGGAGCAATACTTTATGTTCAAGAATAAACAAATATACACAATCTCTCTGGGAACTGGTGAGAGAGCTTCTGGTACATTAATAAATCCCACCTAGTGAAGAATGAAAATACAGACTTCAGGGGAAATGAATAGGAGACACAAATACTCCAGCAAAGTCCTGGCTTAGGAGCCTAGAGAGGTGAAAGACATGCATAATGGGTGAAACAAAGAAGGGGGTTTGTTATTGTTTGTTTGTTTGTTTGTTTGAACAGTTCCAGAACCAAAATTTTCTACAACAACAAATAAGGATTGGTTTTATAAAGATCCTCTGCTAAAGTGTGAGCAGATGCTTGGATGGCACACATGTGTATGTGTGAATGTATACATATATGCTTAGTGTTTTTATGTACCTATGTGTTTGTGCATGTGCACATTCATGCTTGTGTGTGCATGTGTGTGTGTGTGTGTGTGTGTGTGTGTGTGTATCTGTGAATGTAGAAAGATGTAATAAACTGTGCAGCACATATTTACATTAGCAAGCATTGTTCAGGGTTTATACTGCTTTATTGGGCACATTTTATTTATAATATCTCTTTCTGTGGGCCTAGATCTTCTAAGATATCTGATATTATTTCTCTCTGATTTCTGACAGCTCATTTATCCAAAGCTCAAAAAAGAGATTCAAAATTCATTCCCTGTTCCCAGAAGTTCAGGTAGTCTAAACATTATGACCTTGTAACAATCAATTGTTGTAAAAATACATAATAATGTATTTCTCTCTCCCAAAGGTATAGCTTTTTGTCACATGGTTTGCTAATGTAATGAAAGTATTGTTAGGTGTCATTGGTGGAGCTACCACTGGCATGGCAGTACCAGAGTGAAAACATTAAATGCTTCCAGTCCAGCTTTTAGATGGTCAGTGCACTGCTGTCAGAGTCGAGCTGCTGCCCCTCCAGCCTTTCCACCACGGCTTCTCAGCTAGGCACACTCTAGTTTTCCTCACTCGTCTGTAAAGATTTAGGGGGGAACAGCAAAGGTCCTCAAAACCTAGTTCAAACATCAAGAGTACTACAGGTGCTGCTTGATCAATGTCTGTGCACGAGCAGCTTGCATCCAAGTAGGGAGACAGTGACTGCATGGTTCTGTGCCCTGGAAGACAATCCCTGGTGCCCATTAGATTCACGGCACTGTTTTCTCAATAGAGATTTTTTTATGGAAGAAGATTACCCTGAAAAGGTGGGCCAAGGAGGAGTAAAGAAGACAAGAGAGCAAGTTGGTTGTAAGCCATAGTAGCAGTTGTTAGATTTGTTAAATGATGTCTCTAAAACTGAGGAAAGGGCATAGTATTCAAAATCAAAGTATTTGGAAATGCTTGAGTAGGCAAAATTCAATGTTCCTTTGCATTAAAAAAATTTCAAAAATTTTTATTAATCTAATACACACTAACCCTTTTTCTTGTCTACCGCTTGTAGCCTTTTCTAAATTTATTTGATTACAGAACACATTTACAAGTGATATAAAATGTGATTAGTGTTCTACACATCATCCTTTGGGAACACAATATTCTCCAAAAAGAACTAAAACAACAACTATGAAATTGGTTTTATAATGAAAGAAGGATAATAAAAAAAATTAAGCAAGTAAAATTTGAAAACAGAAATGTCAACTTGTGCTAACTACAAAGTAAAGATAATTATAAAGAAACCAAAACAAGTAAAAAAAAGACAGGTATCTTAGATAGACATATCTAAGATAAGAGTACATGTGTGCTTGGATTCCCTGGTTGTATCATTGTCAAAATATATGCAGTAAGAAATTTTGTCTGCAGGACTTCTTTGCAGATGGGTCTATCTTCAGTTTAAATAACAAAGTAACAAAAAAGACAAAGTAACAAAAATAGCAAAAAGAAATAAACAGCATAACTTTTTTCAATAAGTATAGACTGTTTCAAAGAAGCTGTCCTGTGCTTAAAAAATCCAGTTCAGGAAAAGAAATAGACACAAAATGAAATAAAAGCTTGCCACATTTTACTTTTGATCTTTAATCCTTCTGATAAGGCTCACTTGTGACTTTTAGAATATTTTGAATGTATGTTCCTTCTTATACATAAAGTTCAGATGAGTCGGTGTGAAGAGTAAAAACACACCCGTAGCATCTTGTCTATTCCCAGGAGGTTATGATCTATTTAGGACCACAAAACTCTCCATGTTGCTTGGAGGAAGGAGCAGAACAGGACATGCACCAACAAGAAGTAGAAGAAATGAAAGATTGACAGATAAACACAGCATCACTCCTAAACTAAATTAACCCCTAAAATACTTAGTAAAAATGGCAAATACATATGAGCAAACTCTAAACAATAGTGTTCATTATTTATTTTCAGAAGGGGTTCTCTTTGATTATTATCTGTATTCTTTGAACAACATTTACCAATATTCATGATGTGTACCCTGAAAGGCAGTCTTAATCACTGAAAAAAATATTTTTATTTAGTTTGATGCCTAGACATTTTTGGAGAGAGAGAGAGAGAGAGAGAGAGAGAGAGAGAGAGAGAGAGAGAGAGAACAAAGGAAGAGGAGGAGGAGGAGGAGGAGGAGGGAGAGAAGGAAAGGAGAGAGAAGGGAGGGAGGAGAGAAAAGGAAAGGGAGAGGGAGAGGGAGACAGAGAGGGAGAGGGAGACTCTGACTGAGGCAAAGCACCACTTTGTAGCAATTCCAGGCCTGCAACTACTAAGTAGAACACAGTTACCCTGAACTCACAGACATGTTCCACCATCCTATGCCTTTGCCTTCCAAGTGCCAGGATTAAAGGCACATGGCACCATGACTGGCAACTTTAATATGTTTGTCTAAGTTCCATTGCAGAATAGACTGCCATGCTTAAGAACTATGACACATAGGATTATAAAAATCAGACTTGGTTGAGTGTTAACAGTGTGATCCAAGCTCTTCACATCCAGAATTCTCTAAGCCAAACAGGGATATTAATCCCATGCTACAAAGACGGTAAAGTCACCCAAAGCCAATGAGCTGAGAAGAGGGCTAAGTCTCCAAAGCCTGCCTCTATCAAAGGCTATAGAAAAAAGCTGCTCTGCTTGGAGAGTCTACTTCAGCAGTTCTTACCAAACAGAAGAGAATTGGAGGTGGCTTCGGGATCACACAATACAGGCTAAGGCCTGGATTCTCCGTATGGCCACTGAAAGCAATCAATTCAGAAAATGAGAGCAGAAACTCAGTGATATGGGCAAAAGAGAAATTTATGTTTAATCTATATGAGCCTTTATATATGTGAGATCATTTTCTTATGATGGAGTGTAGATGAATCTTGTTGCTTGGAAGAACAGTATTGCCTAGTTGTCATATTAGAATATTAACACAGCATGGCTATTAATAATTGGTTCAGCATCTCTGTAATTGTCACATTTCTCTACTTGTTTCACAACCTTGTTCTTTGCTCTGAGTTTTCTGTCTCACATGTATTCTATATTTTGTGGTTATTACACGTGTTTGGTGTGGCTTTACATAGCTCTCCTTTTGTAGTCTATGGATTTCTTTTCATTATTTTCAAATATGCTTAAAATTGCATGTGTCTCTGTGTGTATTTGTGAGTGTTTGTATTCATGGACATGAGTGTGTATGTGCAGTTGCCTGTGGAGGCTGGAGGCGTCACTCTGAAGCTGGAGTTACAGGCAGTGTAACTTCAGCCACCTGAAGTAGGTGCTGAGAGCACACTCAGGTCTTTGTTACAATCAGTAAGATCTCCTAACTGAGGAGCCATCTCTCCTGCACTATGCAGGTCATCTTGAAGTCATAATATCAATATGAATTTACAGCTAGCTAACTCAAGCTTGCTATCAGTAACACTGCCCTGACTTGTGACTATCACAAGCACTGGATGATACTGTCATGGGCATCACTAGCTGAAACATAGGTATGCCCACATTCAGGTACATAAAGGTCTCCCCTAAAATGCAATGTTAACATTATGTTAATCTGATATCTGTTAAGCTTGTTAATAAAAAGGGAAAGAAATGAAAATTGAACACTCATTAGCTCATGCTTCGATGCTTTTTATTTTGTTGATCTATAATTTGACCGATACCTGTCCTTCAGGCCATGTTGCCAACAAATATAAGCAAAACACCACAATTTTTGTCTACTGGAGACAGTCTTCACATTTCCTTCCCCTTCAAAGGGCAATTTGGCAGGGTGTAGAATCTCAAGTTATTAGTAATCTTTCCTCGGTACATTAAATATTTCCTTGTTCTTTTCTCCTGCTTGCATGAATTAGAGAATTATCATCATTTTCTTTAGCTAAGATAGCCTTCTTCACTACTTTTTAACCAGTATTTTTCTTTATCTTTTGTTTTATCCAGGTTGAAGAGGTAGGTGTAGTTTTTATTTCTTGGAGAATTGTCCCATTTGGGTCTAAAGTTTAAAGATGCTCTTTGTTGAGTTACACTTTTGGTTTGGTTTTGTTGTTGTGTCTCTTCTTCTTTCCTTCTTGGTATCCTCATGGCATGTATGTTGTATGCCCATAGTTGTCCTATAATACTTAAAAGTTAAGAGTTAGTTAGTTGGATTGGTTTTCCAATCTTACTTTTTCTTTTTTTTTTTTCCATTTTTTATTAGGTATTTAACTCATTTACATTTCCAATGCTATACCAAAAGTCCCCCATATCCACCCACCCCCACTCCCCTGCCCACCCACTCCCCCTTTTTGGCCCTGGTATTCCCCTGTACTGGGGCATATAAAGTTTGCGTGTCCAATGGGCCTCTCTTTCCAGTGATGGCCGACTAGGCCATCTTTTGATATATATGCAGCTAGAGTCAAGAGCTCCGGGGTACTGGTTAGCTCATAATGTTGTTCCACCTATAGGGTTGCAGATCCCTTTAGCTCCTTGGCTACTTTCTCTAGCTCCTCCATTGGGAGCCCTATGATCCATCCATTAGCTGACTGTGAGCATCCACTTCTGTGTTTGCTGGGCCCCGGCATAGTCTCACAAGAGACAGCTACATCTGCGTCCTTTCAATAAAATCTTGCTAGTGTATGCAATGGTGTCAGCGTTTGGATGCTGATTATGGGGTGGATCCCTGGCTATGGCAGTCTCTACATGGTCCATCCTTTCATCTCAGCTCCAAACTCCGTCTCTGTAACTCCTTCCATGGGTGTTTTGTTCCCAAATCTAAGGAGGGGCATAGTGTCCACACTTCAGTCTTCATTCTCCTTGAGTTTCATGTGTTTAGCAAATTATATCTTATATCTTGGGTATCCTAGGTTTGGGGCTAATATCCACTTATCAGTGAATACATATTGTGTGAGTTTCTTTGTGAATGTGTTACCTCACTCAGGATGATGCCCTCCAGGTCCATCCATTTGGCTAGGAATTTCATAAATTCATTCTTTTTAATAGCTGAGTAGTACTCCATTGTGTAGATGTACCACATTTTCTGTATCCATTCCTCTGTTGAGGGGCATCTAGGTTCTTTCCAGCTTCTGGCTATTATAAATAAGGCTGCTATGAACATAGTGGAGCATGTGTCCTTCTTACCTGTTGGGGCATCTTCTGGATATATGCCCAGGAGAGGTATTGCTGGATCCTCCGGTAGTACTTTGCTTTTAGGTTTCTGAAGTTTTAACTGAAGATTTTCTGGTCAAGATCTTTATTTTAGCTGCATCTAGTAGATGTGTCTACAAATGAGTCTGTCAATGTCAATATTCATTCTGTTGCATTTATTCTGTTTGCTTTTTTTTTTTTCCCCGAATCCCTGGGCCATTCTTTTTGAGACCTTGTCATATTCCTATAGTTACACTGATTTTATCTAGTTTTACTAGTAAAGCACTCAGAAAATTAGGTGTATATTGTCTTTCCAAACTTTTGTTGGTTTTACTTTTATCTTCTTTCTCATTTTAACTTCTTCTGATAGGCAATGAGTATTGAAGACACTATAGCCAATAGGCTTGAGAAATATACTGATAATATAGGACAGGATAGGGGATATTCCAGGCTATGATTCTTTGGGTAGGGGTGGTTCTGATGCTAAGGTCCTGTTCCCAAATTGATTCTTGATCGGTCAATAAAGATACTAGTGGCTAATGAGCTGGCCAGAATAGGCGAAACTTCTGGGTTCCTGCAGGCAAGGTAGCAGATGCAGGAGAACAGGGGGAGGAGAAAGAGGAAGAGCAGCAGGAGATAATGCCAACCAGCCATGTGAGATTTTGGTTGGGGTGGCCATTGGCCATTCTATCCAATTATGCCTAGGAGCCAGGAGTAAGGACTCCTAGCAATTTTGCCAATAAGGTAAGTTGAAATTGAATGACTGTATGAGGATCCAATATTCTCTGGGCAGGGTTGGTAGCTCGGTGACTGGGAATGGTTTGTTCTGGAGCTTAGGCAGCTTAGGAGGGATAGCAAAGGCTATACACAATAGAGTTGCATGTACTTACAGTATGGAATTACCACTATGTCTCAGTCATTTTTTGTTCTTATGTCAGATAGATGGCAAGAGTGGGAGAGAATAGTGTACCTTTCTGAATCAGGCTGTTTGGATCTCACAAGTTCTTAGCTGGTTAGCTTAAACATAGATCTTTCTGAGATCCGGTTTTGGTAAGAGTAGAATGCCATATATTTAAGTAATGTCACAATGAAGACACTGCTTGGGACACAACAGAATCATTGCATTCAGGAGTTCATGATAGTGTAGACACTGTGGCTGTCTGCACAAGACCTGCACAAGATTAGTCCCATCAGAATCTCAACAAGCATGGGAGGGAAGCTCATCTGCCTCCACCTTAGGTAAGGCTCTATTGGGAGGCTTCTAGATGAGGGAGGGGTCATTTCTGTGCCAAAATGTAGTTCCTAGAAGGTTGTCCCTATTCCAGTGGATGGCCCTATACTATAGGCACACAGGCAGCACTAGTTGGACTTGGTGAGTTAGGCATTTTATAAAAGAACATGAATTTATGAAATTGCAGCTGAGACGGTGACACAGTGCAAGCAGGGGTGTCAAGGAATGTTGGAGGAGAGAAGAGGTATGTGTGATCAAAATACATTGTATACACATATAGAATTCTCAAAAAATCATTATCATATTCAAGGAATACACTGCAATAAATGTTTAAAAGAGAAATGAGACAAACAATAAATTGTGTGCAAATACTTAAAGCAAAAGAGCAGAATGTGCTGGTAAGTTTTGAGACCGATATCTTCTCTTCCATTTTTGGAAATGCAAAGGTACAAATATTTTTCTCTGCTATTCACTGTAAGGAGATGCTGGAGCCTATGGAGCCAATGAAAGTAAAATTCTTAAGAATGTAAGCACCGCCCCCCCACCTCTTCATTCTCAGACTGGGCCACTAAAGTGCTCAGAAATTCTTAAGTTCAGCTCCAATGTCCAAAATTCAGCATTTTTCCCTGTGGAAGTATCTGCCTGTGGGTTTGTACACTAACAGTGGACTGACTTCCCATTTAAGAGGACATAATTTGCTCTGAATCATCACTTCTGTAAAGGGTATCCACAGAGCAAATATATACATACATGTATTGTAGCCTCCCTCAGCCTTGAAGTAGGCTGATTCAGACTTTGCTGTCATTGAATATGAGATCACCTGGGGTGTAGCCCTCCGACTTAGATGGCTATATTGTTATGTCAACTACTGCTGCTCTTCTCTGCTACCTGCTGAGAGACCCTTGAGACATTCCAGAGACACATCCTATCCTGCACATCGCCTACCAGCTGGCTCCAGACACCAAGAATGGATTGGGACGGGGGGGGGGGCTACCCCCTTATAAGCACAGTCTCTTAGGAAACTCACGGGCCTTGATCAGAGAAAACTTGTCTTGGCCTCATTATTTTCTCTTGCAGTCTAATTTCTTTTAGCCCCAGCCTGCCTTCCAGAAATACCCAGTTGATATAGGCCGCAGGGTGGTTACTACTACAATATATAAAGATATATATAAATAGATAGATAGATAGATAGATAGATAGATAGATATAGATATAGATACATACACACACATGTATATATATATATATACATATATATATATATACACACACACACACACATATATATATATATATATATATATATATATATATATATATATATTTTGACTTCTCATTTTTTATTAGGAAGGGTGGCAACTACGAAGCTTTGTGATTTAAAATTAAGTCCCCCTGCCCAGTCCCTCGACATTTGCTTTCTGATGACTAAGCTCTTAGAGAGTGTTCAGCATGTTTGTTCACCTGTACGTTTTTGTTCTCCAAGACAGTGTGGGCACGTATCAGGTGCCTTCCTCAAGTGAGAGACGGCTGATGCATGAAGTTTAATGGACAAACTCTGAGCTGCTCTGTCAACAAACCTTAAGATATATCCAAGTAACCTTGACTTCTCTACAGCACAGCTCCTGAAGATGAGAGAGACATGGAGTAATCCTCTCAAGGTCACAGAGCAATGGTTTGAGCCACCCAGTGAGGCTGGAAGACAGGAAGCCTCCGAACATTACTCAGATCATTGCCAATAAGATGTCCTGAGAGCGGAACAGTGTTTACCTCTAAATCATGCAGCTGTGACGTCTGCATTTTGTTTCTTCCCTAAAATCATTAAGAACAGCCATTTTCATTGCTCCTTGTGCATTTGGTGGCATAAAAATAGTTTGCAAAGTCAAAGGCTCATTGGCTGTCTTGCAGACTCCGCTTCTTAATAACTTAGGATGCACGAGGTTAAAGCAGTGAGAATAATTTAGGGTTTGGAAAATGTTTGCAAGTGAGTCGACATTTAAATAACTTCATTATCATTCATTGACAGATTTTTTTAACCTGTCAGTGCAATTGATATTTCTATTACCATGTTATAACAAACCCCTGCACATTTTAAATACAGTCACCAGATTTCATTAGCCTACCCACTGTCAAAAAAAAACCTCCAAATCCATTTTTCATAATACCTCAAGAATATAATAGGCTATCTACATCAAACGGTGACGTGGAGCTGAAGGAAAGTGTCTCCTGCTTTCTAAGGATTCTTCAGTGAAATACAGTTGCTGTCAGCCTAAACGTATAATTTAAATGTTCTGCTCAGACATTATGGTGCGTTCTGAACTGAACAAATTTCCCTCTGTTTCCTGGACTCACTGAGCTTCAGTTAACTTGCAGACTTAGCTCGGGGGTAGGGGTGGGGGGTTAAATAATGAGTTTAAGGGAGGTTATATAATTCAATATGAAGATATTCCTGCTAACATACATTTTACATAATTTGTAACCGCTCATGAAAAGACTTTGTAGTAAAAGGAAGGGTGCTTATATTCTAATGCATCTTAAACCTTCCCATATACTTGGGTTTCCTATACCCAATGTTTCTAGAGCTATCTTCAGGTTGAGATGCTGATGTTTCAGGTGATTTACAGTGGGATAGGTAAGCACCTTGATGTATTTGATTAGGTTTCAATATGCATTGCTCTGAGGAAGATACGATCCTATGATATATAGTATAACATAGCAGTGATTTTTCCGCTATAGATTTGCCAAAATGCAGAGAATGTTAAAGATAATTGTCAATTGCATCTTTGGCATTAGTGACAGGATTTTTTTTTTATTTTTGTGTGTGTGTAAGAAAATCACTAACACTTATACATACACTTGACTTATGGGTTTAAAACAAGGAAATCAAAGGAATTTAAGCAGAGCTCTCTAGTCAAAGAAGGAGCAGAAGTATTATTCTTTTTGTAAGATTTATTTTTTTTTTTAGGTTTGTGTGTGTGTGTGTGTGTGCGTGTGCATGTGTGCGTATATAAGTGATCATGGAGTCCAGAAGAGGGCATTGGGTCCCTTGGAGCTTGAGTTATAGGCAGCTAGCTGTGAGCTGTCCAGTATGGGTCCTGGGAACTGAATCTCACCCTCAGTAAGAACAATATGAACTCCTAACCACTGAGCCATCTCCCCAGAGCTCTGGAAATATTAGTCTTAGTTAGATCCTTGACAATTACCTCTATCTTACACACATGCACACCAACACAAGGACACACGAGTCATTGTAAACCTGTTACCTTCTCTCTGTGCCCTACAATCTACACCTATTTCCATCTTCTAGAGTAGGCAAGTGCTGTTTCTGCTTATTTAGAATGTTTTATATTAGTCTATATAAGTTGGCACTGACTCCTCTTTCATACCACCATGTATTTAGGAATGCAATACCCACTGCTAAGCAGACAAGCCAATAATTTTGCAGAGAGCAGAAGATCTGTATTTTTCTCACCTTTGGAGTTTCCACTTCATAGCCCTTTTCCCTGTGATGCCTCTCCTGACCCTGCCAATTAACCAGTTCTCTTTGTTCTTCTGGGACACTTCAGGCTCTTCTGTACTCTGCTGTCACTGCTAATGTTCATGGTTTTCTGTATTAGCAGAGTCCCTTCTTCAAATGTAGGGCTATTTCATGTTTATACTTTCACCCTTCTTTCTACCACAATTCATTTATATACTTCAAAGCTGGACTTACATGTCCCTTCCTTCATTGAACTCTGTCACATCCCTCTGTGGTGTAGAATGGCATTCTTTGTTGTTCCCCAGGTAACTCACCCGAACTCTTCCTTATTCATTTTTTAGTCTACTAAGTATTCTACTGTACTAGTCTGACCTCTCTACCCTTTATTGGAAAGAAGGGTGCATTTAAGCTTACTTTGCCCCATCTCACTACTCCATTGCAATTATGTCATAGGAACTAACAGAAATTCAAACAATATTGCTAATCTGAGCTTATCAAACTACCCCCAAAAGCCCCCTATTGCCAGAAAGTCTAATTTGAGAAGTGTTACCTTTGATCTTTACATTTGGAGGTATGAAAATGGAGAAAAATAACCTTCTGGAGTTGAGGACTTTGTGTTGGGTAAGGATAATTATATGCTGGGAAGATTGCTCAGACAGTAAAGTGATTACTTGCGACAATGAAGATGTGAGTGGAATCCTCAGAACACATGTAAAACTGCAGGGTGTGGTGATTTATCCTTGCAATCTCAGAGCTGAAGAGGTAGAGACGGGCAGATACTGGGGCTCACTGACAAGTCAACGTCACAAAATTTGGTAAGCTCCAGATGAGTGAGAGATTCTGTCTCCAAAAATGAGAGCAATGGCACCTGAAGTTGACCTATGGTCTTCACATATATGCATGTACAAGTACTCTCAATGAGCATGCATGTATCACTATGGAAAATAAATGCATCCATATATCAGCTACCCTGGTAAAACAAACTTGAGAGTAAATGAACTTATCTGTTTAGTTTTATAAGCTATTTATTAATCATGTGATAGAAGTCTAATACCCAGGCATTTCTGATCTGAATGGAAAGGCCGATCAATATAGTGGGATCAGATAGATCTTCACAACCTACATCATCTTGACAGATAAGTAGTATTCCAAACAGATTATGAATAAGAACTGAGTGCATATTGAATACTTAACATTAAACTCTGAGCTGTGGATTTATAAGGTTGACCCTTATACATTATTATAAGCCTTTTATGAATTAAGTAATGACAAATTCCATGTTTTGCCATTAGAGACTAAAACTACAAGGTAAAGAGGTTGCATAATTAATGAGCATAGTCTGGATTCATGGTTGATGTTTTCCTCTGTGATAAGTAGTGAAAGAATCAAAATAGAAATCTAAGGAAGCCCAGCACAGAATTATGTTCACTGAAACATTTGTCATAGAGCCCAGTCTTTCCACATCTACTAGTTTATGTCTCTTAGTGATTCTGAAACCTCAAACTCCATCACCCATTTTTACAATCAATAAAATTAGTATTTACATGATATGGGAAGTCCATTATTGTGGTTCTGCAGAAGTATTTAGGATTTAAGTGACATCAATTCAAGCATTTATTGCAGAACCAAAACATGAAGAGATCTCAGGTTTTCTAATTTTTCATGCAAAAGTATTTTTCAGAGTCATAGATTTTGCTATATACACAAAAATATACTCAACTTATCATGGCAAAACATTCCACGCAGTCTAAACTTTTCAGAATCTATTGATGTAATACAAATGGAAGATATACTTACTATACATGAGAAGTCACCCTTTTACTTAAACACAAAACCAGCATATCTAGACACGTAAGAAAAATTTTCCTGCTTGCATTTCAGACCTACATCAAATTGAAAATTATAATCATATCTGGGGAAAGGTAAAGATTATTCTTGGCCATTAGTGAAGATATTTCAAATCAAATGCATATAATGTTGAGAGAATGAATTCCAAACTCTAAAATGAAATGAAAATAATCTGAAGCCCAGTTATCCTTCAATCACTGATCTTTATCTCTGCCAGCTAACAAAAGTAAATCTATCCAAGGCCCATAGAGTTGAACTGTGGGCATGAGCACACTCTTGATGTCATATTGGCCATAGTTCCCGCTATTGTTCAAGAGCATCGTCAGCCCACAGCCACACAATTCCCAACATTAAATGAAAATTTTATTAAAAATGATTTAGAAAGAGCTTTTAAAGCTATCAACAAAATATACTCTAGATTATTTTTCCTTAAAAATTATTTTTAATTTTAGTGTGTGTGTGTGTGTGTGTGTGTGTGTGTGTGTGTGTAGAGAAGCCAGATCAGGGCATTGAATTTCCTGGAGGCTAGAGTTTCCGGTTGTCATGAGACAACCAATGTGGGCATTAGGAACCAATCTTAGGTCCTCTGGAAGAACAGTAATCATTATTAATGGCTGACTCATATCTACCCTGGATTCTTAAATGCTTCAAAATGAACACAATGTAAAAAAAGCACTCATATTTCTCCTTGGTTGGTTTTGTTCTGGGAACCAAAAGAATCTGAAAAGTTGATGTCAGATGGTACGAAATGTTCACCTCAAGGGCACGACGTTAACTGTTTGTAAGCAGGCACACATGTAACCTAGTAGAGGTCACTCTAATAGTTAGAATTCAGTGTACCAAAGTAGGGAGATGATCCCTTTATTCATTCGCCCAGCAATTATTCATGGAATGTGGCCCATGTTCCAAGCTTTGAACTGGCACTGGCAATGAAACAAACAGAACACATAATTAGTGTTCTCACTGAGATTAAATTGTACTCAGAAGAGAGAGAATATGAACGCATGAATTGATGTTTTCCATGGGGTAGCTAAGTACAATGAAGATGAAAACAAAGTAGAGAGATGTGATGCTTCATTGTGTACAATCTGAGAAGCCCTCTCTGGTTAGGCAATCGTGAGTAACCATGAAGGACATACATGGCCTGGGTGTGAATGTCCATGAAGAGTGTGTCAGTCAGAAGGACAGAAAATGCACAGACACCAGTGCTGATGGATACGTAGGGTATGTGATGTGGTAAGAATATGAGTATGTCTTCAGCAAAGGATTAAAAAGAAGAGGAGACATACCACCCAGATGCCAATGCCACCTTGATAGGCTTGCCATGACTACACTATGTCGTGGCTACATGAAAGCCCTGGAGCTTTCTGAGAGTAGGAAGAACAGGATAATGCTACGATGGAAGTGGGAAAAGATGATAGAGTTACAATTTGGAGTTTATTTTATCTGTACAATGGAGGACAGTAATGATAACTGTCCTACAGCATCACAGAAAGGGTTAAATAAGATGACTCTCCAAGAAGTTACAAGCCTATGATCACAGACATAGTAAAAGCAGTTACCACTGCACTGATCAAACTAGTTCAGGGTGGTATGATCATAGCTGAGAGTATACTCCTGCATTTGAAATGTCTACATTAAGTAATCTGGATCCAGAAAACACAGGTATAAGATCAACTCAAAGGACCAAAAACCAAAACTATATTAAACATAAATATATTACTGACCTGGATCTACTTTTTGATCTTAGACACACACCCCCAAAGGAAGACACAAATACATAGAAAAAGTGCACTTAAAATGAAGAGTCATTGAGATATCTTAAAAATTGATATCATTTCCATCAACATTCCCAGAGAATCTTTATCAGAACATGTTAATGAAGGCAGGGTCTATGCAATTTGGTGTTGTTTCTGAGGAGAACACTGCATTCCTAAAAAACAGACTCTATCTACGGAAAACATAGAAAGGCAGCACTTTGTTCTGGAGAGCTCAGATGTTCACCACCATGACCTACATACATTCATCCTAAAATATCTTGGTTTCATAAATGATGGTTTCTTACTTTTGCTCTCAGCCACCTACACTGATTGTTTACATATATCATATACATCCCTACGCTTGGCAAACTAACTTTCTCCCTCCCTCTCTCCCTCCCTCCCTCCCACCCTCCATCCTTGCTCCTCTCTAAAGTATCATCAAGTTCATCTCTCCATTGGGAAGTTTTCATTTTTTAACAGCTGGATCCAACTTTTATAATAACTCCTTCAACTCAAGGCGTCTGCACTGCCCTCGCTTTAGAACAGTTAGTGTATATATGCCAATGGTACAGAAAAGTAATTAAGAGTCATCCTTCCGAAGATTCTGTTCCAGGGCTTGTCACAGTAATATGCTCTGAAGTAGCCAGTGCAGGCTGTGCCAAAGACCTGCTGGGTGACCTTGGGCAAGTTTCCCAGCCTCTCTGGGCTGTTCTTTAATAGTGCTGGTTGACCTCTCAGCGTTGCTCGGAGGAATCACTAATCAACCTGATTGTTAAACACTTAGTGAATATAGAACGCTTTATAAATATTTACTAATATACAATGAGCTCACTGCATCTGATAAAAGGAGAGGGTTGAATAATCAATGAAAGTTCTGAAAGGTAGGATAATTGTTGACACTCTGCCTGAAATTCATCGTTCCTTTTAAACAACCCCGGCACTCTAATGCACTTTCATTTCCTTATCATAAGTAAAGGAAATGAATCACATAAGTGAAGCTTTAGTGTCACCTATTAGGCAAGGAAAACAAAGATTCTATTCCATCAGGGGGATGGAAGTATACACAGGGGAAAGCAAACAGCATTGGCATATTCCTATGATGTGTGTGCACAGTACGTACTATTTATCAAAGACAGATGAATGGGGCTGGAGAGATGGCTCACTAGTTAAGGGCCTCACTCCCACGGGATGGAGTCAATTTCCAGCACCCACATGGCAGCTCATAACTGCCTGTAAGTCCAGTTCCAGTAGATCTGACATCCTTATATATACATACACACATGCAAACAAAACATCAATGTACATAAAATTTCAAAAAGACATAAATCACTTTAAAAAGCATATGAAGAAAATACAGTACATGACAGACAGTACTCTGGGCACTGAGATGTTCAATAAGCACATTTCCATCAGGAGTCTATATCTTAATATCCAATACAATGAGCCTCAGCAACAGAGCTATTGATATTTACTGCTACAGAGGGAACAGGATGAAAACAAAATAGTGTTGCATTTAAATGATATTGAGGGAGCTGGGAGACAGCTAAATAAGCAAAACACTAGCCATAAGAACCAGAGTCCGGATCCTCAGCTCCCATGTAAACACATCTGGGTTGGCAGCAGTATCTTGAGAGAAACCTTCCCAACTATACTAATTCTATCAGTAAGGTCTGGGTTTAATGGAAGAAAGCTATCTTAGTGAAGAGTATTGTAAAGCTACTGATAAAGGCAGTTGATCTCAGTCCGGACCTCCAAAGAGCAAGTATGTATACATGTGCACACATACACATACTGAAACAGATATGAACATGCACCAACAATATAGACACATGCAAATAAAAATGGCAGGGTGTTAGGTACTGTGGATGTCTTTGGAGGCTACATCTGAGTGGACCCTATCAGGATGGGAGGGTATGACCACCTCCCCATAGAAGAATCTGTACTGTAGAAATCTTCCACTGCAATGGAATACTCCCAAGAGACTCATCTTCCTATAGCTCTGACACTGAATGGAAAGGCAGGATGGAGCTGTGGAGTGTGAGACAAGAGTCTGGATTTAATTGTGCATGAGCTAGGAAAGCAAGGAGGAAATGACAGTGTGGCAGGAATTGACACTATTTTCAAAGGGTCAGTTGGCTGCTATGAGAAGATTATAGAGTGACAGAAACAAAAGAGTAGGGAGATCAATCAAGTGATAAAGATGTCTGAGACTACGGAACTGTGCCCATCATCATTCTTGAGCATAATTTTTAACTTTTTTTTTTGATGTTGTTTGTATGTAAAGGTTATTATCAAGTTATCACTTGCCCATAAGTGTAGCTATTTAAATATCATAATTTATGAATCCCCAAATTTTCTATTTATTATTCATACTAATTTCTACTTATAACTTAGAATAATGTCTTCAAATTCAATTCTTCTTTATATAACCCAAATTCCATTTCTGACCTGCCCTTTCACTTAGAAACTAGGCAATCCCAAAGACAGCTGGCTGAACATACACTCTAGAGTGTGGCTCCCCTGACATTGAAGGTGCTCTTTATAATAAGCATGAATAATTCATGAGTGTATCAGTTATACTTTATTATTATCATTTACTTCAACTTGAATAGTTTCAAAGTTACAGACTCCGTTTTTTTTTTTTTCCTCTTAATCAGTCGTAGCTCATCCATCACTGGGTATCCCTTGCATCTATGAGGCTATAAAAATTGCTATTAATGGCAATAGTTGTGTTGGGAAATGAGATCCACTATTTCCTCCCCCTTGACATCTAACCTTAGGTCAAGCACAGGATCTAGAGATGTATTTTTATAGTAAGTTAAATTAAAACACATAGCTGGAGATTAATGCCAGCCCAGACACACAGGGGAATGCCCTCTCTGGATGGTTTCCATAAGAAATACAGTCAGTAATGTGGATAGTTCATCAAAACTACCCAAGAGTGGGCAGAGAGATGACAGAAAAGATCCCATGTCTTTCAGCATGTGTCCATATGCCTCATTTTTTCAAGGAAAGTTATGATCTCCTAATGTCCTGTTCAGAGAATGCCTGGAGAAAATTTTTCAAGATACCTTCATTAATTATGTTTTATGAGGCCCTACACAGCAAACTCTGCTCTCTGAGTTGCTGGTCTGTAGGACTGTATGTTTTCTATGGAGGTAAAGTTGCTAAGTGTGTAGTAATTTGCTCAGCAATAGAAACCTAACTGTTCTATGGGACATATTAGCTCTGATGAAAATGGTAATGCCAGCATTGGCTAGGCAAAGGCATGACTGTCAGATTGCCAAGTGTGCAGCTTTGCTCATTTGGAACCTGGTCAGATATTGTCCTGGCTCCAAACACAGGTCTTTATACATGAAAGCCTCATTCTCCTTACCCATATCGACAGGTTCTCTCTACCCTGAGTGCTAACACTGTGAAAAGTGAGTGCGTCTCAGCTGTATCACACTTAAAAATGTGAAACAGAGGCAAGCCATGCTGTTGCAGATCCCCAAATTAATATTCTTGTGTATCAAAAAGAAACTTACCTACAAATAGACTTGTGGGGATGAGATATCTCAGTGGAGTGTGAGAGCTCTTCCTAATGATGTCGTTGAGAGGTATTAACGAGACTTTTCTCTTAAATGACATGTTGGGGTACATTGTGCAAAGCCATTGCTCTGCTTGCAGAGAGCTAAGTACTATCTGCATCTTTGTAGGTACAATAGTTAAAGTAAGTTCAATGAGCTAGTTGGGAGGTAGCCCAAGCTAAAGGCATAAGCTTTGAAATATATGAGTCTCCATGTATTTATTTACATAGCCAGCAGGTCTATGAAAGTCCTATTATATGAATTTTGCCCACCAGCTATGAGGAGTAGAAAAAAGGCGAATTTAAAAAAAAATACAAATTCTTGAAGACTTTCATCAGAGTTTTTATTCCAACTGGTACCGAAAATGTTCATCTATACCTATAGTTCATCTATGATTAGATATGTACAATTTAATAAGCCTTATACAGTTAGAATAGTGTATTTGTAAAACAAAAGATTTAGATAAGAGAATTGTGGAAAGAGATTTTGAAATATACAAAATAAGAGAATTATGGGAAGGGATTTTGAACTTTACAAGATGAATTGAGAATAGTCTATAAACCAACAACAAAACAGAAGGAAGAACCTAAAACAAAAACACCAGAGTAGATTGTATGGGACCCAAACCATCAGCCAGTACTCTAAGGTCCAAACGTCAACACCAATATTAGCTATGGAGTGAGATCTCTAAAATACATGATGCAAAAAGGCTGGACTCTTCGACATGGAAAGGATGCACAGGCAGTTAAAAGGCCTTGGCTTTGGGGATAATTAGTCCTTCACTTCTCCATCCTCTCTAAGAGTTAGTGTATTCCCTCCTAAATGGGATGAGGAGACCATCGCACCTAGCAAAGCACTGAAGAGTAAAAGTGCCATCATGATTTTCACACGGTGCAGCTATTTAATAACTATTCTCCTATCTGCTCTCTGAGACAAAAGCCCCAAGGGTGATAAATATATTCCAAATTGGCTAATCCCAGGCCTGGTCTTTAACCTTTTCAGAGAGAACAGCTTGCATCCCATTATTTTTTAAAGGCCAGAAAAGGAAATTCATTAACATCTCTTAGTCATTTGTTCCAGTAAGATCATTTATACCAAGAATCCATCCTCAAATCCCACCTAATAAACCTTAAATATATTACCTATCCATGACATATACTCATGGTGAAGAGAAGAAATGACACAGCCACTGTAGTTTTAGAACAAAGGGCTTAGCAATAGAGGCCAAGATTACCCTTCACTGCCATGCTATTCACCCACCATCAATAGACTAAATTTCTTTACCTGGTGTCACATCTCTTCTTAGTAAACTAATAATATTTTTGATAGTAATCTTCTTGACATTGATGTATTTAGTCACTCAAGTTGTACTAAAAGGACCCCTTGTATGTCATTGGTCCTTATACTGTAGGCAAAGGAACAAGTAGAAATTGATGGCCTTTGATTTGGACATCTAAAAGATTCCCAGGCTCAAGGCTTCATCACCTGCTGCTGGCATCATTGAAAAGTCACTTGGTTGATGGGACAATGTGGGGAGCGGGTGTGGCGGCAGTCCCAAAGGCGCCAGGGACTGCAGCTAAGTCATATGACTTGCACCTGACTTCCTCATATAAGACACAAACATCTTGAGTGCTGCGCAGGTGTACCAGGATACAGGTGAATCCAATTTGATGGAGATTTGCCCCTGCTGCCCTGATTAGCTGAAGCTGCGTGCCTGGTGAGGTGGCGTGGCCTGCTGTGCGTGGATGGGAACTGAGAGTACATAAGAGTGAGAGGCCCGGGTTAGAGGGAGGATTATTATTCGAGAGAGGATTGTTATTATTGGGAGATATAAACAGGGGAGATATAAAAACAAGGGAGATATAAAAACAGGGGAGATATAAACAAGGGAGAGATATAAACAGGGGAGATATAAACAAGAAGAAACAGGACTGAATAAACGTGTGCAGAAGGATCCTGTAGCAGCGTCGTTCTTGCTGGCGAGTTGGGGGCGCGCTCGAGAAGTGGTGCCGAAACCCGGGACGGGACGAGAAGACCTGGGACGAGAAGACCTGGGACGAGAAAACCCGGGAAAAGAAACATCTTCAGGCATGAGCGAAGACCCCCTGCTACAGGGAGGATTCAGAACTGCATAACGGGGAAGAAGGGGTTAATAAAGGTTCCCGTGAAACAGACTGTTGAGAAGGATCCGGCGTGGATTCAGAACTCTTCAGCTGGGGAACGGTACTGATGAAGAGAAAGAAGAAAGATGAAGACTGAATAAACTGCTGTTAGAAGGACTGGTGGTCGCATCGTTCTTGCTGGTCGAGAGCAGGCGCGACAATTGGTGGCCCGTACGGGGAACCGACTCCCCCGCCGAGTTCAGAACTTTCAGCAGTCAGTGGTTGCCGGCAGGGTAAGTTCACGGTGAGTGAAACTTGCAACCCCAGGAGTTTGGGAAGGACCTCGGATAAAGTAGAGGTGAGCATAAAGTTGCCAGGAAGTAGGCATAAAGTAACCCAGGAGTTTGGGAAGGACCTCGGATAAAATAGAGGCAAATATAAAGTTGCCAGGAAGCAGGCTTTGGGACAAGTTAAGGTTCCTGGCTTTGGGACAAGATAAGGTTCATGGTTTGGGGACAAGTTAAGGAACTATGATAACCTCAGTGTAGTGATCAAGAGATCCTCGCTGTGTAGTTATGCTTTTTTCTCCTATTGACCCTTTGTGGGTAGGTCTGATAGTTTTGGTCTTGCTTGTTCTGATATATGGACTCTGTTACTGTTTGAAACTGTGTGTAGAGGCAGTCAAGACAGGTCAGAAAATCCTTACAGAGCAACAAGAGAGTACGTCGGAAAAGAAGGGCTTAAAAAGAAAAAGGAAAAAGAAAGGAGACACAGTGTTATCAGGTGGACAGAAAGGACAAAATAAAAGAGCTGAGGCGGAGGAGGAAGGCGAATTAGCTTCTGTGCCTCCTCCCTATGCCTCCTCAGCAGTGAAAACTTGACTCTCGTATTGACCCCCCAGATGGACACACAGGTGATTGAGGTTATGGTCTCATCACCACGAGGTATTGTGTCCATCCCCCCTGGGATCGACCAGATCAGGTGTTGACGTGGGCGAGAGGGTCTGTTTGTGTGTTTCCACAGGACCAGATGGAACCTCTTTGGGTGCCGGAGAGGTTGGTGAGACGCTGCAAGAATGAGGCTCCTGATCCAGTTGCCCCTGTGGATGTGGTGGATGATCCCACAAGCACAAAGGATGGAGCCGAGATGGGAGATCCTTTCGGTATTCCAGAAGCCGATACCAGCTCAACATGATATTCAAATTTTTCCACGCTTTTTGATCCCTGAATTCCCCTTAAAGATATAGCCCCTCTGGCCATCTATCCCTTGCTTCAGGGAAGATGAGCGGGGATGAGAGCCCCTGGGATGTATGCTTGTTATAGTGTGTGTGTGTTTTGTGTTTGGCACATGTGTTAGGTGCAGAGTGTGCGGCCCGCACTTTCGCCATGGTAGCGTAGGCTTTTGCTGCAGTGGAGGCGGGACAATCTCCTCAGATTCGGTTTGCCGCTCTAAAAGAAATTATGCTGCGTTATGCCGTGGGGTGCGAGGCTAAGCACTGCACAGAGGATAGCTTGCTGTTGGCATCCTGTGGAAGGCACGTCTGATTGCATGAAGGTTCAGTGTCCTAGTTCCCTTCCCTCAGGAAAAACGACACAGGAGCTGGCCAAGACCTCTCTGGGTGATGAGCCTAAGGGATGGTTTTGTGTAGGGCCCCTATGCTTGCACACTGGGGATCAGACCTCTACCTTCACCCATGAGGCTTGCTTGCAGCAATTAAGATCTGGCCATAGGTTCATTAACATCCTGGCCTTTTGATGCACCTGCCACAAGCAAAACACAATCTCCCCAGGTGTGGCTTGGCATGATAGAGAGGTAGTCAGTGATAAGACTCCCTGGGCATGTCACCAACCTAAGACAGGGATCAAACCAATGCTGTTTGTCTCCCAAAGACGGGTAAGGGGCATGGTTGCGAGGGGCTATCTACAGACATTCTCTCTGCCAAAAAAGAAAAAAGGGGGAATTGTGGGGAGCGGGTGTGGCGGCAGTCCCAAAGGCGCCAGGGACTGCAGCTAAGTCATATGACTTGCACCTGACTTCCTCATATAAGACACAAACATCTTGAGTGCTGCGCAGGTGTACCAGGATACAGGTGAATCCAATTTGATGGAGATTTGCCCCTGCTGCCCTGATTAGCTGAAGCTGCGTGCCTGGTGAGGTGGCGTGGCCTGCTGTGCGTGGATGGGAACTGAGAGTATATAAGAGTGAGAGGCCCGGGTTAGAGGGAGGATTATTATTCGAGAGAGGATTGTTATTATTGGGAGATATAAACAGGGGAGATATAAAAACAAGGGAGATATAAAAACAGGGGAGATATAAACAAGGGAGAGATATAAACAGGGGAGATATAAACAAGAAGAAACAGGACTGAATAAACGTGTGCAGAAGGATCCTGTAGCAGCGTCGTTCTTGCTGGCGAGTTGGGGGCGCGCTCGAGAGGACAAAAGTTGAGTCAGGACTATGGCTGAATGGATGGTGAGGCTTTGTGGAGGAGGTAGCTTGTTGGCAGTGTGACTGAGAAATTATCTTGGCCCAGGACCTTTCCTTTTCACACAGTTGTGAGGCAAGCAGCTTCCCTCAGCCAAGCCCTTCTCCCATGATGCTTTTGCCTGACACAGTCTTAAAAGCAATACAGCTGCTGACCATGGATGGACATCACTCCAAGGGGAAGATGAAAGACACGCTTCATCCTTTTAGCTGTCTCCACACACCCTTAAGTATTTTGTCATAGTGAAGAAGAGGTGAGTAATATAACTGCCTCTGTAATCTCTGAGGACAAGTTCATCTACAGAAGCCGTTCCTGCTACCTCTTTGAGATCCTCTGACTGTGGAATTCCTACAGATGCTTCTGGGTTGTCAATGTTTCATCCTTGCACTCCTAAAACCTACAGAATCACTTACAGCCCTCCAGGTTTGACTGATAAAAAAATTGCCAAAATAGAGGTGATGCTATAGATTAGTATTGGCAAACTTAAAAAAAAACTTGAATTACTACTACTACTACTAGTAATAGTAATAGTAATGGTAATAGTAGTAGTAGTAGTAGTAGTAGTAGTAGTAGTAGTAGTATCATTATTATAGCTTGTGGGTATCAGAGTCTCTTGTTGAAATTAAACAACTCTGGCATTGAACCACAATAGAAACTATAATCAATATGTAAAGATATGTCTGATGCTGTGTTCCAATAAAGCTTTATTTAAAGAAATAAAACATAATGTTAAGAATTTGGTTATGGTTTATTGATCTTAGTCTAAGCCTTTCATACTAGGATGCATGATTAATGACTGCCCAACTTTTTACTCAGAATATTTCTCTCTGTGTCTCTGTATCTCCCCTTTCCTACTTTATTCTGTATTTATACTGTATTCCCCCTTTCCCTTCCACCCTCCCTCTATACATACACACACACACACATACACACACATACACGGTGAAAAAGCAAAAATAAAAATAGCAGTTATAAGGAAAAGGTTTGCTAAAAGTGTGAGCAACAACAATCTACACTAGATAGGGATGCTACCCGAGGCTGCATCAGAGCTATGCAGTCTCCTGACAGTTGTTGATGTAGAAAACTGAATGATTCAATCAAAAAAGCACACACACACACACACACATACACACACATTAGATATTCATAGTATAACTTTTGCCAATTATATTAAATACATACATTATAGTACCATATAGATATAGTAATATAGCATTAGAATTTATAACACTTGAATTTAAAAAGCCATATGCATACAAGAGAGGTTTAATACCAAGTGGCCCAAGTGTCTGTGACAGCATACCTTCTCTGCTCTCCTTAATGAGTGAAGAAAGCCCTTGATATTTAAGTGTAACCTGATGCTTTTCAATTTGGTTTGACTTGACAAGAGCCAATTACAAGCAGCCCAAGATATGCATCCCATAGGCATAAGCATGCTATGCTTCTCTGAATACCTCTGCATGAGGGGTTGAGCCCATGAGTTGGGAATGTGTTTTCAGCAACATTAACAGCACCTTTACTCTCTTCACCATTCCAATTGCTTTCATGTCTCTTTCATCTTGCACATCCTCAAACCTTTGCCATGCACAAAGACTCTATGAAAGATACACAACCTAGTATGAAAAATCACAAGAAAAGAATACGTAAACCTGTGTTTCTTGTTCTCTCTCTCTCTCTCTCTCTCTCTCTCTCTCTCTCTCTCTCTCTCTCTCTCTCTCTCTCTCTCTTGCTCACTCGCTCACTCGCTTGCTTGCTCCACTCATGACTATAGCTTCTCCAGTTCCAGTAAAGACAATGACAATACTCCTGACCTTGCACAGGTATACTGACCTTTCTCACAGTGGCACAGTGGGGAAGGCCTGGTGTTTTATAAGGTGGCATCTATAATCAAGACACAAAGTCTTGTTCAAACTTCATAATAGACCTCAGCTGGAGTTCTGAGCCAATAAATTGTTCCGTGCTGAAAGCCATCAGCCACTTCTCAGGCACCAATACATATCCACAACGTTGCCTGTTGCCCCTGGTTCTGTGACCGCTCTGCATCTAGAGGCATTGTCAAAGCTCCATACTTTCTCACTGTTCACTTTCTCTCCAGTTCTCTCTCATTCTTCTGTTCATTTGAAATACTTCTAGGGCATTCTTTATTATTATTATTATTATTATTATTATTATTATTATTTTAGATATTTTCTTTATGGAGGAGCTAGAGAAAGGACAGAAACAGCTGAAGGAGCTTGCAACCACATAGGAGGAACAACAATATGAACGAACCTGTACCCTCAGAGTTCCCAGGGACTAAACCGCTAACCAAAGAGTACACATAGAAGGAGCATGACTCCAGCTGCATATCTAGGGCACTCTTAACATGTGGTATGCAACCTGGGCTCTTGGTTGCTAGTGGGATAACAAATGAAGTATTCAAACCCATTACAAAACATTTCAAATACATTCAACAATGGGCAGGATTTCATTTCAAATAAGGTTCTCAGGTAATGCAAGAGTCTCAACTATATCCACCTTTGGCAACATAAAGGTACTTTCCCATTGCATTCTGGGAAGCTTTCCTTCACCCAGAAGAGGAACCTTGACCTTCACATCTTGGACCATTTAGTGAATTTTCAATTCCCATTAACAATAGGATCAATTGATCAACATTTAGGAGAATTTAATCATGTCTTGGAGGCAAATTTAGCTTAAATCAGAGCTTTACCTAGGACTTCCAAGTAAATTTCTGTTTAAAAGGTCAATTTCTAACATTTGTCAGTTAAAGCCCACACCAGGCAAATTAGATTCACCTCACAGACATCCCTGGTGACTGTCAATTAGAAGAAGCATCCCAACTAAAATGACAATAGAGAAGGTTTTATTTCTGTTTTTAAAGGAGACAGGAATGCTTATGAATTCAACAGTTAGGATTCTTGTTGTGATAAAAATGGCTGTCTCGTGATGGCTGATGGAAAGGAAAGCATTATCATTCTACATAATTCAAAAATCAGTTCAGGGGCCTATGGAGATGGTTCAATAGTTAAGGCCACTGGCTGCTTTTCCAGAGGACCAGGGTTTGGTTGCTTACATATTCATGGCTGCTCACAACCATCTATATAACTCCAGTCTCAGGGATCTGATGCTACCATCCAGTTGCTACAGTCAATGCATGCACACAGTGCACAGACATACACATGCAAGGCATGTACACTGTGCACAGACATACACAGACAAGACATGTACACTGTGCACAGACATACACAGACAATGCACTCCCATAGTGCACAGACATACACAGACAACACATGTACACTGTGCACAGACATACACAGACAGACAATACATGTACACTGTGCAGACATACATGGACAATGCCCAGACATACACAAATACATGCACATAGTGCATAGGCAAAACTGTCTTTCACAAAAAAAAAAAAAGGAAAATAAATCAAAGTAAAATGATTTGAACACATATGAAAGAGTGAAAAAGGTAAAGGAATATATATTCCCTTACGTATTTTTGAGACAGGGTCTCTCCATGTAGTCCAGACTAGCTTTGAACTTGAGTTCTTTTTAACTTCCTTTGCTTTAGCTTCCAAAGTACACGGAACTACATGCCTTCCCAGCAGTGCCCGGCTTTGGTTTCAAGCCTTTATCACAGTCTATAATTCTAATTCCAGACAAAACTGACCTCAACAATGGGAAATTTCTATGTAATCACCAAGGGGAGAGTTTAGGGGAATCATACCATGTGAGATGCTGAGATGTATGTGTTTAGAATAGAATAAAATTGATGCTGTTTTAGATTTCTGCAGAAGTTTTTATATGAAGCAAGACAGGTATAATCAACTATTTGTTTAGACAAAGACATAGCTGGTTCTGTATCTCATATTTTGTTGCTTATAATTTTCTGTATCAGATGACAAGTATTTCTGTAAAGGGTAATAAAGTTTTAGAGGGGACAGAGAGCACTTGAAAAAGGGAAAGATATTACATTTCAATTTTCTCTATCAGGGGAAGATCAAACAGGACTTGATGACCTGCATTCATCCCCTTTTGTCCTCAATTATGAAATGTCTGAAAATTTACTTTAAAGGGGAAAAAAAAAGTCACAGCCAAACATCTAAAACTGAGTTTTGCCCGAGATCAGTGTAAAGGAATCCATCTGGCAGGCCTCTTCTAAGAGAACTGCTGATGTTTTAGTGAGTCTGAGTGACAGAGATATCACTGAGAACCACTGGGGGAAAGTGGAAAGATGGATGATCCCCACAGAGAGAGCAATGAGGATGCCCACTGCATCACTAACGTGCTGACCTATGATGCTGGCAGACAAGGTGTGCTAGACACGAGGGCCTGGTTTTCCTTAGAAATTCTTATAGTCAGACCTCTCTCTCTCTCTCTCTCTCTCTCTCTCTCTCTCTCTCTCTCTCTCTGACACACACACACACACACACAGGCACACCATATTTTGGATTGAGTGACAACTCTTATTGAGCTGTCCCAAGATTATTAAGGAGGCTGTCCTTTCGAAGTGCCCTGTGATTACTATTGATCTGTTCAGCTCATTGCAACTCAACCTTACCTAGCTGGTCATGAAAAAAAACAAAAAAAAAACCAAAAAAAAAAAACAAAAAAAGGATGGATGGATGTTATTAAAGATCCTGATTCCTGCTCTGCAGGTATCAGTCATTAGGATGGAACTAAAGTACCAATGTTCAGACATGCAGAAAGGCTGATAGAAGACCTTTCCAGAACACTGAACCTACTGCCCTAAAGTTCGGATAGCTCAAAGAACAAACAACAACAACAACAACAAAAACAACTTTTCAAATATATAGAATGGAGTTTGGATTTATTAGAAATGAAAAATAACTTTGTAAAGCAAAAACCAGAGTTCCTGAACTCAATAATCAGCAGTTACTAATAGATAATATGTCTAGAACATGCCAGGCATAAAACAGAACATTTACAGGGTACAGGATGACCACTTTGAAAATGCAACTGCTTTCATAGGTTTTCCACACTATCTTCTGGATATTAGTGTAGACATCAGTTACTACTGGTCTTCCAAAAACATCCCGATACCCATGGACACCAGAAGACACATGTCAGTCATGGAAGATGGCATTAGTACAAATTAATGTAATAGAGATTTAACAACTAATCAAAGCTATAATATTTCATTAAGTTTAATAATCAATAAATTGTTAAAATTGTGAAATTGATGATAAGTTTAAATGAAGAAAAATCAGAGATTATCTTGATTCATTCCACTTTGAGAAAACATAACTTTTCAATATATATATATATATATATTTGTTTTTTTCCAGACAGGGTTTCACTGTCCTGGAACTCACTCTGTAGAACAGGCTGGCCTCGAACTCAGAAATCCGCCTGCTTCTGCCTCCCAAGTGCTGGGATTAAAGGCTTGTGCCACCACGCCCAGCCTTTTCAATATTTTTAACCTATCGGCATTTTATAGGACTATACTTACTACTTCACGGTGTGTTAAAGAAAGAAATCAAGATCACAAAATCCAGTCAGATACATTGGAGGGTTATTACAAAATGAAAAATGTTATTATTTCAGTGCATGATAGTAAATATGCCTGCTAATGAAGAAGCAGATGTACCATGCTCAGAACACAGTAGGCTTTCATGCTCAGAGCATAGTAGAATTTCAGAAAGTAACAATCAGCAAGAGAAAAACTAATCTGCTCACAGAATATTTCTTTGAAAGCTATTCAATCTAAAACAGAAAGAAAATCTAGTGTTGACTAGTTCAGAGATTTGCTTTTTAAAGCTGAATTCTGCCTACATGACTATAATTGTCATCACACATGTATTTATTTCCTATGTGATGCAGCATTTCATGATATACTGCATCACTTGTGGTCATTAGCTTGCATACAGGTAGATACACTCTATTTCATGATGGGTTGGCCAAACATAAAATGCTGCAAACTACAAACGAACCTGGGTAGGTTCCTGCTATTCCTTCTACCTCTGTTACTGCCTGTCTCGCTCTCCTTAGCTCCGTGGCTTTATCAAACAGAAATAGGAGTGTGCTGTTCCACTGTTGCTTCCCGAAAAGTCCCAGGGGTACATCCAGAAAATGCAAAGAACACCAACTGGACTTCAATTCATTGGAAGCTCATTTGTAGCATCTATGATATGCAATGTGCACAGGAAGGAATAATTTATTAGTCCCCTAAAAAAAAAAAAGTCTATACCTATTACCCTTCACCTTCACAGCCTTATTACTTCGATCCAATTGACCAAGGTCCCATCCAAAACGGAGAAAATAGTTAAGGCTGGTAACTGTTTATTAAGTAGGTAGAATCTTTTGAGTTATTTAACATTTTACATTATTTAATAATTATTGTGAAAGCAGCATGGAAAACAAAAGGCAAACTGTGAAGAGCAGGGGCATCATAAGAGGAAAACCAAGACTCTTCATCTTCATCCTCTTCTTTCTCCTTCCTCAAATCACCAAGGTCATTACAGTAATTTTTTCCTCTAGTGATAGGTAATTTTTCTTTAAATACTGGTATAATCCTTGTGATATGTATTATAAAAATAGCTATAATCTTCTATAGCTTTAGGTAAGTATGGGGAAGATACATTCTGGGAGAGTAAGCAGAGGCATCGTGTTCTCCTAGTCCCCAGACAGCCTAGACATTGGCAGAAAGTCTCTCTCGTTGCCTCATGAAGCTTAGTAGCTCTAAATGGACAATCTGGCCGCTGTCCCTGATAGCAATCTTCCTAGGTGATGTGTGTCCATGCAAGCCAATACAGCACAGCACAGCCCTAAGCCAAACTTGATATTGGGATATTCAGCTTTCCCAATAATAGTGATGTTTCTAAAACTGTCATAACCAACTGGCAACCTACTAGGGTAAATCAACACACAGTTGGAAAAATAAAGACATTTGAGCTCCATTGTCTACTGAAGTGGAAATACAGAGCAGAAACCTGTAATGTAAACAATAACTTCTGACAATAGCTTTTCTGGAGCCCACCACACTGCCCTCCCATGGAACCCACTAGGAAGGTCTCTGCTGTTCTCTCCTTCCCCCTGCTCCCATCTCGAAGAACTTTTACACTTCAGGTTGTCTTTCTTGTCCTCACTATTTATACATATCGAACCTTTTTCCTTTTCGGTGTCTCAAAATCAACCAGGGACTGTTTTCTTGTAATAAAATGGCTACATTCCTGATTAACGAATGTGATAAAACCCGCTGTCAATTACCCTAATTGATCTGACAACCTGATTAGACCCAGAGAGGGCTGATTTCATCAGCTGAGCCTTATTAAGAAGAAAACAAAACAAAGGCCCGTGTAATTAAAATGTGATCACTAGCCATGAGTTGTGAAATCAGGCCTGAGAGGCATTACTGAGGGCAAAACTTTTTTAAGTGACATCCTAGAAAGGCAAGTGACACACTGTGGTCACAAATCAGCAAGGAACCAGGGAACCATCCTGAGAATGCTGAGCAGAGCTGACAGGGCTTTTCCTTTGTTTCTAACTCACCAGCAGTTTTGAAATGGTAAAAGCCCCTTCTTGGCTTTTGATGGGAGAACAGACCACTAGCTATATCCATGGCACCATGAACCCATGTCAGATGCCAGCCATCAGAGATATCTGCAGTTATATGGGGTTTTAGGTTCCTTTGTGGACAACTGAGCTGAAAACAGAAGGCTGCCTACAGTAACAGGAGTTTAATAAATTACCCTGGGTAGAAAAGTCCAGAACATCAATACAATGTCACAAAGCCATGACTGCCCTGGCCAATACAGTACGATATGTATTCCCAATTCTAAGATTCATCCTTTTGTGCCATGTATGATACATTTTCTTCCCAAACTCACGTTCATTAGAACATCTCAGCAACCCATACTTCTTGGGTTAAAAGGAACATTTTAATGTGAACAGATGCCTCAATATAGACAACTTAACTCTGACTCAGTGTTTCAGAAGGTGTAGTTCATCGCTGAGAGGAGGAGAAGGGCTGTCCTTTCTTCTCTGCTCCTCTTCCCTTCATGGAGTAATCACAACCTATGGATCTAAGAGGGGAAGGGAAGGAAGAACAAACGGGGGTGATGGAGATTTCCAGCAGCAAGTGATCACAAGAAACAGACTTCTGTGGGAGACAGGCTTCAGGGAACAGATCATCTAATCAGGGAGAACAAAGACTATTTAAATTTTGGGGGGGGGCCAGGGTGAGTGTACACCATTGGCCGGGGCCGGGGTCCTAGGGAATGCCTCATTTGCATAAGGAGGAATTCCAGGTTCTGCTGTGCATGGCCATATAAGGGGAGAGGAAGTTTAACCTGGCTACCTTGCCACAGGACCTCTTCTTGGGGGCCAAAGTTGAGGGCCTAGGGACAAGCAGGGCAGGGATATGGGGGTGGGAGGTGGGGTGGGGGGATAGGGTAGTGGATCCTACGCCTGCCAGTCTCAGGATGAGATTTCCACCGTTTGGACAGGTCTTGAGTTCATACTTGCTCTAGGCCTGCTCCCTAAGGCTCCAAGGCCAAAAAAGCATAGTAGCTTAGAGGGAGCAATGGGACCTGTATGTCATGGATTTTAACTATTTTTTTTCCTTTTGAGAATTTGATGTATGAACACTGTATTTTCATCTTTTTAACTCCCTTTCTTCTTCACCTTTGCTAACCCTCCAACTCTTGATTGCATGTAGCTCTTAATCTATAGGTAGAACCATATGGGATTTTCCCATTTGCAATGGAATGTGATCTGCAGTTGTCATTGTACAGGTCTTCTTCAGGTGATTATACTTTTAAGATGTCATGGGTGTCACAAATAGAAGACACAATCTCACAGGTGATACCTTGGTCCTCTGGCTCTTGCACACTTCCTGTCCCCTCTTTCGTAAGGCTCTCCTGAGCCTTCGGTGTAAGGGTAGTGTTGTAGATGTATCAGTTGGCATTGACACCATATAGCCATTTGCTCTTTATATTTTGAGCAATTGCAGATTTATGCAATGGATTCTATCCACTGTAAAAAGTTTCTTGAATGAGGGCTGAAACTCACCCATATCTGTGAGTATTTAGAACATAGACAGAAATGATACTGTTTCAAAAAAGTTGTCTTTAAGATTCAAGTGACTCCCTTGAGAAAATTTGATAACTCTGTCCTTGGTTGTGGTTTGGAGGCTCTACAGGTGAGTAGGGCGATTCATTACTTTTCTCTCTTGGGATCTTGCATAGCGTCTTTGGATAGTATGGGAGCCAGTCCTAAGGGAGGAAACCTCCATTTCTACAGCAGCTCCATGTCTCCAAGTTCTGAAGGATTTGGCTTCAACAATAAGGTTTTATCTTCAAGTTCTTGGAGGCAATGGCAATAGCTTATATTACTTTGAGTATATCTTCAACTTTCCTGCCGAAAATCTTTCAATGGGTTTAGAGATGCCTACATTTTTTACACATTATGATAGCTAGAGCAAAAGGCTGAGAGTTCATTTTGGAACCATATTCTAATGTAACCTCCAAAAGTTCATAGAAGACCCACCTCCAATAGTTACTCATGTATCTCAAGGTTTTCACAACTTCCCACAACATCACCAGCAGCTGGGAACAAGTGGAGGACATTTCAGATTTGATCTAGAACTGATACCGACCCTGAGGCCTTCAAGAATGGGAGGGCAATATGGTAACTGTGTAACTTTATATAACAATAATATCTAAGATCCCCAGGGAGCAGAGAAGTAGAATATTATTAGCTAATTAGTATGAACTGTCACACTGGAGTATTTGACTAAATTAATTAATCAAGCTGATGATTGGTCTGAAGGGAATGGAAAACTGTTTTCACAGTGCACCTGGTAAATTGTGCTATTAACCAATGGCCCCTTATAAATTTTAAAAAAAAAGATATTTTAAAAAGAAAGATAAACAAGATATCACAAAGTTTACAGGGCATTTCAAATGAATAGTAATTCCTTATATACAGTTGATGTCAAATAGCTACATGAATAGAAATAAACACTTTTTGCACATTTGACCATGTCATTATAGTAAAAGTGACCTGAAGCTTTGGATGGAATCTTTATTGAGTATGCTGAAAGGGAATCACACTTGAAATGCAAATAAAGATAATATCCAATAAAATTATTTTCATCACAACATTATTCATTATAAAAAATATGTGGATTATCAGACATTTGCTTTAATATAGTGCTTCAAGTAAACCAATCCAATATCTCTCTCTCTCTCTCTCTCTCTCTCTCTCTCTCTCTCTCTCTCTGCTAAAAAATGCAAAGAAGAATGAAGGCCTCCAGTTAATCTGACATTCACCACTCAGTTAAGATGTATTATAATTTTAGTATCAGTATCACCCATTTAGGGGCTAAATCATCCCGTTAACCTAAGCTCTCCTGCTCTCATGACTTGGTATAAAGACGTGTCTTCTTCTGACCTATTCGTTCCAGCTGTACCATTCAGCACTAGATTCTTTCTGCATGTAACATGAGATGTGCTGGCCCAAAACCTTCCCCATATCTCCAGGCTAATCTTCCTGATACTTTACACCCTCTGTGACCAAGCTGTCTTACATGAATGTCGTGGTCTAGGACTTCCTCTTTAGCTGAAGGATCTCTGATACCTACCAACAGGTCACTCACCCTCCTTGGAGACTCTAAACTTAAACAACACTTTAAATAAGATTAAAACTTTATGTGGTTTCTCTGACTTGTAAACAGCCCTTTATGAGTCACCTTAAGTTTTACACTACACAGACATGGCTGCTTTCCATGCTTCTAATAGGCATACAAGAGCCCCTTCAATCTCAGCATACTATTAAGTAGGAAGCTCAGAAAATATGCCAACTTTCTGTTCTGCATCACAACTCACTATTGCAAAATGGCTTCAAAGTTCAAAGCCTTTGTATCTGAGCAGCAGAGGTTACAGATCCATCTGCACGGTATATATGATGACCTAAGATTTATCTGTTTATTCAGCCATTCGCCTATGTGTTCATTAAATTACTTCACATTTTTTAACAAAACTGCCCTAAATAAAGATGTCTATATAAATATAGATGGCTCGACCTTTGTGGAGTTCATAGCATGTAGTTTTAAAAACTGCTTCAATAAAATCACATTAAAAACTATTATTTGAAGACTGTAATGAGCTGCGACTTCCCGACCCTCACCCAATGACAGCCTTTGTCAGCAGATTACTAATTCGGCTACCTTTAATAGATGCTTTTAAAAGTGTAATGGCTGAGGCCAATAAAGCAAGTGTGGACCATTTTCGATTAATCTAAATCATTCAGTGTATTTCAGTTCTTAGGAAGACAAGCACTTTACAGACAGATAAATAATTTTGGATCATCCTTACTAGCCACTACACACCATAAGGGTGAGGGACATGTGAACTGGTGCCCAATGCATGAATTCCATCTTTTACAATGCTTGGAATATGCTGTATTCAGTAGTAAGATGTGGGATGGAAATAAGAAGCTAGTGATAAAATTCATACAGTCTAATCATACAGATCAGAAGTTATGAATCACTAATTTACCTTAAAAGTATGAAATGCTATTGCCACATGACGCACTCAGTCTAGTGAAAGATGGAAGTACCGCTGATAACTTCAGAGAGAAAGGGCGATTAATTTCCCTCTTTATTTCCGTCACGATTTTTTGGGGGAAATTCTGATTAGAGAAAAAAATACGAGGACAGAGAGTGGAGTCGTGCAGCTTAAATGACACATGAAACATTTTTACTCAATGTTTCATATTCTCCAAAAATGGGTAATTAGCCAGCCTTTCAGGCCAGCAGCATGAGGTTGAATACATCATCAATTTTTATAGGAAACATGAGTTTTCAAGTAAACAGGAAGTTTCCATTATAAGACAGCGCTTTTAATTCATATAGACGCTTTTTTATTAATAATAGTGGTGGACTTCCAGCTACCTACTGCAGCTGTGGTTCTGTCCCTACCATATGGAGTTTCTTAAATAAAAAAAAAAAAAATCAAGAAGATTTTTTCCCCCAGTAAATTCAATTCCTTTTATCTTCCAGATGGGCGGGTAGAGGCAGCAGGTGGCAAATTCATTTTTTATCTAGCAACATTTGACCATGTGACATATTTTATTTCCACAGTTGATGTAACCCAATGAACAGCAAATTGGGAAGAAACCTCACTGGGTGGTAAGTTAGTGGGGCATATGGGTATTTAGGAAGTGTGTGTGTGTGTGTGTGTACTCATGCATGCATCTGGGACTAGCTAACAGGTGACAAAGGCTTTTCTTGAAAAGGTAATTCAAGAAGGGTATTGCTGTTCCCAGTCCTATGAGGAGACCTTTTATTTGAAGTCTCTGGTTCGAATTTATACTGACAGCAACTGTAAGGAATGGAGAGGTCATCTTCATTGAATGAGATGTGATTTGGTGCTAAGGCCTTAGAGAAAGGTATTTTCAGAATTAACCCCCAAGCTTGACAACCAATAAAGGAAACTTCTATGCCACAGTAACCAGGGCTGTCTGGGAGAGCCTGCTGCGGCCTGTGAAGGTGACAGGAAACTGAAGGGATCATCAGTTCTTAGCATCAAGCAGTTGGTTCTGAGTTTCGAACAAAGTTTCGACCAAGTTTAGATTAAGTACATCACAAACAAGCAAACCTTTCAAGGGTATCACTGTGGACCTTGCCAGAAATCTCAACGTGGCCAAGTGCAGAATTGTTTTTAGTAAAAAATCAGGCCGATTGTTCTGCCTCAAGTTTCAGACCTCTCAACCCATAGAATGGGTGGAAGTCAGGATGGTGTTTGGAGGCAGAGAAGTGTGGTATATCTGTCTGGTTTGAAAGACATTTCAGAATATTTCCTTTCCTAATACTACATATAGCCCCAGTGTTAACTGGGAAAATCTCTAGAGGAAATATCCTGGTATGTTTTATTTAATCTATCTTACCTTTTATTTTCTAATTACTTGATAAATTAATATTTTCACACATTCTGGGCCATGGCTGATTACTCCCTCCTTAGTGCAGCTTTTACACCGCATAGACCTGACTTCATTTATTATCTCCTTGTTCTTCCCTAAGGGAAGATGTGTCTTGATCACTACCCTTGGGTTCCTTGTGTGCTTTCTCTCTCTTCTCATTCTGAGCATAGATTTGGAGACATTTGCAACTCTCAAGAAGCTCTGAGGCACATCCTTTCTTAGACTGCATCTCACCTTTACCACGCATTCATTAGTTTCTCTGTACGTGTCCCCTGACTTTTAGGGCAAGTAGATTTTGCTTAAAAGATAGACATGGTGTTGGAAAAAAAAAGTATGAAGAATGGAAGAATGGAAGTAACTGCAGAGTGGAGAAGAATGTACAAATGTCTGTATATAGGTGTTGTGGTATTAAGTGAATATATATATATATATATATATATATATATATATATATGTATGTGTGTGTGTATATATATATATATATATATATATATATATATATGGTATAATATATAAGCACCCACTATTTCATATATATTGAAAATAGCACAGAAGTTCCTAAAACTGTTTTTAAAATAGAGTCACTATGCAACCTCACAATCCTGCTTCTGGATAAGTATTCAGGAAAAGCTAACGCAGGTTCTCAAACTGATTTGCATAGCCAAATTCACAGGAGCAGGATCCGAGGTCATCTAACTGTTGAATTAACCCAAATAGCCACTGATGGATGGATGGGTAAAGAAAATGTGACTCTACCGACACATTTGCATGCATCTCGACAGATACTCTTCCATTTAAAATGAGGTTATGTCCCCATAAGCCCATCATAACTTGAAAACGCCATAAATTGCAAACATCCTTAATTCGCCTGAGCTCCTGAGCATCATAGCCCAGCCGCGCAGACCTCAGATATGCTTAGGAAGCTTATGCGTGCCTGCAGCTGAGGGAGTAAAACTTCTAGGTACAGCTACCATGGGAAAATACTGAAATTTTAAAATCTCAGGATGATCTCTACTGAATTCAAAGCACTTCCGTGTCCCTGTAATGTAAAACAACAATGCAAGTCTAACCACTGTCTGTAAGTACAGAACCATCTATGATATCTGCTAAAGGAAAGAAATCACGGTGTGCTACAATAAAATGGACTTTATGAAAACTGTGCTGAAAGTAACGAGGCAGCAGCAAAAAGACTAGCAGTCTAAACCTATGTGGGGGAGGTACATACCTCCAGCAGTCAAATCCACAGAAATAGGAAATGGAATGGTGGTTTTTTTCAGAGTGTGTAGAGGGATGGGAAAGGGTCGAGGCTTGATGAGTATTTAAGAGAAATCTTCCTGGTATTTTGTCTCAGAATATAGTTTATATCACTGAACTGTGTAGTTAAAAATAGTTAAGACAACTAATTTTATGTTGTGTGGGGGTTTTAACTAAAAATTAAAAAAAAAAAAACAACAACATTGGAATGAACTTGGCAGACACACTATATTTAACTAATATGAAGATGTGCTCTAAAGCGCCAGCCGGAGCAGACTGGTAATACTTATGTACCGTTGCTGGGCCTCAGTTCTTGGAGTTCATGAAGGTGGAATGACTCAAGGTAAGAGAGCAGACATTCTGCACACTGGCCCCGTCACTTCCATGGGCCATGCCTCAGATGCAGTTCTGCTTATGTGCACATACACAGAAACGACTGAGGGTTGGAGGGCCCATAGCTGTGCATGATGAGCTTCTAATAGCATTATTAAAAGCTGCCTGTTGTATTGTATCCTTAAGAACATCCTGCAGAAGAGACTCACCGTTTCTGTGCATTCTTTCTTGACCTAAAACCTTAGTGGTGAAGTTTATCATAATAACCTTATATACCATTTACCCAATAGACACATGTGTGTGTGTGTGTGTGTGTGTGTGTGTGTGTGTGTGTGTGTGTGTGTGTGCATGCGCTTCCTCTCCAATATTCAAATGTCTCTCAGAGAATTATTTCTTCTTTAGACAAAACAGTGTTAGGATAAACTAAGAAGACCTTTCTGGCCAGGTTTGGTCACCCACACATTTAATCACAGCACTCAAGAGGCTAAGTCAGGAGGATCTCTGAAGTTTGAAGGCTAGGCTACAATGATGCGTGCCAGCATAGACAGTTCTACATAAGGAGGCACTGTCACAGAACAAAACAACAAAACAAAACAAAACAAAACAGTTCCCTGCTCCTCCCTGTGGAAGGCCAGCAAATCAATGGGTCAATAAAGTTTCTTCTACTCTGCAAAGCCATAGCACAGACCTGGATCCACGGGTTGGCCAATGGGACACACTGGATTTTACCTTGAAGTTGTAAACATAAAAATGGAACAAACTGTTGGAGTTTGGCAAACCCGTTAATCAACTCCCATAGACATAACTGTGACCCAGCCCTTTAACTCCAGTTCTTGCCACTGTTGGTTTTGAAGATGAGATTCCATTTGTGTTGTCTCTGTGAGCACTAGCTATCTTTTGCAAAGGGAGTTCCCCTTCAATTTAATTAGCCAGTTGATTGGAGTTGCTTTCAAGCAGGGAGCATTACCTGACAGTGTTTATTTGCACAGTGGCTTCAAACCGCTGGTGCTGGGGCGGCAATCAAGTCTCCAGAGCAACGAGAAATCCTCTTGTCCCGTTGCTTTCCTTTGTGAAGGTCCTGTGGGAATATCTCCTTGAATTCTCGTCATTTTCCTGGGTAGCTTTCCTTAAAGCCCTGCTAGTCATCTGCTGTTCTTCCCAGTGATGTCCCAAACACTATTAAAATAAACCCACCTACAGCACTGAGCCTGCTAATCATCCTCCTACCTAATTTCACGTCTGACAGCCAAGTTCTTCTGCAGGATTTCTGTCCTTCTGGTGAGCTTGAGCTAGTGTGTGCACCTGCGTGTGTACGTCCCTATGAAAGTGGTTCACAGGTAGATTACAAATACGGTAACCATCTACCTTTATCAGCTATATATCCTGAGAGGAGAGACACTACAAACATTTCTACATCCCTCTCTGCACAGCAAATAACCCTCCCAGTGACAAACACATGGGCACCATCACCGATTAAAAGATGCATTTTTATGTGGGAGGAAGGGGTTCCTAAGTGGATGCAGATCTAGGTTACATTGCTGAGAAGATGTGGGCAGTGAAGCTGACAGGAGTCAGAGCCAGACTTGTGGAGGAGTGGGAGACACACAGGGCTGCCAGCCCGATGACATCATTTCTCTTTTTCCGTCTTTTCTTTCTTATTTGTTCTCAACGCAATAGCTGCTGGTTTCAGTTGTCAATTCTGATCGCTCTTCACTTTTTTTTTGTCCTGCTGTAAATCACACATCAGGGCCTCTGTTAGTAGCATCGCCTTTTCTTAAAGACAGCTTCACTGTTTTCCTCTCTGTACTCACAGGCAGAATCCTGCTGCCTGGTCATGACTCCCACTGTGACAGCAGAGAGAAATGTTTACCCAGGTCTCCTTGCTTTGCAGGTAGATTACTTTTCGGTTAACACAGCTCTTCATGGTTTACCGGGTAGCTTGATGCTTATTCCCGGTGCTGGAATCCACAACAACCTTTACCAGTGATGAGGACTCAATCTTACCTCCTTAAGAGAGAAAGAAGTGACCCTGACTGTTTAGTATTGGCTGTGTCACTAGATAACACACGATTTTGCAGTAATTTCTATAACGACCTCTGAACTATTCTCCCCACTTCCAGTCTCACATTTTGACAAAAGTATCTTGCAAACAACATTTGTAAAGTCATTTAATAGCACATAAAGTCCTTGAAGATAGATTTTCCACCCTATTAATAGGTAGAGGCAAAAGTAATTGAAAGTTTAGGCTGTGAATTTTAAGTCATTATAAGTAGGTTCAAACATATCATTACTAATCAAGAAACAATGCAATCAACATATTTTTTACTAACAAAATGTAAGTTTGTTTATCCCGATAGCAAGAATACCTATGCTTCAAGACACAATAGACTTTTGAAAGGGACTGGTGTCTGCTAGAGATAAAAGTGTTTTCCCTGGCCCACCCCCAACTCCTCAAAAATTCTTAAAGATGTAGCAGTCAGTGAAAATGGTGAATGAGGCACAATGTTCTCGGTCTAATTCATTCGAATTTTGAAGCTCTGGTTGTGTGACATGCCATTGGCTGTTGTCATGGAGAAAACTGCCTCCTTTTATGACCTGTGATGGTTGCGGTTGTCACAGATTTTGACAAAACAAAAGGTATATCTATTATTTTTATTTTATTTGAATGTATTGGCCTCCATGTACGTATGAGTACTGGGTATGTATGCCATGGCTGTGGAGGCCAGAAAAGGGTTTTGGATCTCCTGAAACTGGAGGTAAATATGATTGTCAGCTACCCTGTGGGTGCTGGTTATCAAACCATGATCCTTTGCAAGAAGAGCTCTTAACTACTGAGTCATCTCTCAAACCCCTATGAAATGTTTTGGATGTCCACTTCACTCCTTGTTCTTTGGTAGCTCTGAGCATACTTCTCAGCCATGAAGAGGTCCTGACAGCCGTAGTGGATCAGATCGCTTTGGGGGAGGGGGTGCCCCTTTGATTTTGGAAAGTGCTTTGGAGGTTCTTCTGAGAGTAACTACTGAGCTGCACGTTGGCATTTGTTCCACAAAACCACTTTTCATCCTATGTCTCACTCTCTGATCAAGAATGATTTGTTTGGGGATAAAGAGATGGCTTAGAGGTTAAAAGAATACTGCCTTTCCGGACGACCTGAGCTCAGCTCACAGCCCCCATGTCAGGTTCCCATATCTGCCTGTAACTCCTACTCTATAGGATCGTACATCCTCCTCTGTGTCCATAGGTTCTTACATACAGGTGTCATTCACATACCCACACACATACATAGACATAAGTAAAACTAATAAAAATTGTATAATAGTTCTTCTTTTAGAAGTAAAAATAAAAAGTAGTGAGGTACATAGAATAAGAAAGAGAAGAGAGGGAAAATTATTATTTTCTCATGTCAGCTCATGAGACACTCACCCGTTCAATGAAAATTTTCACTTTGCCAGTGTGTTTCAAATGCCAGATGGCTGGGCCTAGCAAACACAGAAGTGGATGCTCACAGTCAGCTATTGGATGGATCACAGGGCCCCCAATGGAGGAGCTAGAGAAAGTACCTAAGGAGCTAAAGGGATCTGCAATCCTATAGGTAGAACAACATTATGAACTAACCAGTACCCCGGAGCTCGTGTCTCTAGCTGCATATGTATCAAAAGATGGCCTAGTCGGCCATCACTGGAAATAAAGGCCCATTGGACATGCAAACTTTATATGCCCCAGTACAGGGGAATGCCAGGGCCAATAAGTGGGAGTGGGAGGGTAGGGAAGTGGGTGGGAGGGTATGGGGGACTTTTGGGATAGCATTGGAAATGTAAATGAGGAAAATACCTAATAAAAATATATATATATAAAATGCCAGATGGCCAGTGACTGTTCCTTCTCCTGTATTTATAAGAGAATCAGTTTTGATGTTTACTCTCAGCGGGTCATTGTCCACTTCCAATTGCCAAATACCGGGTTATGTATCTCCAATGCTCTGGGTTTTAAAAAGATATATCTATTATTTTTACTTTATTTGAATGTATTGGCCTGCATGTATGTATGTATGAGTACTGGGTGTGTGTGCCATGGCTGTGGAGGCCAGAAAAAGGTTTTAGATCCCCTGAAATTGAAGTTAAGTATGATTGTCAGCTACCATGTGGGTGCTGGTTATCAAACTATGATCCTTTGCAAGAAGAGCAAGAGCTCTTAAGTACTTATTCTTCTCTCAAGCCCCTATGAAATGTCTTGAATGACCACTGTACTCTTTGTTCTTTGGTAGCTTCTGAGATAAATATTTTACTTAGTATTTACAGTTGACACCATCATGTTGAAACCCATTTTTTATATCAAAAGTAGAAAATCACTCTAACTTGCTTTTTTGGTTTAACATCATTTCCCCGGTATAAGGTAAACAGCAAATAATAAATGATTAGCAAAAATGTGAATTTAAATGCTGTATAACATAACCACAGAAGAATCTATTCTAGGGCAGAAGAGATAGCGCCATGATTAAAAAGCACTGACTGCCTTTCCGGAGGACCCACATCCGATTCCCAGAACCCACACTGTAGCTCACAAATGTCTGTAATTCTAGTGTGTGGCTGCTCCCTGGTGAGGGACTGTTCCCTGTAGCTCAGCCCTCACTGTTTTTATAGATCACCCTGACAGGCAAGCTCAGCCCTCAGATCACCTGGCTCTGAGCTTGCCCGCCATTACTTAAACTGATATTCTTACTAACATCCTAACTGACTGACTGAGTCCCTGCCTAACGCTTCGGCATTCTCCAACTTGGTTCCAGAGATCATTACCAAGTGAGACTCACAACCAGAATCCTACTCTAAGATTTTCTTCCTGGGAAATGCAAATAAGACCTTATCCAGAAATACATTTTTTACTTTAATATTTTATATAACTCTATGAATTAGTAACTTATCTTTCTTACCCAGGAAAGGTAACTGAGGAAAGAGAGAGTTCAAATTCTGTAATTTTAGAGTGAGAAACTAAAAGAATAACCTATGAAAAACAGGACATATGTTCTGTTTTATTTTTCTGTCTCTACTAATTGAATAATCTTGTACTCTCTTCTTGGCTTTGGCTGGAGCCCTTGGTTCCTAACCCAACTCTGTTGCACCTCAAATAACTTTCTCCTTCAGAGAACATGAACTCATCCATGGGGGCACAGGCCCAGTGCTGCCCCCTGCTGACCATCACGCTAATTGGTATTCCATGATAAAATTTAGAAAGCAGCCCAAGCAATACATGAAGCAAAATCTCATTTTTTTCATGCATTTCATGGATGAGAGAGAGAGAGAGAGAGAGAGAGAGAGAGACAGAGACAGAGACAGAGACAGAGACAGAGAGACAGAGAGAGAGAGAGACAGAGAGAGAGAGAGACAGAGAGACAGAGAGAGAGAGAGACAGAGACAGAGAGAGAGACAGAGACAGAGAGAGAGACAGAGAGAAAGAAATGCAAGAAGGCAAAAATTTAGGCAGAAAGATATGAAAGAGCACATTAAAGTGGACAACTTCACAAGGTATGCAAGGGCTAAGAGGAAGGGTCTATGGTTCTCATAATATTAGCATAGATTACGTTATGGTGCTTTGGAAACTTGTGTAACTCTAGCCAATTCAGTACCAGGTATAGTATGAAACAGGCTATAGGTGGGCAGAGAATTTATCTGAAAATTTGGCATTTAATAATAGATGGCTGACCTCAAATCTTGATTTTTCTTCATAATGTCTTTTTAAATTTTATTTTATTATCATATTTTAAGTAAAAAGTAAAATGACTTCACTTGAATCTTTAATCTAATACTTCCACTTATGGAGTGCCTAAAAGGGTATAACTCACTTACACCACACATATTTGCATATAAACAAACGTGTATGCTGAAAATATTCCCACTATTAGATATGGTAACCAGTAAATGAACTTTCCTGTAAGTTTCTTAAGATGAGAATATTTCGCCATTAATTAAAATGCTTAAAGTGAATTTTGAGGTTTGAGATTTTTAAGAGCTATAACATCATGTGAGAAAAAAAAAAAACCATACCAAGCACTAAAAGATGCATGGTTTGTAATAAATGCTTCAACAGCATCAATAAATCTAAACAGACAAGACTAAAGACTCAGCAAGTGATCAGTGATTAGAACCGGTGATTGCTTTATGCATAACTTGGTTCTGATATTTGCGTTTTTGAAATTTCCAAATTTTCTACAACGTATGTGCATATTCCATAGATGTGAAAACCTATTTTAAAATATGCACTCACTGGGCTGAACATGCGGTGAACCTACAGGTGTTTATATCTACATAGATTCCAGGCAGTAAACTCAAACCAGGTACCAGCAGACCAGATTGACAAAATGATGTGTGCAGTATTCTTTTTTTGCCCAGTTCATCCTCTAAAGCTACCAGCAGACCAGATTGACAAAATGATGTGTGCAGTATTCTTTTTTTGCCCAGTTCATCCTCTAAAGCTGTATGGACCATGTCTCCTCTGCCTTCCACTTCCAACTCCCCAACTTCAGATGCATCTTTGGAGTGGTGAGGATAACGGATGTGTGCTGAACCTGGGAGCTTATGAAAGGACATGAACGTATTTGTTTTGTGGTTTCAATTAGTGTCTGACTGACAGGCATGAAAGGAGAGAAGCCACAGCGACACTTCTGGCAATGAATTGCCTTCCCGAATTGAGAAAGATGAGATGCACCCTGAGGTCCCGTTGCTTTTTGTCATCTCCAAAGCTGCAGCTGATTAAATGTTACAAAGTATAAAACTTCAGTCAGTACAAGGCAATCTTGTCCTGAATTGGCTTTGCACCACATCGCTACACTGAAATCCTTTTTAACAATTCTACCCGGAAGCTATAAATGCAGGGATATTGTTTGTTAGGGAAGATAAAACTGACTCAGCAGGACTATCTCTGAAGAAGAGGAAGTAGATATTTTGAAGGAAAGCAATAAGAAGCCAAATGTGCTCTTAATTACCTTTAAGCCACGTAACTAACAACCTTATGACTGGGCACAGAAAACAGATGAGATTTCTCAATGCTTTGTGAAATTTCCTCCCTTCCTTTGCTGGGGTTTGTCTTTGATAATGAACTGTACCTCATTGTAAACCTAGTAACATATGCAGATGTCTGTGGTCTACAGAGTGAGTCCTAGGACAGTCAAGGTTCCACAGAGAAACCCTATCTCAAAAGGAAAAAAATAGTTAAAATTTAAAAAGTAAAAAGATAACCATACTTTTAACAAAAAAAGGAAGAAGTAAATGATAACAAAAACAAAAATGAAAATAGAGTTTTGAGAAGAAATAAAATAGAAACATTAAAATGTTCAGTAAACCTGTTATTCCTTGGAGAAACATAATTAGTAATTCATAATAATAATTGGTATGTTATTCTGAGAAATTTACTCATAGAACAAGAAATATAATATAGATCCCTAATTTTTAAAATGAAAATTAGTTACTTTCTTTAATGTTAATGTATTTCAAAATCTAGGGGAAATAAATATTTCTCTAATAAAATTGACATAAAATAAAGAGAAAATAATTGCTTCATATACAAAGTAAAAAATATTAAATCTTACCAGAATTATGGAACCAGATTATGAAGTATAAAGATATTATTTCCCTTCTTCTTATTTCCCCCCCTCAATAAAAAGCTAAAAGGCTATGGCATGCATTTTATCAGTGACTTAAACTGCTTATAAAATTATAAAAGTAGAAACATATGCATGAAAATATACGTGATGTTTTTATCCCAAGTTCATTTTGCATTAAAAAGGTCATTTCTCCATGGGAGGGGAGCATGTGTGCAAACACACTGGGGGAGGTCAGGACCCTCTAGTTCCTTCCTCTATAACACAGTTGTTCAGTACATGTGTGCATCTGTGTGTCCCCTGAAAGGATGGATTATGTCAGAGGTCTAAAAACTCTACCATCAGCCACTAAATGATTGTGGTATTGAGCTGGGAGGCTCTAAAATGCTTTAAAACAATCTCACAATTTACTGTCAGGCTCACCTAAGACTGATGGTCACTCTTTGTACTATGTGTGAGATAATAACCAACTCAGTTGCTAGCCTCTTATGACTAAAGCCTCATCTATCTCGGATAATATCTGTAAGTTACAGTAACAGCTGACTGGGTCAAAATACAACATGAGCGTCCTGGAATCCTAAGCCATCTCTAATGTATAATATGGCATCTCAATGTAGTTAACACACATACCATTGAAGGGGCTGAGTGGACAGCTGAGGGCGTGCCAACCTTGACAGGATACAGAAAAGGACGAGCTTACAGAAAGACATTTTAAAGATCACACAGACCGATCTTGGTCCGGGACCCTCCGAACTTAGGAAATTAGTCTGAACAGGTGAGAGGGTGCGCCAGAGAACCTGACAGCTTCTGGAACAGGCGGAAGCACAGAGGCACTGAGGCAGCACCCTTTGTGGGCCGGGGACAGCCAGCCACCTTCTGGACCAGAGGACAGGTGCCCGCCCGGCTGGGGAGGCGGCCTAGGCCACAGCAGCAGCGGTCGCCATCTTGGTCCGGGACCCGCCGAACTTAGGAAATTAGTCTGAACAGGTGAGAGGGTGCACCAGAGAACCTGACAGCTTCTGGAACAGGCGGAAGCACAGAGGCACTGAGGCAGCACCCTTTGTGGGCCGGGGACAGCCAGCCACCGTCTGGACCGGAGGACAGGTGCCCGCCCGGCTGGGGAGGCGGCCTAAGCCACAGCAGCAGCGGTCGCCATCTTGGTCCGGGACCCGCCGAACTTAGGAAATTAGTCTGAACAGGTGAGAGGGTGCGCCAGAGAACCTGACAGCCTCTGGAACAGGCAGAAGCACAGAGGGGCTGAGGCAGCACCCTGTGTGGGCCGGGGACAGCCAGCCACCTTCCGGACCGGAGGACAGGTGCCCGCCCGGCTGGGGAGGCGACCTAAGCCACAGCAGCAGCGGTCGCCATCTTGGTCCGGGACCCGCCGAACTTGGGAAATTGGTCTGAACAGGTGAGAAGGTGCGCCAGAGAACCTGACAGCTTCTGGAACAGGCGGAGGCACAGAGGCGCTGAGGCAGCACCCTTTGTGGGCCGGGGACAGCAGGCCACCGTCCGGACCGGAGGACAGGTGCCCGCCCGGCTGGGGAGGCGGCCTAAGCCACAGCAGCAGCGGTCGCCATCTTGGTCCCGGGACTCCAAGGAACTTAGGAATTTAGTCTGCTTAGGTGAGAGTCTGTACCACCTGGGAACTGCCAAAGCAACACAGTGTCTGAGAAAGGTCCTGTTTTGGGCCTTCTTCTTCGGCCAGGAGGAGGTCCAAATACAAGATATCTGAGCACCTTCCCTGTAAGAGAGCTTGCCAGCAGAGAGTGCTCTGAGCACTGAAACTCAGAGGAGAGAATCTGTCTCCCAGGTCTGCTGATAGACGGTAACAGAATCACCAGAAGAACAATCTCTAAACAGAGTCAACTATAACTACTAACTCCAGAGATTACCAGATGGCGAAAGGTAAACGGAGGAATCTTACTAACAGGAACCAAGACCACTCACCATCACCAGAACCCAGCACACCCACTTCGCCCAGTCCAGGGAACCCCAACACACCTGAGAACCTAGACCTAGATTTAAAAGCATATCTCATGATGATGGTAGAGGACATCAAGAAGGACTTTAATAAATCACTTAAAGAAATACAGGAGAACACTGCTAAAGAGTTACAAGTCCTTAAAGAAAAACAGGAAAACACAATCAAACAGGTAGAAGTCCTTACAGAAAAAGAGGAAAAAACATACAAACAGGTGATGGAAATGAACAAAACCATACTAGACCTAAAAAGGGAAGTAGACACAATAAAGAAAACTCAAAGCGAGGCAACACTAGAGATAGAAACCCTAGGAAAGAAATCTGGAACCATAGATTTGAGCATCAGCAACAGAATACAAGAGATGGAAGAGAGAATCTCAGGTGCAGAAGATTCCATAGAGAACATTGGCACAACAATCAAAGAAAATGGAAAATGCAAAAAGATCCTAACTCAAAATATCCAGGAAATCCAGGACACAATAAGAAGACCAAACGTACGGATAATAGGAGTGGATGAGAATGAAGATTTTCAACTCAAAGGTCCAGCAAACATCTTCAACAAAATTATTGAAGAAAACTTCCCAAATCTAAAGAATGAGATGCATATGAACATACAAGAAGCCTACAGAACTCCAAATAGACTGGACCAGAAAAGAAATTCCTCCCGACACATAATAATCAGAACATCAAATGCACTAAATAAAGATAGAATACTAAAAGCAGTAAGGGAAAAAGGTCAAGTAACATATAAAGGCAAGCCTATCAGAATTACACCAGATTTTTCACCAGAGACTATGAAAGCCAGAAGAGCCTGGACAGATGTTATACAGACACTAAGAGAACACAAACTGCAGCCCAGGCTACTATACCCAGCCAAACTCTCAATTATCATAGAGGGAGAAACCAAAGTATTCCACGACAAAACCAAATTCACGCATTATCTCTCCACGAATCCAGCCCTTCAAAGGATAATAACAGAAAAAAACCAATACAAGATCGGGAACAACGCCCTAGAAAAAACAAGAAGGTAATCCCTCAACAAACCTAAAAGAAGACAGCCACAAGAACAGAATGCCACCTTTAACAACTAAAATAACAGGAAGCAACAATTACTTTTCCTTAATATCTCTTAACATCAATGGTCTCAACTCGCCAATAAAAAGACATAGACTAACAAACTGGCTACACAAACAAGACCCAACATTTTGCTGCTTACAGGAAACTCATCTCAGAGAAAAAGATAGACACTACCTCAGAATGAAAGGCTGGAAAACAATTTTCCAAGCAAATGGTATGAAGAAACAAGCAGGAGTAGCCATCCTAATATCTGATAAGATTGACTTCCAACCCAAAGTCATCAAAAAAGACAAGGAGGGACACTTCATTCTCATCAAAGGTAAAATCCTCCAAGAGGAACTCTCAATTCTGAATATCTATGCTCCAAATACAAGAGCAGCCACATTCACTAAAGAAACTTTAGTAAAGCTCAAAGCACACATTGCGCCTCACACAATAATAGTGGGAGACTTCAACACACCACTTTCACCAATGGACAGATCATGGAAACAGAAACTAAACAGGGACACACTGAAACTAACAGAAGTGATGAAACAAATGGATCTGACAGATATCTACAGAACATTTTATCCTAAAACAAAAGGATATACCTTCTTCTCAGCACCTCATGGTACCTTCTCCAAAATTGACCACATAATAGGTCACAAATCAGGCCTCAACAGATTCAAAAATATTGAAATTGTCCCATGTATCCTATCAGATCACCATGCACTAAGGCTGATCTTCAATAACAAAATAAATAACAGAAAGCCAACATTCACATGGAAACTGAACAACACTCTTCTCAATGATACCTTGGTCAAGGAAGGAATAAAGAAAGAAATTAAAGACTTTTTAGAGTTTAATGACAATGAAGCCACAACGTACCCAAACCTTTGGGACACAATGAAAGCATTTCTAAGAGGGAAACTCATAGCTATGAGTGCCTTCAAGAAAAAACGGGAGAGAGCACATACTAGCAGCTTGACAACACATCTAAAAGCTCTAGAAAAAAAGGAAGCAAATTCACCCAAGAGGAGTAGACGGCAGGAAATAATCAAACTCAGGGGTGAAATCAACCAAGTGGAAACAAGAAGAACTATTCAAAGAATTAACCAAACGAGGAGTTGGTTCTTTGAGAAAATCAACAAGATAGATAAACCCTTAGCTAGACTCACTAAAGGGCACAGGGACAAAATCCTAATTAACAAAATCAGAAATGAAAAGGGAGACATAACAACAGATCCTGAAGAAATCCAAAACACCATCAGATCCTTCTACAAAAGGCTATACTCAACAAAACTGGAAAACCTGGACGAAATGGACAAATTTCTGGACAGATACCAGGTACCAAAGTTGAATCAGGATCAAGTTGACCTTCTAAACAGTCCCATATCCCCTAAAGAAATAGAAGCAGTTATTAATAGTCTCCCAGCCAAAAAAAGCCCAGGACCAGACGGGTTTAGTGCAGAGTTCTATCAGACCTTCAAAGAAGATCTAACTCCAGTTCTGCACAAACTTTTTCACAAGATAGAAGTAGAAGGTATCCTACCCAACTCATTTTATGAAGCCACTATTACTCTGATACCTAAACCACAGAAAGATCCAACAAAGATAGAGAACTTCAGACCAATTTCTCTTATGAACATCGATGCAAAAATTCTTAATAAAATTCTCGCTAACCGAATCCAAGAACACATTAAAGCAATCATCCATCCTGACCAAGTAGGTTTTATTCCAGGGATGCAGGGATGGTTTAATATACGAAAATCCATCAATGTAATCCATTATATAAACAAACTCAAAGACAAAAACCACATGATCATCTCGTTAGATGCAGAAAAAGCATTTGACAAGATCCAACACCCGTTCATGATAAAAGTTCTGGAAAGATCAGGAATTCAAGGCCAATACCTAAACATGATAAAAGCAATCTACAGCAAACCAGTAGCCAACATCAAAGTAAATGGAGAGAAGCTGGAAGCAATCCCACTAAAATCAGGGACTAGACAAGGCTGCCCACTTTCTCCCTACCTTTTCAACATAGTACTTGAAGTATTAGCCAGAGCAATTCGACAACAAAAGGAGATCAAGGGGATACAAATTGGAAAAGAGGAAGTCAAAATATCACTTTTTGCAGATGATATGATAGTATATATAAGTGACCCTAAAAATTCCAACAGAGAACTCCTAAACCTGATAAACAGCTTCGGTGAAGTAGCTGGATATAAAATTAACTCAAACAAGTCAATGGCCTTTCTCTACACAAAGAATAAACAGGCTGAGAAAGAAATTAGGGAAACAACACCCTTCTCAATAGCCACAAATAATATAAAATATCTCGGCGTGACTCTAACGAAGGAAGTGAAAGATCTGTATGATAAAAACTTCAAGTCCCTGAAGAAAGAAATTAAAGAAGATCTCAGAAGATGGAAAGATCTCCCATGCTCATGGATTGGCAGGACCAACATTGTAAAAATGGCTATCTTGCCAAAAGCAATCTACAGATTCAATGCAATCCCCATTAAAATTCCAACTCAATTCTTCAACGAATTAGAAGGAGCAATTTGCAAATTCATCTGGAATAACAAAAAACCGAGGATAGCAAAAACTCTTCTCAAGGATAAAAGAACCTCTGGTGGAATCACCATGCCTGACCTAAAGCTTTACTACAGAGCAATTGTGATAAAAACTGCATGGTACTGGTATAGAGACAGACAAGTGGACCAATGGAATAGAATTGAAGACCCAGAAATGAACCCACACACCTATGGTCACTTGATCTTCGACAAGGGAGCCAAAACCATCCAGTGGAAGAAAGACAGCATTTTCAACAATTGGTGCTGGCACAACTGGTTGTTATCATGTAGAAGAATGCGAATCGATCCATACTTATCTCCTTGTACTAAGGTCAAATCTAAGTGGATCAAGGAACTTCACATAAAACCAGAGACACTGAAACTTATAGAGGAGAAAGTGGGGAAAAGCCTTGAAGATATGGGCACAGGGGAAAAATTCCTGAACAGAACAGCAATGGCTTGTACTGTAAGATCGAGAATTGACAAATGGGACCTAATGAAACTCCAAAGTTTCTGCAAGGCAAAAGACACTGTCTATAAGACAAAAAGACCACCAACAGACTGGGAAAGGATCTTTACCTATCCTAAATCAGATAGGGGACTAATATCCAACATATATAAAGAACTCAAGAAGGTGGACCTCAGAAAATCAAATAACCCCCTTAAAAAATGGGGCTCAGAACTGAACAAAGAATTCTCACCTGAGGAATACCGAATGGCAGAGAAGCACCTGAAAAAATGTTCAACATCCTTAATCATCAGGGAAATGCAAATCAAAACAACCCTGAGATTCCACCTCACACCAGTGAGAATGGCTAAGATCAAAAATTCAGGTGACAGCAGATGCTGGCGAGGATGTGGAGAAAGAGGAACACTCCTCCATTGTTGGTGGGATTGCAGGCTTGTACAACCACTCTGGAAATCAGTCTGGCGGTTCCTCAGAAAATTGGACATAGTACTACCGGAGGATCCAGCAATACCTCTCCTGGGCATATATCCAGAAGAAGCCCCAACTGGTAAGAAGGACACATGCTCCACTATGTTCATAGCAGCCTTATTTATAATAGCCAGAAACTGGAAAGAACCCAGATGCCCCTCAACAGAGGAATGGATACAGAAAATGTGGTACATCTACACAATGGAGTACTACTCAGCTATTAAAAAGAATGAATTTATGAAATTCCTAGCCAAATGGATGGACCTGGAGAGCATCATCCTGAGTGAGGTAACACAATCACAAAGGAACTCACACAATATGTACTCACTGATAAGTGGATACTAGCCCAAAACCTAGGATACCCACGATATAAGATACAATTTCCTAAACACATGAAACTCAAGAAAAATGAAGACTGAAGTGTGGACACTATGCCCCTCCTTAGAAGTGGGAACAAAACACCCATGGAAGGAGTTACAGAAACAAAGTATGGAGCTGAGATGAAAGGATGGACCATGTAGAGACTGCCATATCCAGGGATCCACCCCATAATCAGCTTCCAAATGCTGACACCATTGCATACACTAGCAAGATTTTACTGAAAGGACCCAGATGTAGCTGTCTCTTGTGAGACTATGCCGGGGCCTAGCAAACACAGAAGTGGATGCTCACAGTCAGCTAATGGATGGATCACAGGGCTCCCAATGGAGGAGCTAGAGAAAGTACCCAAGGAGCTAAAGGGATCTTCAACCCTATAGGTGGAACAACATTATGAACTAACCAGTACCCCTGAGCTCTTGACTCTAGCTGCATATGTATCAAAAGATGGCCTAGTCGGCCATCACTGGAAAGAGAGGCCCATTGGACACGCAGACTTTGTGTGCCCCGGTACAGGGGAACGCCAGGGCCAAAGGGGGGGAGTGGGTGGGTAGGGGAGTGGGGGTGGGTGGGTAAGGGGGACTTTTGGTATAGCATTGGAAATGTAAATGAGCTAAATACCTAATAAAAAATGGAAAAAAAAAATCACACAGACCCTCCGCAAAAGCGACTTTATTGTCTCTTAAATAATCTTAAGAGGTTATTTCATCATCTCGTCAAGCTAAGAGACTAACGAGAATGAAAAAGAATGAGACTTACAGGTGTTGCCAAGTGTGGGTGGCAGCAGGCATTTGAGTCGTGTGCCAGATTTGTGTTTGGGCCAACGATCTGGAAAGCAACTGGGCACAGAATTTTGTTTGAATTTTTATTAAATGTTTCCCAGCGGTGACCTTGCTAAACTTTCCCAGAAGTGCCCTTGTTTGATTTTTATTTTTAGAAATCTTTGTTTTATTTTGGAGTTTTAGTATAATTACATCATTTTCCCATTCCCTTTCCTCTCTCCAAACCCTCCCGTGCACTTTTTGTTACTTTTCAAATCCATGACCCCTTTCATTGATTATTGTCGTGTGCATTTGTATTTAGGAATATACAACCTTCTCACTTTGTAGGTTACTTGGATGTATATTTTCAGGGCCAACCATTTGGTATTGGACAGCCGTTGGTGTGCTCTTCCCTGAGGAGTCTATGTAGCCCACTCTCAGATTTCCTTAGTTGCCTGTAGTCTTTGTTAGGGTAGCTGCCTCCAACCATTTTGTCATGTCTATTTTTGTGTTCCTTGTTCAGTTCCTGATTAGCCATTCATGGGTACTTTATAGGTATAGTTTAGAACATCGTTAAGAGACACAAACTATAAGTAAAGTCTTAAAATCTTTCTGCTCCCTCTTCAGCAATGTTCCCTGAGCATTAGCGGCATAGGTGTATAGAAAGAAAGAAAGAAAGAAAGAAAGAAAGAAAGAAAGAAAGAAAGAAAGAAAGAAAGGAAGGAAGGAAGGAAGGAAGGAAGGAAGGAAGGAAGGAAGAAAGAAAGAAAGAAAGAAAGAAAGAAAGAAAGAAAGAAAGAAAGAAAGAAAGAAAGGAGGGAGGGAGGGAGGGAGGGAGGGAGGAAAGGAGGAAAGAAAGAAAGAAAGAAAGAAAGAAAGAAAGAAAGAAAGAAAGAAAGAAAGAAAGAAAGAAAGAAAGAAAGAAAGATGACTAGATGACTGGGTGGCTCGGTGGCTGGTTGGGTGGCTGGATAGATAGATAGATAGATAGATAGATAGATAGATAGATAGATAGATAGATAGATAGATAGATAGATAGAGATAGACAGACAGATAGACAGATAGACAGATAGATAGATGTGTGTGAGAGAGAGAGACAGATGGACAGACAGAGATGTATTTATTGGGATTGTCTTTCACAACTCTACATTTAATTGGATATGATTTTACGTAAATGTCTTCATCTGCTTGGTAAGTCTCCTTGATAAGGGGCAAGAACTACGCTAATCTGTGAACATAAGTACAGATATTCAGAATTTAGTTAGAGATTGTTCTGGACCAGTAAAGTGGCAGCAGCAGGGTCTCCTCTGGGAGCAGAAAGATTGTCAGAGGATCAGGGAGTTTACTGATAACTTGTGTCCCTTAGCCGTGTTAGAACCTGTACCCGTACAGTCTTAGTAACATGAATGTCTTGTTAGGAGCTGAACAAGGACCACTACAATAGACATGAGGATGTGGTTGGAGGCAGTGACCCTGCCAAAGACTATATCTTCACTAGTCCTGGACAGTTGGATAGTTTTCCAGTACCAGGCGTAATTTCCCTCCGTTCAGCAGGTCATTAAATGAATGAACTGGCTCATATCATATGGGATTTACATTAACTGAATATCACCACGTATTAAAATAATGATGTAAATTGATTTTGATTAAGATGCAAACCTAAATATTATCTACTATAGTTTCAAAAACACTGTTAAAACATACATATCTATTTCTGTACACATGTAGAAAATAAGAAAACTATTCAGCTATAGACTCGGGGGACAGCTTAGTCTGTAAGTGCTTGATGTGGTCATATGAGGACCTTAATTTGATCCTCAGAAGCCGTGTAAAAAGTTTATAATTGGTAGTATCTAATTATAATCCTAATTGTAATGAGGCTTTCCAGATCTTGCTGGCCTGAAAACCTAACCTACTGGGACAAGCTCTAAGCCTATGAGAAACACTGCCAAAGACAAGGTAGGTGGTACTTCCTAAAGAATGGTTAGTTCTCTGATCTCTACATGTCCATACACCTACACCTATGGACTCTGTCAGTCTCTCTCTCTCTCTCTCTCTCTCTCTCTCTCTCTCTCTCTCTCTCTCTCTCTCTCTGTGTGTATGTGTGTGTGTGTGTGTGTGTGTGTGTGTGTGTGTGTGTGTGTGTGTGTGATCAATGGTGCTAGGATAATGGTGACTTTTATAGAATTTCACTTTTTAATTTTTAAAAACTAAGTAATAAGCCATCACCAGTAAAACAACAACAATATTTGTATTTCATACCACGATGAGTATTCATGAACAAGGTTTAAAGGAAAATGTCACACATACAGAACGCACAGCTATAGTCCTAAATTTCCTAGGAAGATATCATGAAGAGCAAACCCTACTATCTTCTCTGAAGTCTTGAGAGTGCCCACAATGAGAACATGATCAGCATATTACCATATGTACTTGAGTACACATTAGCCATTTTCTCTGGGAAAATATTTCCCAGTAGAGATAAGGAATATACAGTATTGATAGATCATGCATATATGTCTATGTATATTTATATCTCCAGATTCACACTATGTCTGTGTTGGAGCTCACATATTACACACTTACGTATTTTCATCTCACCCTAGTGTTGTCAGGTATAGCTCTATGCATTATGACTTGTGATTACATACGGCTCCAGTTTCCAAATCCCCGTGAGTCTGGAATATATGCTAAACAGGATATAGGTGTTTGTATTGTGGAAAACATAGACTCCCAACCTTCAACTAATGTAACTTGACTATGAACACTGAGGGATTCCAATAATCTTGTAATGCCATCTTTCAGTGGCTATTTCAGTCTCCACAATGGATCTAGACTCCCAGAGTTCCTTCGGTTGACTGCATAGCTAAGGATGTCTGCTGCTTGTGAGCATGTGTACACCTCAAGGTCTAACTTGGATGCCCTTGAATGGGCATCTTCTGCCTACTCTGCTCACTTCTTTCCAGCCCTTAATCACCACCTACCCACAACAGGGGAACATAAGACTTCACAAGAGAAATAAATCTGCTTTTCCAGGTGGTGGAAGTGATCTTGGGTTTGCTTTGCCTATAGATTTGTGTCCATCTATGACTTCAGCAACTATCTAATTTTAGGGCTTCCACTAAAGTCCTCACTGGAATACCTCACTCTTGTCTTCAGATTCAGTTCCTCCAATGATATTTAAGCATCGCCCTCATTCCAATTTACCTTCATGATTCTTGTGCTGTGCTGTTTCTTCACTCCTCCAGATACTCTACACGAAATACACCCCTACGTTTGTGATCAGAGCTTCCTCCAGGTGCACATCCCTGCTACCTGTGCACCAGCCAGCTGTGAAGCAGCATCCTGCGCATCGCCCCTCCTTCCTTCCCGGCAGCCTTGTTCTAGCCTCCTTGCTCAGTGAGAAGAGGGTTATGGTGCAGCTTCTTGGAAAGCAGCGGAGCCCATGCTCCTGGAGGACCTCATTTAATTTTATGCTGGCTGCCTGGCTGCCTCGCTTGCCCTCAATCCATCTCCCTCTTGCTGAGGAGCCTTGCTGATTTCACTGGAGTGAAAAGAGTGCATTTCCTTTTGACAAAAGTCACCATCCTCCCCTTGCAAATTGGCTGGAGGCATAGGGCAGAAGGGGAATACAAATGACATCAAAGGCACTATTCACAGAAACAGAAGTTACAGCGAGAGATGCTCATACACACACTCTGCCTATGTCCTCCTTGGTTACTGAGAATTACCGTATGGAGTGGCGATGCGCACCTTTATCCAAGTTAATAACTTTACATTTTCTTCAGCCCATGTATTTCTGAAGCTTTGGGGGTATTAAAAGAATATTTTAATCCTAAGAATTGCTTCCAGCTCCAAAGTGATTTATCCAAAGTTTCTTAAAAATAAATATAACCATAGGGTTTATACCTACATAATCCTGGGAAAAAAAAAACCATATTGACACATTTTTTTTCTAAGTCTTTTGCATGTCGTAGCTTATGTGCGAAGAGGGTGAAGCTTCTAGAACGCAACACACTGCAAAGGAACCGAGGTTCTCATCCATTGCAGGAAGAGTGACTGTTAAAGCTCTCTAGCACTTTTCGCTCATCGCTTCCTACTTTAAGGGTCCTTTGTTTCCAGCAATTCCTCTTCACTTTTGCAAAGCCTAACAGCTTTTCTGAAACATATAAATCAGAAAAAAAAATTTTTTTTTCTGACGCTCCTGTCTCTAAGCTCCTATCTGACTCTACCCCCTTTGTAAATGCAAGCCATTTTTACTGTGGTTGAGCTTAGAGAAAGAAAGAGAGAATTGAGCTCTGGATACATGAAGCCCAGTCTCCTTGTACTGTGAAAGGTGGGTGAGCAACTCAGTAGATTTTAGTTCTGTTTTCTTCATTTACACAGACGGCATATAGACAGACAATTAAGCTAGATAGTTGATAGATAGACCATAGATGTTAGAAATATTCAGATTTTGTATAGATAATGCATGGCCACAGATAATGTGAGTAATGGCAACAGCAAATTTTGGGTAGTTCAAAAAAAGACATAAGGAAGTTGCACATCCTTTAACTGCCACGGAGTCAACCTTCTAAAGTGTCACCCCAAGATACACAGGGTCACAGAGAAGGTCTCATCTCATCAGTAACTACAGAAATGTGTACTAGACAAAAATACCACCAATGATATGTTAGCATAATTGTCTGCCTTGGAAGGTCAAAGCAGCTGGAGTCCATTGTTTTCCATTAACACATCAAAATATTACTTCTTGGATGAGGACACACACACACACACACACACACACACACACACACACACACACACACACTGTCGACTAGAGCTGGACTGTTCCAGCTGCGGCCATTTGTGTGTTGCACCAGAGTGCTGTGATACTGAACCATAAAATGTGCTATTTATTTTCCTCTTTAAATAGATTATGTATCGTGTATTCTTTTTCTTTTCTTCTCTTTTCTTTCCTTCTTTCCTTTTTTTCTTTTCTTTTTTGGCTCTAAATTAATAACCTTGACTTGATAGTACTGATATGTGGTTACAGTGTTGGTTTGACATGATTGCCTAATATGCATTAGAAAGTAGCAATAACTATTTTAAATATATCTTCTAATATATTTAAATATATCAGAAATATATATATATATACATATATATGGAAATTAACGAGATTTGGAGGAACACCTTGGAACTATTGTTCCAGTCCTGGTTTTTAAGTTCTTGATGTCTTTCAGTAGATAAATTCCTTGAATGTATTTGCTGTAATACGTATCTCTTACACAGAACAAGGTAATGCGAGTGAGAGTTCCCGAAAAGAAGATGTACCTGTAAAGACTGGTTAGAATTGCCCAGGTGTGTAAAGTTGGAACGTTGTAGGTCCAGAGGCTAAAATAATCCCCTTAGGACCAGATTTATCTCTTAGAAGAGACATCCCATGTCTACATCTGTCTGAATTAGCATCCTGAATGATAAAACAAAACAAAACAAAACAAACAAACAAACAAACAAACAAACAAAAGCACTAAGAATGTTACCACATGCTCTCTGAGGCTATCTTGTACCTTCCTCTCTGATGTTTTCACCAATGTGCCTAAAATTGCCTTAATTTATGACTTTTCTCATTCCATAATCTCTTAAGGTTCAGGAAAAGGCTTCTACCTCAGATCATGGAATTGAGGGGAGCCTAAACCACTCTTCTTGGGCTACACTTACTCCAAATAGCCCCAGTATAAACTCTTATTCCATTTCTAGTTAGAGCTGTGGTTTTTGTAACAACAGGAGCAACTGTTGGGTGGTGCTCACCCTGGGCAGGTTGGTCCTGAGTTGTGGAGAAGAATAGGCTGAGCAAGCCAATCAGAAGAGTCACAGCGTGGCCTCTGCTTCAGTTTATGCCTAGACCATGCTGCCCTGGCTCCTTCTATGATATGGAAGAGTAAAATGAAATAAATCCTTTCCTTCCCATGTTGCTTTCTATTGTGTATTTTAGCACAGCAATAGAAACTCTAACTCAGCCATGATGATAGACATGACTTTCTCATCTCTTTCTCTATTTCCTCTCCTACCACCAGTGCCAGGAAGCTACCATTCTGAGCTCAGTTTGGTGCAGTGTGGTCTCAGCAGACAGAAGACCTGACACACTCAGCCTTTCCAGTCCCTGCATCTTCAGCACAGCACACTTCTTGACATTTCACAGCCAGTCTGAGAATCCCGGGGCTTTGCACAATTCTTAAACCACCAGCTCTCAATTCCGAGAGCAGGTTCCACTCACGTGGTGAAATGTTAAAAGATGCCAATCTGGGGTCATCTCAAGCCAATGTAATTAGATCTCCTGGTGGTGGGGAGGGGGTGTGTGTCAAGTTATATTAAAAGTTCCCCAAATGTAGAGCCTGCTTGAGATCTCATGTAATCCTTTTGAAAATACAATGCTGCCTTGGGATTTTTTTTCCCATCTGTTTTGGGTGAACCCTGCCTGACAGACTACACCTACTGAACACAGAGAGACTTGAGAATAAAATCCAATCAGTGCGCTTAATTTGACCAATTCCCTTAAATCAGAGCCACTCAACAAGAAACAAAGCAATAGCAGCAAGCCCTGACTGGCTGCCCACACAGCTCTTTCTTTATGAGATGGTCCTTTTATTTCTTGCACAGGAAGATCTGGTTAAAATGTAGCTTCCTGATCTTTGCCCCAACCTCAGGAATCAGAGCTCCTATTGACCAGAGAATTTGCATTTCAACAGGCTTCCCAGAGCATACAGAACACAAAAGTTTAGCACCCCAACTTCCTAAAAGGTCGCATTAATTAGAGATCTGCAAAAATCATTTCTTCCTGGCAATATAAGCTGCTGGGAGTTCTTCACCTGGTTACACAGCAACCTGAGATATAAACAATCCATTCTGAGGTCACATCCCAGGCCTTTGAGTGTGGTACCCAGATCTTTAAGTTTTTGAAAAGCTTCTTAAAGTATTCTAATAACAAGCATATGGCGAGCTGGTGCAGTCACTGGGCTGTAAAGATAATAATGATGATAAAGACTCAGGAAGTATATTTTGAAGGAGTATTTTCTTTGGCTAAGCATCATTTCCTAAACAAATTCTTCCATGTCCGTGAGGAAAGGGGAGCGAGCCTGTTTCCTGTCAGTTTGCCTTTTGCCCACGGAAGGAAGCACACATTGAGAAAGCACACATTTGAGGCAGTGGGCACTCTAAATATTCATTATTCAGTGCAGGGACTAAAGGCTCCCTAGGCATTATTAAACAAATTGATGAACACTAAGGCTGGATTTCAAGGCAAGAAAAATGCTGCTGGAACTGAAATCCACTGATTCTTCATTGAAAACTCTTGTAAGTAAAGACCCAGGAACTGACTCCATGGATTTCCCGGCGCAGGCGATAGTATTTACATCTCAAAAGGCTGCTCTGCCACCCTCGGAGGGAGACTGGCTATTGAGGATTCCCGAATGAGCACGGGTTGAAATGCAACTTAATTCTGTCTACTGAGGAGAGAGGTTTCAGAGCTCGCCCTGCTGGGTGCTGTGCATGGTATGGCAGTTATTATGGGAACAAATGCAAAGGCAAGCCAAATTACCTCTGCAGCCACCTGGTTTGCTCTTTAGCAGAACTTAGAGCCATGCACAAAGAACTCTGGGTTCTTATTTGTGGTCCTGAATTAATACGAATGGTGGGGGGGGGGGGGGGAGTGCGGGGGCAGTGTGCGGGGAGGGGGGAGTGAGTGGGGGAACGTCTTTTTCTTTTTTCTTTCTTTCTTTTTTTTTTTTGTACATTTTGAAGGTAGGGTGGAGGAAGATTCCAGAACAGTTCCTCTAATTCCTACTCAGCTCATAGCTACTAGAAGAGGCTTGGAGCACAGGAGCTTATAAAATGCCCTGTGGTACCATATTCTTTTAAGTGACAAAGGGGAAAAATAAAGAGCCAGCTGCCACTCACAGAGCAAAAGAAATGTCGAGTGTATTCCAGCTCCACCCGAATATCTGCGCCAAAACTAATCAACCTCATGTCCCCAGTAGGAAAGCCAAGAAGCTCCCGCCTATCCCAAGTCTGTGATTGGCTTCAAAGCCCTGTCATTCATCACTCTAATAAGCACTTAATAAGTAAATCAAAAGCTATTAAAACACTCTGACATTGAGCTTGCTTCCTCAAGCAAACCATAAAGGGCTAGAATTTACAACATTTACCAAGGACAGGGAGGAGGATGCTGGATTTATAAATGAATTTACTAGCTTGTTTCTTATGCTTCTCTCTCTCTCTCTCTCTCTCTCTCTCTCTCTCTCTCTCTCTCTCTCTCTCTCTCTCTCTCATCCCCCTGGGCCCTGGGATGTGATAAACTGAAATGGCTGGATGTCGTGATGCACTGCTAAACTCCTAGTTAAGTTTCACATCATTATGCAAGCAACTCTGGATTCCACTGGTGATTTATGAGGACGTGCTAGTGAGACCTCAGGAAAAAAACTCTCCCCTTTAAGTAAAGGGGCCTGAGGCTATTAGACCAATAGATGTACTTGGGATGCCAGTAGTGCCATAATACTGCACACCACTGCCTTCCCAATTGAAGTGCTGAAGGACAGAGTCAAATAAGACAGTAAAATAACCTGAGGCACATGGCAGCTGAGCTCCATCATTAACCAGGGTAACCTTGGATAAACCCTATGTAATTAATATCCAGTCCTTGGCTTCAAGTGTAAGACCCATGGGCTGCCATTTCTGGGAAACCCAACGTCACAGCAAACTCCTTGCTTCTCTGGCTCATCCCATCTCCCTGGATCCTCTTTCTCATCAGTCTCTGAGGAAGAGCAGGACTTGTGTTGTAGTTGCATTGGCTGGTCCTAGGCTGCACAACTCTGCATATTGGTCAGTTATGGTTTATCGTTACCAGATCTGTAATGGTCTCTGGTCAGCTCTGGAATCATAGATATACCAGTAACATTATTAGGACTAAGCAGGTTGTATGTAGATGTCTAGAAATACACAAGAGCACACACACACACACACACACACACACACACACACACACACCACCACCACCACCACCACCACCACCACAACAACAACAATTAGAGACAGAGATCGTGACTTTTAAAGAGATCAAGGTGGGAGTGGTACCTAGGAGGATTTGAAGGAAGAAAGGGGGAAATTTATATAATTACATTATAATCTCAAACAATCATTTTTAAAAAACACAAAATGGCCTCAGAAAGGACTTCAAGGTAAGGGATCTGCATTAATTAAAGACAACTACAAGCATTTGCAAACCAGCTTCACATTTCTGGGCCATGGCTGTCTGATCCCTTCCTCAGTGCTTACCGATGAGATGAATTTGTTCACTAGACGAGGAAGCAAAAATGATGTCAAATCTAAATGGCAAATTTATTTCCATGATTCCAGATTCTAATATTGTATTTTGGTTCTGATTCAGGAGAAGTAAAATGACTGCTCTTCTTTATTTAGATTTTTTTTTTATTAACCAATAAAAGTCTAGTCTAAAGGAAAAAGAATGAGCTGATCGAGGTATCACTAATGGTCTGATTCTGTCCCACAGGTTTATCATCTGGGCTCCCCACTGGCCAGCACAATGTCAAACAGTTATCTCAGTACTTCTATGAATGGCCTGTGTGAGACTCCTGTCAGAGGAGTAGGGATTAGAAACAGCACCTCTAGGAAAACATGTGACAAAAACACACCTGAAACGCTTTCAGAGCTGGGCTACATGTAATATACACCATGGACAGTGAAGCCCACACTGTCTAGATAGGAAAGAAGGGAAGAATTGTGTAAATGGCCTTAAAGGACCATGAGCCTCCTGGCCCAGCACTTTTGAGTAGACACCTCTCCCCCGCTCACTACCGTACTCCCATTCGAGGAATATCTTACTCAATAAACTCTATTTCTATTTAAAAACCTCTTCCATTTATTTATTTATTTTATTTTCTATGCTCTGCTTCCATGTATGTCTTCCCAGCTCATTGTGCCTGGTGCCTGAGGTGGTCCGAGTAGGACACTAGACCTCCTGCAACTGGGTGGCTGAAATCCATCATCTAGGTGCTGAGAATTAAACTGTGTCCTCTGCAAGACTATATGTTCTTAACAACTGAGCAATCGCTATTCTTCATCCTGAGATACAAGGACCTGAAAACGTCCAGGGTGTCTCTGTCACCCAGGACTCACTCACATCCATGTTTATAAATATACCACAATTCCTCACTAAATTATGTGAGCCTGAGTTAACTCTTCCTCCCAATATTGCATAAGGATGTTTCTAACTCTCTGGTCTTTCTCCACTCAATGCATGTTCAACATGCATCTCACATTTATATGCTTCCACCTTCCTCAGTCATAGATTCCTAGTATTGTTGGTTTGGACCCATACCAGCCCCTACAGAGGGTAACGCTCGTTTTACATTAATCAGGATCATAGTGATACCATACCTTCAGCTCAGATCTTCTCTCAGCCTTTCAGATGTGTTTAAATACTGTAACTGGGCATCCCAAATTTATATCAAAATCACCTTTTAAAACCAAGTTTGGGGTCTTCACCAAAATGGTTCTTGTTTCAGAGTTCCTTTTCTCTAGCTGATGTGCCTTCTATCCTATTAGTTGCCAGAATACAACTAGTATTCATCTACAATAACCTATCCTTTTAATGGGTTGGTCCATAAGCCCTATCTTTCGCCATATGAAGACTACTTGAACATGAATGAATGAATGTATTTCCTTCAAAATCACTCCAATTCAGTCATTGTTATGCTCATGTTTCTATGACATTGACTCCCATAATTTAGATGCATTACCCCTTGATCTTTCCAACATGAATGCTGTGTGTTTGCCCTCTTCTCAGCTTATTGCCCTACAGTTGGACCTCTCTCCTCTTCTCCTCACACATGTGCTCTTATGCCACACACTCTGCCTTGTGTCCACTCAAGTTGTGGTAGAGTAATTGTGGCTTTCCTTTTTGGCCATTCTTCTTATCTCGCATGTTTGTTCCTCTTTCTAGAACTCTTTGCACCTTTGCTTCTGAGGTTTTGTTGTTAGTGGTAGTGTTGTTGTTGTTGGTGTTGGTGGTGGTGGTGGTGGTGGTGGTGGTGGTGTGTGTGTATGTTGGGGATCACAGCCAGGTTTTTGTACATGTTCCATAAGGAAGCTACCACTATGCCAATGTTAAACGCTCATTTTCCTTAAAGCCTTACCTCATAACATCAAACAGTATACTTTGGCATTGCTCTATTGAAGATGTCTTTCCTGTCATATCTATCTGTCATGTCTGTCTAGGTAGAATTCTCTCCCCATAGGTTTTTACAAAACAGAGATCTGCTGTTTCAAGTATTTTTTTTTTGTATTGTTTCTAGCTTTTCTTATTTAAGCCTATTTTCTAGTAAAATACAAATATATGTAGACCTGACACCTTTTCCAGTTTTGCTCACTTATATGTATCGAGGCAGAAGGCATTCAGATCTTATCTGTGAAGTGAAGGGGCTGACATTTGTTGTGAATGCTGCAGTTTCTCCTGGTATCCTGTTCATCATTCGAGCATCCTGCCTTTAGAATATATTTTCCATAAAATTCTACCTATCAATCTTTGGAACAAAGGGAAAAATAGCTAGTTTTTCATTTAGTTCTTTCTCAACGAAAATATATTTACAGAGATGGTCCCCTTCCCACTGAGTCTAACAAAGATTAATCATTATTCCATATCAAGTCGTTTCCGACTTTCCCCTCCAAATATCACTATTCCGACACACAGTGACAGTCACGAGTGTGACCTTTTTTAAAGTGTCATCCTCAGCAGACTCTAAGCTACTGAGTAAATAGTTCATCTGTTGTGGCCTGGTTATATCCAATATCAAAGCAGAGCATTTGACATATAGTAGGTCCTCAATAAATACCACGTCAGAGGAATTATTTCAACTAACAAATATATTATTCTGGTCTCTCCCACATCATGGCTTCACAACGTCTAAAGGAAAAGACGATGCACTTCTCTGTTTGGCATACACCCCGGACCACTAAACACACAGTTAGAAAAGGCTTCTTAAATCTAGAGGTTAGATTTTTTTTTTCATGCATAGCTACTGTGTATACGACCCTACAATATTCAGCAGTCTCTGGGTTAGCACATGGTAGGTGCCCACAGTATGCTCCACTACAAGCTGTTCCAATTGAAAAGGTCTCTGGCTGTCGCAAATAGTCTCTGAAGGCAAAATCCGTCCCTCTTCCAAATGGTTGCTATAAAACAACAGGTGTAAGGACTTCATCTAATTGATGCTGACTAATGAATTTCAGGCATCCTTGTCCATGTTTTCAAGTATCCTAAAAATCTCACAGATTACCCATGTGTCAAATAAACATCTAAAAATACCTAACGACCCTTATAAGAGGTTCTCACAATGTTAGGGAGTGTAGCCAAATGACCAGGATCTTGTGCTAACTTTTTCCATGGTAGCTTTTTCTCAACAGCCTCATTTCCTTCTGGACATCCTTGAATAACTGGGTAAATTCATATCTTGTTTAATTCTCTGAATTGCCAATTAGGATTTTAGTATTGCAATTTTAAAAGAAAACTGCTTATATGTTCCTCTTGGGGGTTAAGAACCTATACCTGTTTCATCACAGTGAATTCTACTGGACAGACAAGCAGCAACTCCATAATAATGAATACCTGGTCAAACTTGGGCATTTGCTATATACTCATATGTGTATTATCTCATTAATCAGTGTGTGTTTGCACTGATTCAAGAAAGATGAGTACACACATGAGAGAGAGAGAGAGATTGAGAGAGATTGAGAGAGAGAGAGAGAGAGAGAGAGAGAGAGAGAGACAGAGATTGAGAAGGGACACCATGGAAACAGACTAGAGGCCAGACACCCTGGTTCCCTTGTCTATCCAGGGCAATCCCAACTCCTCACTCTTGTTACCTCTATGTAACTATTCGCATGGCACACTCTCATAAGCAGTCCAGTTTAAAAGATAAATTATATAGTAACGTTAAATATGGCTCAATTCCCCAATGCCCACGATTGACTCACTATGTTGTCAGCGAGAAGGTGTAATTGCATCTATCATTGCTTTACTTTCCACCCCACATACTTTTCATTATATTAGAAACTTTTTTTTTTTCTGAGTAGTTAGCAAATTCTCCTCCCTCTTCTAAGCTACATATTACTTTCACTAAAGAGCTTTTCTCCTCCCCGATAATTACCCCCCATGTCCCTTCTATGAAAGGAAACAATGACCAGTGAGAGAGAAAAGCAGACAGAGAGCCTTAACTAGAGGAAGCCGCAGCCCATTCACACCCACATCTGTAACCACTGTGGTGGACAAGCATGAGTAGTGGCTTGAAACAGGGTTTTTGTTTCTGTCTCCCTTAAAATTGTGTTCTTTCGTAGCAATCTCCCCTTGCTCCTTTGTATAATTTCTGGCAGGTCTCTGACTTTCTGTTTAATCTTATGTAATAGATAATCCCATAGTCCCTTTAAATCAAATGTACTGTCTTAATTCAAGAAATAAATGCCCAACTGAAGATAATAACAAACAGCCTGTGTTTGACTGTATGAATTCATCAGAATTGCTTCTTAGCTCTACCTTCTGCATTCATGCTGTCCCCGAATTTCCCAACCTAGTTAGGCTGACACTTGCATTATGAACAGGGTGTAAGGTCTTGAGTATAATGAGTTTCTCAGCTCTCAATGCTGTCTGGCTCCAGGAAAACAGAAGGGAGAGAGGAAGGGAAAGCTTGAGTGCTGTTTCTATGAGGTGGGTAGTTTCCACCACTGTTTCTAGCACCTGGCCAGACTGTTTCCTTCAGGGGCTCTTAAGACATCTTCAGAACAAGAACCGAGAGAACCCTCACAGCGTCGTCTCCCAAGCTCTCATCTCCACAGCTACAACAAACCAGTCACAGCTCCCTCCTTGACCTAGGAGGCAACTCAGGGTTCGCTCCTCCTGCTAGATTTCATACAAGAATCAGATCCCAATGTATAAATCACTTTGCTTGCCACAGCCAAGGGTTAGATTCTGGACTTTATAGGTCCAAATTTGAGGGGATGCAAGATGGGCTTCATATCCAAGTCCTCACTTAGCTCAAAGTGAGAAGAATGTTTCCACAATGTCCCACATGAAGAGGAAGCAAAGAGCCCAGGCTCCTTAGCCTCTTCCCTTCCCTCCCTTTCATGAGCACCAAATCACTAAGAGCAAGGAAGACTAACAGCTATTCACTGAACTGCGATGACCCAACCCTGCGGTGTGCATCTGTCTCCCTGATCTATTGCATTGGTATTAAGTGAGTTAGTTTTTATTGCTACAGTAAAACATTGAAGATAACTTAAGGGAGATTTCCTTTTCCAGAGGTTTAGTCCATGCCTCCTAATAGTTCATCCCACCACCAGCATGTAAGTGGATTGATGAACTTAGCTCATTTGTGATCTGAATGCAGCATCAAACCTTCAACACAGGAGCCTTGGGGACATTTCCTATCCCAGACACAGCAGAGACATCAATAAAAAAAATCTCTAAGGATTGAGTGGAAACTCTAAGACACCACAGATGTTCTGTGAATAGTAATGTTACTATGTCCTAGTTTCCAGGTAAATCAGATGAGGTCCATTCCTGGCACATTACAAATTCAATCCAAGCAATGCTTATTTCTTTCTTGTATTGCCCGGGTTTCCAGAAAGATCTCTCTAGGGTCCTTTCTCATACAATTCAAGCACCTTACTCTCACAAGGGAAATCTAAGAAATTGCTTTCCTTTGTGCTATGTCTTATACTGAGTTGAGAAGTCCCTTCTGATCTGCTGAACTTTCCAATCTCAGAAGGAAAAAAACACTAAGAAATATATTAAAAGGTCAAGAGTCTGAAAGTGCCACTTGTAAATGGACGATCTTATTGGCAAGACAAGTCTTTGTAGTTGGCAAACAAAGTGTACATTAGGGCTTAAGAAAGAATGAAATGGATAGATTTCTTTGGGCACTTTCAATGTGGGCCAATGACCAAGTTATGAGTTCCTCTATGGAGGTTTCAGATGCCATGTGCTAAACATACAGCCACCACTGAGGACTAATTCAGAAGTCAGACAGAGTAGTGAAGTACAGTGTTGCCTCATTGAGAATGTAAAAGATAATACTGCTAAGCTTCAACATGGCAGGATCTGTACCCTGCATTCATCCCTCATTACCCTCTGCAAAGCTTACAGTGAAAATAAAACACAATAAGCAACTATAACAAACCAACTGTTGATCAGAGTCAAAACCTTCAGAACATCAAAGGTAATTATTCAAAGATTTAATTATTTTTTTTTTAGAACACCTTTAGGCTTTCAGCAAGACTTAACAAAACTTCAGAGTTCCCATCTATTTACAGTAGCTCTTCTCAGCTTTACTACTGTCAATATCTGCCTGGAACTGGGGAACCTACATTGACTCACCATTATCACCAAAACCTAGTGTTCATTTGTATTTCTCAGTGTTGTGTGTTGTATAGGTGTGAGCAAAGGTCTAGTGATATGTATGCACCCCACAGGAGAAACCCTGTGTGATACACAGGGTTCCTTTATTCCTTCCACCTATTTGAATAGTGGTTCTTTTTATTCTCTCTTCTCTCTCTCTCTCTCTCTGATTTTCTGTTTGGCACACATGGTATCGTTAGAGTCACACACATTTCACCCCTTTTTGGTTGGTTTCCTTTGCTTAGTAACATGTTCTTAATCCTTCTCCACGTCTGCTCTGGCTCCATCGCTCAATCCTTTCTAGTTGAATACTCTCCCACTGTATGGGTATGTGAAAGTTTGTTTATCCTCTTATCTGCTAAAGGACATTTGGTTGTATCCAAGTTTCATAACTATAAATAAGACTGCTACTCATATCCTTGGGCAGGTTTTACTGTGGGCATACATTCTGAATTCATTTGGGTAAATTCCAGGCCATATGACTGCTGGATCTTATCATAAGATTCTGTTTAGCTTTGGAAGAAACCGCAAAAATGTTTTTGCAAATTCACTATACCATTCTGCATCACCACCAAAGATGAACACAAGCTATTACTGTTCCACTATCTTGGCCCTATTTTCTATTAGTGATATCTTAGAGCTAGTATGACAAATGCTAGTTACATATCATTATTGTTTAATTCAGGATGCCCTCATGGACTGTGATGCTGAAAGTTATTCATATTCTGATTGGTCTTATTCTTATTCTCTTTGAAAAAAAACTATGTTTTGTTTTGTTGTTGTTGTTTGTTTGTTTCCATCACCCTTATTTAAAGAGATCTGCTTTCCTATTAGCAAGTTCTAACAGCTTTGTGTGTTTTGCATAAGTATCACTCCTCAGGTGTGTCTTCTCTTACCCTTAGCTTGTCCTCTCTGCATGGAGACACTTAGAGCAGCAGCATCTACCTTTTAGTTAATGTTATGGTTTCTTTTCCTGTTGTGAAACAATACCATGAAGAATGCAATCTATAGAGACAGAGGTTTATTTGACACACAACTCCAGGTTTCAGTCCTTCATGTCAGGAGATTGAAAGACACTCACAGTAGAGAGCAGAGAGTCATAGAAGACTGCACAGACATTCGTTTCTCAGCTTCACGTCCCACTTGGTGGAGGATCACCCACTTGCTAACGTCCAAATTTGACATTACAGGGTTTAACCAAGGCAGGCATCGAAAGAGGGCATCGAGGTCCATGCTGATTGCCAATGACCCCCACCCAACTGTGGACAACAACTGGCAATTTACAGGCTGGGGTCGGAGGGCATGTTCAGTAGTACTAATTGAGCAAAACTTACTTATCTGGGGCTGGCAATAATGCCCAGTGAGAAACTCTAAACTCTTTAAGTCTTAAGTGTACATATATAGAGACAGACAGACAGATATACATATATACATTTAGACGGATGGGACACAGCTCCCAAGCCACCACTTTGGTCCTTCTCTCTGGCATTCTTAGTCCTCCTAAGACAAAAGTTCTTCAGAAAGTTTCCTCATAGATAAAATGTTATGCAAAAGGGGAGTTACAGTACTATGTTGGTAGTTAAGTTCAAAGCAGTGTTTCATTATACAAGCTCATTATAAGTTCAAAATAACAGTTTCACATGGTCTTGCTTTATCGTAGTTCACACCTGTGGCTTCATCCTTGGCTCTGACCTAGAATGAATGTTTTTCCTTAACCACAAATTTGTCTCAAGCCTATTTCTCTTTTTAGTGTAATTGTGAAATCTCATTGTATTCCTTTTATTTTAATAATGCATCTTTTCTTTACTTTGACCGTATCATATACCTGTATTAATATTAGAAAATAATGCGGACGTTAAAACATTTTTAAAAACTATAACAAAGAATCTATGTAACTCTCAATTGAACAAAACTCCTTTAAAATGCATTCTATTGCTCTGTGTACACATAAAACTATCCTTTCAACTTTACAATATTATTCATCAAGTTGTTTTTAATAGAATATTGTTTTTTTACTTTTTTAATTAGATATTTTCTTTATTTACATTTCAAATGTTATCCCCTTTCCTGGTTTCCCCTCTGAAACCCCCCTATTCTATCCCCCCACCCCCTGCTCACCAACCCACCCACTTCTGCTTCCCTGTCCTGGCATTCCACTACACTTGGGCATCGAGCCTTCACAAGACCAAGGGCCTCTCCTCCCATTGAAGACCAACTAGGCCATCCTCTGCTACATTTGCAGCTGGAGCCATGGGTCCCTCCAGGTGTACTCTTATTCCCTGGGAGCTCTGGGGGTACTGATTGGTTGATATTATTATTCTTCCTATGGGGCTGCAAACCCCTTCAGCTCCTTGGGTCCTTTCTCTAGCTCCTCCATTCTGAACCCTGTGCTTAGTCCAATGTTTGGCTAAGAGCATACACCTCTGTATGTCAGGCACTGGCAGAGTATCTCAGGAGACAGCTATATTATGCTCCTGTCAGCAAGAACTTGTTATTATACAGCATTTACTTACTATTCTATTCTATTCTTGATTCTAAATTTATTATATCTTTCTGGCAAAACAGCTAAAACCTTCTCTAAAGAATTTCTTCCTAAAATTATCTGAATCAAATCAATAACTCTACAAAGTCATTAATCCATCTAAATGGCATTGATTTATGAAAATTCATCTTCATGTTGATCCTCAGGAAATCTACCCAGTAGGGTAGGCTGATGGCCAGGGATCATTAGGCTATGTAGTAATGACAGGTAAGGCATATCAGTAGCAAGAAGCAATCCTGGGATGAAGTCTCTAAGGACCCTGCTCTTAGTGCACACATGTCACAGGCCATGTACAATGGTGGGTCATCTCCAGAAAACTCACCTGCATCCCTTCAGGCTTCCCTACATGGCTCCCTGACACCCTCTAAAGGAATGGTCCAGAGTACAATTAAGATAGTTCTTTCCACATCAACTAATGTAATCAAGACAGTCACTCACAGAAATTCTTGCAGGCAACCTAAATCGAAATAATTCCTCACAGGCATGCCTGGAGATTTGACCTCTAAGTGTCAGTTCATAATGATGGATCACAAAAATAATTTGCTTTGATGAGAAATGCACAGTAAGAGTTTGCTCAGTGATGAAAGGCAAACCTGGGTCTATTAGCTATAAAACAATAGAAGGGGAAAATGAAAAAAAATCGACATTTGATCATATTATGAAAACCCCATAGCTCTACCTGCTTATCTAACATCTAATAGGCAGGGATCATCCCTAAAAGTATGGAAGGAAAACACGAGGATTAGACGGTATACAAGGAAGGACATTGTCAAAATCTGACACCTTTTCTGTGCACTTTGCAGATGTGAAGGATACAACTGGAAATCAGAGAAACACACAAAATAAATTATCTCTTAGCAGGTATTTTATTTTCAGATTTTATATTTAGAAATATGGACTTTTATTTTGTATTTTAGGGTAACACAACTGTCGTATGACTCTGTGCTGTTTTCTTTTGCAAGAATATAAAAGCCAAAGGTATTACATGTACAAATTCAGTAAGTAGATAAATTTTAATATACTTCTGTTCTGTTTTAAAAAGCTTCATGTATTCTATTATACACAAAATTAAAATCTGTAGCAGTAGTTGACTAACCACTTTGTGCTCCCAGCGGGCCATGCTCCCAGCTACTCTGGAGAACCCCCTCTGGATTCTCAAATGAAACACACACACACACACACACACACACACACACACACACACACACAAACACCAGTTAAATTTAGGATGGCTTGACTAGCTCAAAGGCTAGGCAGTTTGCTGACTCTAAGTGTCTTTACACTAAAGAAACACATTTATTTTATAAAACATATTTTACTTTGAAATAATTTTAAACTAATACTTCATTTATGGATATCTTATATACTATACATTATATAGTAAAACATAATTTTATAATTTAACCCATACAACTTAAGTATCAACGCTTATTTGAATAAATGGTAACAATGTTCTTTTGAAGCAGGTGGAGACTCACAACACTAGGTACAAGGTTGTATTCTATACTATCTGCAGTGCATAAAGGCCCATTTTCAGATTGCATTTCATCTATACCTCCATTCCAGCAAGAGCAGTTTCAGCCTGTCATTGCCAGGACCACTCAAGGCTATGCCTCATGACTTGCTCAAGCATAGTCCCAGAAGGAAAGCATCTGCACTATACTTTGGGACTCCAGGATAAGGCCAATGACACTCTTCATTGGCCATGTTTGTAATAGGTACTTCCCACCCAGATTTCTTTTTTTGTTTGTTTGTTTTTTGTTTTGTTTGTTTGTTTTTGTTTTTTCAAGAAACGGTTTCTCTGTAAGCCCTGGCTATTCTGGAACTCACTCTGTAGACCAGGCTGGCCTCGAACACAGAGATACACCTGTCTCTGCCTCCCAAGTGCTGGGATTAAAGGTGGGTGCCACCACTGCCCAGCCAGCCTAGATTTCACTAGCCCCTACTTACCATCGCAGTAGCTAAATACAGAGGCAGTAATCATGCCTTCTGGATGGTTTCAAGCCTGCTTACAGGTACACAACCCCTGTAGATTCCAGCAGAAAGTGAGGGGCTCTCCAAACTTAAGTAATTCTTTTACCCCTCCTTGCAAGTAACCTGAAAGAACTGAAAATGTTTCACCTTCAATAATTAGCTCTTCCCTTTCTTATATTTAGAGAAACATAATGGATGTTGCATGCAGGGTTTGGGTTTTTTTTCCTGAAGAGTTTCATATATAATTGCTTCAAGTCTATTTCTGAAGTGTCATGATGAAATTATCCCCTGTGAACAAAACAACACAAATGAAAAGAAACAATTGTCTTCTGTTTGCAGGCAACACTAGACAGAAGGTTTGTTTCATGAAGAATAAAAGCCAGTGATTTTTGTCTAAATTTTTGTTATGAAAAGGAGCTGAGCTGAACACAGATATATTCCTGCATTGTTTAATATATTAAAACACAAAAATGCATTATAGAGATACATTGTGATGGACCTTCTATATAAATTATTATAAAATAGAAAAAAAATGTTTTGAAACTAAAGAAATACTTGAAAAGGATAATGTTCTGTTTGCTAAACTACAAGATTAATATTGGAAATGACTATCAGTGCAACAGTTGAGTAGTAGTCCAACTCCACATGAAGACCCAAATAATCTGGATACTTGAGGGCTCTCAGAGACTGCACCACCAACCAAAGAGTGAGCATGGTTTGACCTAGGCCCCCCCACCCTATACATATATAGCAGTGTGAAGCTTGGTCTTCACACAGGTCCTGAGCAACTAGAGCCAGGACTATCTCTGAATCTGTGTATAGCCTGTTTGTGAATCCCATTCCCCTAAGTGGGCGAAGATATGACTAGTCCTGCAATGACTTGATGTCCCAGGAAGGGTGACACTTGGGATATTCCTCTTTCTCAGTGGAGAAGGTGAAGAGAGAATCAAGGGGGGATCTGTGTGAGAGGGTACTGGCAAAGAGGGGGTGATATTGGGATATAAAGTGAATAAAAGATAAAGACTATGAGTAGATGGCCACAGAGATAGGTGGAGGGACATTTAGTCCCAGCTCAAAACGTCAGAAATTTGTATTGTTAGTGTCATGTCCATCACAGAATTATTAATGGAAATAGAATAGAAATAACCTAAATGTCAGGCATTTGGTTAGGATTATTATGATAAAGATAAAATAAACCTACAGAATGAGCTAAGGTTTGTGGTTTAAATAATGGGTGTGTTCTTTCTCGAATAACAGGATGCCTGAGCCAGGGAGAGCAGGTTCCAATAGTCACTTGGCTCTTTCCTTCTTTCCCTGAGAACTGAACACTGAAATAGACATCTTAGCTCCCTAAGCCTCAAGTGTCTTATCTGAAAAATAGGATTATGCAAAGCAATTTTCCTGAGTGGGTAACTGCGAGAGTTAAATAGGATGTCGTCTGTGAAGGAAAGTGATGATTCTAGTATATTTTATTACTTTAAAAAAGATTGACCTTTTTATTTTATGTGTATAGTTGTTCCTGTGTGTATGGCTGCTTACCATGTGCATCCCTGGCTCCCCAGAGGCCAGAAGAGGGCAGTCAATCTACTGGAACAGGAGTTACAGTGCTGAGCCACCGTGTGGGTGCAGGGAATCAAATTCGGGTCCTCTGGAAGTGAAGCCAGTGCCCTAACCTCCTAAACCATCTCTCCAGTCCTCAAGTTCCCTCCTGAACAGTATTTCCCATTAGTAAACAAAGCCACATAAAACTGCCAATTTTCTAGTTAAAAAAATCATCAACCTCTGAAAATCTTATATAGTAAATGTTAATATACTGAAGTGTTGAGAAAGAAACCAGAATATAAAATAGAGTACAAAATGTCATTTCAGAGAGAGGCATGGACCCAAATACAATCGTGTTAATCATCACTGGGAGGAGAGGCTCTTGGTCTTGTGACGATCATGATCATATGCCCCAGTAGAGGGGAACGCCAGGGCCAGAAAGCAGGAGCGGGTGGGTTGGGGAGCAGGGTGGGGGAGGGTGTAGGGGACTTTCAGGATAGCATTTGAAATGTAAATGAAGAAAATATCTAATAAAAAACTGTTTTTGGAGAAAAAAGATACTAAATATGAGATTCCAAGGGAAAAAAAGAGAAGTATTAATGAATTTCTATATTATGTATTAGATTGAGGCTATCAAACCATAGTATATCAGTGCATAGTTGTTGTCCTGACAGTCATATCTAATATAAATCTTGTAGTTTAGTAAACAGAACATTACCTTTTTCAAGTACTTCTTTAGGTTTTTTTTTTTTTAATTTTCTTCCTAAATTACCAAAGAACATGTGTGTGTGCACATATGTTCATGTGAGCACAGGTGTGCATACGTGTGTGCACACACACCTCTACACATATATGAGAGAGAATGACAAATGTGTATTTCAGTCATGACAGCTTGTATCAATGTAGCTATGATGAATGGAAGATAAAAAAAATTAAAAATAACAATGTCTTAAGGTTGTAACCAGAGTTTAAAATCTAGTGCTTAGATAGGAAATACTGGTAAGAAATGATCCTGTCTAGAAATGATCGAGACTGATATGTGACATAAGAGCTTGTGCAAAAAAAAAAAAAAAAAAAAAAAAAAAATCCATTAATTCTGGGCTGGAGATTTGGCTCAGCAATTAAGAGCACTGACTGTTCTTCCAGAGGTACTGGGTTCAATTCCTAGCAACCACCTGGTGGCTCACAACCCTCTGTAATGGGATCCAATGCCCTCTTCTGGTGTGTCTGAAGAGAGAGACAGTGTACTCACATACATAAAATACATAAAATAAACATATATATATAATAAACAAATAAATCTTTTAAAAACATCCATTAATTCTGTTTCTGCAGAGCTAACAATGGTTATATTTGTATATGCAAATATTAATATATTTGGATAAAATTGTATACTTAGTATATTCTATATGAATATATAAACAATATAAACTAAACAAGTTCATAGAAATTTTTATATATTCTCAAAACCATATATAAATAAAAAGAAAGTTTTTGTTCTTTGTTTCTTCTCTTTTTTTGGGGGAGGGGGTGGGGTGTAGTTTCTGGACAGAATTTTGGATTTCTCTGTAGACCAGACTGGCCTTGAACTCATAGAGGTCTGCTTGCTCTGTCTCCCAAGTGCTGGGATTAAAGGCTTTCACCATTGCTGCACAAAAAATGTATTTCTCAAAGATATTTTTTCATCTATTTATTTCGATGTGGGAGGCAGTGTATATTATATATAAAGGTCCAAGTGTGGAGGGTTGAGGGCAACTTGGTGGATGTGTTTCTTCAATTCTTCTATATGGATGCTGGAGAAAGACCTCAGGTCGTTAGGGTTGGTGGCACACGTGCTCACATATCTCTCTGCCAACCCACTGTATTTGAAAATTGAGTTGTATTCAATTAAAGCATAACAGGAAAGTGTGTTGATGATGATATACATTAATTAATGAAGACATTAGAAAGGCACAGTCTCTTAATGTAAATCAATGTCTCCCTCTGAGTCGCCTTGTCTCCATAATATGCTCCTGAGATGAAGAACTCCTCATGTAAAGGGGATGTTGAGCCCACAGGAAGGAATTTGCAGAGATTGTACTAGAAGATCTGAAGAGAATGAATTTCTCTAAAGCTAATGATTTCTGAGGTCCTCAGAAACTGTGCCTCACTCATTCTCCTGGCTCTTTGCCACTGAATATTATAAGGCAAGAAGGGGAAGGCTGAGGAAGGCTGATGAACAGCGCTATGGTTTGCCTTTGCTGTCTGTCCTACTAAAGTGGCCTTGCTGTTTAAAAGTAAATGCCATCATTGCATCCCCTCCCCCATCTCTACTAAGGCAACAATCCCTGAGACACACAGAATACAAGTCAGCTTCAAGAAAAGCAGATCTCTCTCTCTCTCTCTCTCTCTCTCTCTGACACACACACACACACACACACACACACACACACACACACACACTCCCCCTTAAAAAGAAAAGACAACAGACTCTCTGGTCTATCCTCCATCCTTTGATTTAGTAACCTGATAGAAAAATCAAACTTTGTCACTTATGCTGATTTTTTCCTGTCTGAATTTTAGAGCAGTCAGCAAGGTCCTTATAACAAATGGCCACACACAATTTTGAGGGCATGAGCATGTTCACATGTTCATACACACACACACACACACACACACACACACACACACACACACACACACACGAGTATAGATCTGAGTGCTCACTGGATGAGATGCCAGCAAGGAAGACAGACACAAATGGTATAGGGTCATTAATATTCCCTAGACGATAATTTTGAGGATGACATAAAATGAATGATTGCTAAGGGAGGAGGGGTGGGAGGACCCCTTCGACTTAAGAAAATTAATTAATTAAAGGGTTAAGACTGATTGGTTAGAAAAATCACCGGAAAGGTCACTCCTCACACAGTCATTATGTTTAAGCAAACAGTCATCTGCTTACCCTGCAAATAAGTGGCAGGGCAGCTGTATATCTGCATACAAATTGTCTGCTGGAGATGCGGCTAGCCTCTCTTGCTTCAGCAACAAAGGACACACAGAGGCTGGTGTGTGTGTGTGTGTGTGTGTGTGTGTGTGTGTGTGTGTGTGTGTGTAATTGTGGATCTCATAAGTTATTGTTTTTTCATTACAAAGAATATTTTTATAGATTCACGTGCTTGAGCTGGTTACATCAAGTTTCACGCTTTGTTTGATTGCTTCCTTACTAGGATGTGGGAAGGCACCATGGTACTCAGGAATCAGGAACAATTACTTTTTAATCCAACAGTCTGTCAATTTGGTCTTCTAGTAAAATGTACATCAAGTGTTCAGGAGACATCCTATTCTGCCCTCTGGTCACATTTGCTCAAACGCTTTCTTAAAGCAAGAAGGGGTCTGCTTTTAAAAGATAGTCATTTCAACAGCTCTCCACGCCACTTGCAATTAGAATTTTCTAGGGCTCAACTGCTGTAGAACCAAGGTTGAGCTGTGCTGAGGCAGAAACTGCATGAATCAAACATTCATAGGAATCTAGAAAACGTGCTGTGGGATGGTATCCTGGGGAAAATACTCAGGGTGTCTCCTTCCTTAACGCTGGGAGGAAGCCTGTGAGAGTCCTGGTTCCTCATTTTCCTTCTTAGTAGAACTTCCCGGGTCAATAACTTTCAAGTGATCTACTTAGATTACATTTAGAAAATGCTAGAAATATGTCTTCAGTTCCTTATCCACTCATTCACGGAATTTTTTTTTCTTTCAATTAATTTTAATGAATCTGCTTAATGTGCCAGGCACTCCACTAGGCTAGCGACATTTAAAGCAACCTTTCCTTACCATGGGGGAGTGGGGGTGTTACAGGAAAGACAAGGCAGGGGGATTAATGAAATATACTCAGTGTGATAGCTTGGAAAGCAACTGCAAGCATGGGCTTTGAGAAAACCACAGAGAATGGAGGGGACATACTTGGTAATGAGAGCAGAAAAGTCTACTTCACCAGACTGGACTCCGGCGTAAAGTTCTTTCTCTGAAAACTGGCAATTTTCCCAAGTGCACAAATACAGGTGTTTTCTTGTATTTAACTTCTGAACCGAAAAGGCACCGGCTCAAAGGCACCATCAGCACAGGACCATCTCCTGCAGTTTTCAGGGATAGTACATTGTGAATAATGGAAACTTTCAAGACTGATTTCGGTTGAAGAATAGGGATAAGGCATTTGGTGGGGTTTGTGCATGTCACACTCTACCCCAGCCAATTATCTACAGACAGCACAGTCTATCAAAACGGGCACCTCACTGATGGTTTTCTCTTGCTTGCCATCCTGTTTATTAGCCACCATCCATTATTTTAAAAACAGTTCTAGAAAAAGCACAAGAAGACAAAGAGATGGTTGATAGATAAATGCACCACAAATTCTGGTCCCATATGCCAGTAATGGGGGAAAGAATGAGGAGGGGTTACATCTTTCCAAGCCACGGGAACGCTCACAGGTCCATCTGTTTCTAGCAGGCTCTGAAAAGCATAGGGCTTGCAACCTGACAGTTGCACACTGCGGGTAATCTCCCACTGAAATAATGTGACAAACAGATCAACAGTCTACTCTGTTCCTGATTTACGGAGCAGGAAATTCTATCTACCTCTACTCTCACTGATAAAATGCATATTACCATATTACTGTATTATAAAAGTTTTTTATTATATTCAAAACTGTATAATATATTTGAAATATCTGGGGAGACCCCCTAATGTTAAAAAGATAAAGAGAAGAGGAGGAGGGAGGGGTGAAGAAATGAAAAGATAGATAGACAAGTGATAGAGAGAGAGATGATAGATAGGTAGAAAAATAGGTAGGTAGAAAGATAGATAGATAGATAGATAGATAGATAGATAGATAGATAGATAGATAGATGATTGATAGATAGGATAGATAGATAGATAGATAGATGATTGATAGATAGGATAGATAGATAGATGGATGGATAGATAGATGGATGGATAGATAGATAGATAGATAGATAGATAGATAGATAGATAGATAGATAGATGATAGATAGATGATAGAGACATAGAGATTGATAGACAGTAGATACATAGATATATGGTAGGTAGACTGACTGAGAAGGCTCTTCTATCTTCTGATAACTCCCCTGACAGCATGCATTTGGTACCTAAACTCCTCATCTTGAGCACTTTGGAGCACTATGACCCTCCCAGCATATTATTAGAATCCCGAGTGGCCTTTTCACTGGTGACAAAGCAAAGGGACAAGCTCTTGTTTTAGCCTGCTGGTGATCTTTCTCCCAGAGATTTTGCTACATGTGTGTCTATCTATTCCCTAGAATATAGGCTGCGTCTTAGAAAATAAATCTGCACATTAGTGAGACTGAGAAGCTAAAGAACAATGAAAATAATAATTCGAGAAAAATAATACACCACTCCAAGGGACCTAGAGAATATTTTCCTCTCAGGCCACTCTCAACAAGCAGATAAAATGAGTCTGCCTTCCATATTCTCAAAGGATCCTGAGTCCCTCTTGTTATAAAAGTATAATAAAGGAAATGCATAATTATTACTCACCAGTTCAAGTTACTGTTTAGAGCATTGGTTCTCAACCTTGCTCATCCTAGAACCCTTTAATACAGTTCTTGATGTTGTGATGACCCCCAAATTTTTGTTGCTACTTCATAACTGTGATTTTGCTACTGCTGTGAATAGCAAAGCAAATATCTGATATGTGAGATATCTGATATGTTTCCCTCAAAAAGTGGTCCAAAGCCACAGGTTGAGAAGCCGTGTTTGAGACGCTGCCTCCACGCTTCAGTTGCCCTAGCAGAGTAACAGAGAGCTGTGACTGAAACAGTCTAAGCAGGAGATTCTGAAATCTTTTTCAATATAATTTTCCTATCCTGATTTATATGGTTGCTTTCTGTTACCATAAAGGAATCTAAGTTTATGATTTACATGGTCAGCACATTTGGGTTTTAGGAGGAGAAGCAAAAGTCATTACACTCTTATTGTGCATAATAGATTGACACCCTTGTTTACGTAGAATATCTTAGCCATGACAAATGGCAAGATGGCAGGACATGTTCACAGAAGCTTGGATGCCCAGAAGTGAATCATCAGCCATATTCTTGAGCTGCTAAGGTGAACAAGCCGCAGGAGAAAAGTGAGCAGGCATTCATTGCTATTCTCCATCTTCCGCATATTAAAATCACAGGTGCTGCTTGTAAACTATCTGTATCACTGGGCTTCATCTAAAAGATCTGATTTGTTAATTAATCAGATTTTAATCAAAAAGATCTGATCTGGTTAATCTTGCATAGGGTCACACACACATACTGTTTAAAAAATGATACCCAGGTGATTCTTGTGTATCCAGGACGCAAAGCCACTGAGTATGAATGTTCTTAGCATACAGTCGGGCATATAATCAATAGATGAGCAGATAAGATAAAAATTGGTTATTTATTAATGTGTTGATTCATTATAGTGAGTTATTGAGTACTGCTATGTGATCAGCACTGTTCTTTGCTCTGATTGTACTCAGCCAAGAAATTGCAACCTCAACACTTTTAAGGATTCTAAATTCCAGTGATTTAGTGTGCCTAACTCTAGCTGCAAGAGAATAAACTACTGAGCACATATAGTCTCTGTCCTTCTCCCATGTAAGGATAGCTAATATCTGAGAATATCTTTACAACTCAGAGCATGATGTTGCTACACACATGCCAGAGATCTGTAGCAGTTTTAACTGGGGGAAGAATTTCTGTAATTTCTGTTTACAGGGGAAGCCCAGTCTCACAGAGATTTGGCAAAGGATGGCAGGTGGTTTTTTTCTGTACTTTACCTCTATAATCAGAGGACCCACATTTTGGTTGTTTCTAACTTGCATAAATTATGTTTCTGACACATGTTAACATTTTATTTACTCCTTTGCTCTGACCTGAATGATGAAAATATTATTATTTCCAATCTATCATTTGAAATTCATCCTGTAAAGAGATATAAGCTAACTTGGTCAAGGCAACTCTACTGTTCACTAATCTGCTTGCTCTGAATTGCCACGCTCTGGTCTGCGAAGCCGTAGTGAGTCAGTGTATCTGCCTCAGTGTGCCTTTAGTAAACTCTTAATACCTAACTGTGGAAACATGTGCTGGGAAGATCCCAAAGAAGTACAATCAGTCATGCTTTCTCCATTGACACCGAACAGTACATAGGGCATGTGATGTAAACGAGGCAGACATTTGGGTAACAATTACCAAATTGGAATGTTGGAGCTAGATTGAAAATCAGCTTGTCTAATCAGAGTTCACTTAGTACAGTGGTTCCCAACCTGTGGGTTGTGACCCCTTTGTGGGTCAAATGACTTTTTATAGGGGTCTTCTAAGACCTTTGGAAAACACAGATATTTATATTTTGCTCCATAACAGTAACACAATTAACGTTATGAAGTAGCAATGAAAATAGTTTTATGGTTGGGACACCACAGCATGATAAAGTGTATTAAAGGGTCACAGCATTAAGGAGGTTGAAAACTACTGGAGTAGTTCAATATATATATTTTATATAAATGAGGAACCCAAGGTTCTTAACACAAGACAACTTACCTGAGGTTACACAAGTGGGGTTGGTGTTAAGACTGGATCTACAGACTTGTTCACTGAGCCTCAATATTCACAGATTATGCTATTTCAAAGGACTCATCAATGTAGTGCTCAATTCGGGAGGCTTACTGTTTAGATTTTATTTGCAAAAGGATTCGGGGAAACTCAAGTAGGTAAAGCAATTTCCATTTCCAATTTCTAACCTTTCTGCAACATACTTTGAAATGTAAAAAATTAAACTGAAGAACTAGCAGCCTGTAAACTCAATTCTTTTGAATAAACGTCCCTTACTGCCATCAGACTGGAGTGGAGCTGAATGCTAGCCATTCTTCCTTACCACCTGAAAAGCTGCAAAAGTGATCTTTGCAATAGGGTATACAGAGATAACTACTCTTGAATACTGATTCATTGCTGAGAAATCACACTTTGCTCCCGCGCCAATCTTTTGACTTAGCCTCCAGCCGGGACTGTGTTTTACATTTGGCACACAGCTCTTCACACAAATTTCGCCTTCTTGTTCCCACCTGAATCCTGACAGGAATCTCATGGGTATTCAGCTGTGTTATTTTCTAAGGCAAAGCAACACAGCAATTGCTCACACTTTCACTAGATTCCTGTCCCCAATAAACAGTGGGAATCTGAGAAGGAATACAGAGAAGAGCCACTAGAACCAAGACAGGAGCCTGAACCTGTTAGAAAGTCACAGGGCAACTGTCTTCTTCAACCCAGGAACTGTTGCAGTGGGTTGTCAGAGATATCTTTAAGCACTGTGAAGGTTAAACATAATTCTAAATTTGACCGGATTTAAAAATCCTGTGAGGAAACCAAGCCTATGAGCATGTCTGTGAGAGATTTTTCTAGATTAGGTTACCAGAAATAGGAAGAGCCTTTCTAAATACGAGCAGAACCAATGCATGGGTGAGGTACCAGATTAAATAATAAGTTGAAAGGGTGCTAAACTCAGCAGTTGTAACTCTGTTCTACTTGATTGCAGGCACAGTGGGACCAGCCTTCCCCTCTCTCTTGGTACTGTGACTTTCTTGTTAGCATGGAGTATACCCTTGAACTATGAGGCGTAAAACTGCCCTTCTTTTGCCAAGTTGCTTTTCTTAGGTATGGTGTCACAGGACCAAGGTAAGTTACTAATACTGGGATCATCATAAGAGGAGCACATGGAACACGCTAGGAATGGAGAACGGTCACATTCCGTGAGTTCCTGCTATTCATCCGAAGCTGACAGTATATTTTCTTTCAATGCAAACCTATATGCTGGCGGGGGCAGGGGGTGTGAACCTTCATAAGTAAAAGAAGCTGAAAGTATAGATCTGGTTCAGGGATTTCCTGCTCCTATTCCTTTCATTTATCAGATTTGCCTCTGTAATAGGATTTACCCACAAGCCCCAGAGGAAAGCATCACTTTCATCCTCTTGGCAAGAAGTATCAACGGTCAAATTTGGTTCTTGACTAGGATGCATGACTCCATGCTAAAATCATCATGAGAAACTATAATAGACTTCTCAGATTCAGTAGGAAAACCTTTCTCACAAAATAACTCATCAACTCTTCTTTGTGACCACAAGAGTTTGAATAAATTAATCACCTGGCTGAATGCAACAGAAGTTGCACCAACTCTTACATGAGCATGTTTTATCTCTCTGACTAAATAGATCTAATTATTAGCAAACCCATTTAGCAGACAAGGGAATAGATAGTCAGAGATGGATATATTAATCAAGGTTTAACTAAATTACGTAACTATCTCAATCTCTTTTTGTCCTTCTGACAAAGAATCCTTATGGAAATCTTGTCTGATGGTGAAGGTCATCCAGGAGACAGAGTTAGGACAATAATTCCTGCTTCAATTTAGGAAGAAAGTGTTTCAAGTAGATTTTTTAAAACGATAAATGTTTAAAAAAGCAAAAACAAAAAGGAATAATGAAAATAGTAACAAAAAGGGCGAGGGAGATAGTTCAGAGGTGAGGTGCATTCCAGGGTCAAGGGGCTGCCTTCAAACATCCCATTCCAAAAGAATCCATGTGAGTTCTTCTGGGCAGCATTGTTTCTGATGGTGTGAGACTAGGGAGTGATAGATAACATCAAATCAAGAAAGAAAGGAGGCCTGGGATGTTTAGGAAAGAGCTCCCCAAATCCACACTCCCCCCTATGGTTTATGAAGGTCTGTTTCAGATCTAACTCATAGCTTGACATTAACAGCGACTTTGCTAACTGTACCTTGACCTTCCTCATGCTACAGTGGGTTTAATAAGAGCAATATCCTACTTGTCAATCTGAATATATCCCACAGAATTGTATCTGGAGGACATGAAGAATTTGTGTAAGAATTAATCTACAATCCCCCCCAAAACCTGAGAGTATCATGCTGTTGAAGACAGAGGAAATCAGTCAGCATTGTCTTAAATGCCTCATAAGGGAGAGAAGGAGGAGTTAAATTTACCACTCCACACCCCAAATCCACATGCTGAGACTGAAGGAGAATTTTATCCTCTGTTTATCCTTGCTCTATGAATGAATAACCAGGGAACCATTTGGGGTACGACTTTTTCAGCACGCAAATACTATAAACCCAACACAAACAAACAAAGCAGCAATCACAAGCAGAATCCCGGGGTCATATATAATTTCAGCCCCACAGCATTGGCTTGTAGTATCTGGAGAGTTGCCAACAAGCTGCATGCAATGGCCAGAGTTCTCTCAAGCCAGCGGTAGCAACCAAAGGACTTGGTACCAGGAAAGTACAGTCCAAGCTGCAGTGCGGGGCATGGACCTCATCTGCCCAGCAGAAGCTCCAGACTTCTATTCTGGACATTAAATCTTTATGTTATGAGGGAAAGACAGGTTTTTGGACAACTTTCTGCAACGCTAAAGAGAAAGTGCCCTGATACAATTTAAAGGAAGAAGATAGTTTGAATTTGAATTTTTTTGATAGTTTTTTGTTTCTTTCTTTCTTAAAGTCAGAGGTGATAGATTTGCAACTGTTGGAGAGTAGTGACAGAGGGAGCTCGTGGAGACCCAGGAAACCGTGAGACGGGCAAAGTCAGTGTGGAATTTTATATTACAATAATTGCCAGTGACTTCCAATTGGTTCCAGACAAAATATTCTTTGTCCTACTGAAAATTGTCTATCCCAAATCATGGTTAACCCAAGTATGTAGTGGTTTCAAAGGGTAAGTGTTGGGAGTTTCATAATGAGCACAGACTTGCCAGTCACTCTGACTGAGCGTTGACTTCTGTGATGTCACCTTACTTTTGCTAACTCCACGAGGAAGAGCAGAGCTCACCCTGGCTCCACTCAGTGTTCTCATTGGAAAGTGCGATGAAGCATGGCATTCAAAGATAAATTCTTTTCAAAGAGGTCTTTTAAGGCTTCATCCCTAGAAATGCTGGCAGAAATAAATACACATTTTTAAAGAAAAAAAAAAAGTCCCTGGGCCTTTCCTGAATTGATTGTATCTCCTGCTTCTGCAAGCTGAGGAGTCATAATCCTGTGCCATCACAGATTGTTTGAAGTCAATAAACCAAAGGTGATGACCTGGCTAATACATCCCAGAAGGAGAAAGAAAGTCGTGCTGAGGAATAACTCTTCAGGACAGCGTTTCCCTCTGGAAAGAGGAGAACAGAGCTGAAAGTGTTCGACATGATTTACAGTTGAACAGAATATCGGGAACTTCACCTGAAATAAGAAAAGGGATTTTTCTGAAGTTCTCCAACAGCCTTGACTTTCATCTGCATTGTCCTGTGATTCACATGGTCTCAACTGTGTCTCCTGCATGGATGCTCTATTGCTGGCCTATCTGCTCACAGATGAACATCACCTACAGCTGTGTTTTATGATATCCTTCCTAGGGGTAATTCTCAGGTGACAGTATAACATGATGTAGTCTGGACATTTGTCACATTTGTATTTAAACACTTAGTATGTGTTAGTTGAGTAGTACACTTGGCTCCCCTTCATATTGTATTAGCTTCCAGCACCTGTGGGAGTGAAGGTGTAGCCACACAGCATGACAGTGTCAATCTACATGCTGAGATTAAATTAGTATCTGTCACCTCGCACATGTGCACTGACAATAAATTAAAACAACCTGACATTTGAATAAACGAACTTCTCTAAACCTTTGATTTCCCATGACATATAGTATGGAGCATGTTTTACATCAATTAATTAAATCCACACACGAGAAAGGTAATTTTTCAAGGAAACATTTTCCCAATAAATTCATCAAAATGCTGATTATCTAGTAACCAATGGTGAATCAGGTAATATGCAACTTCCTAAATGGTACTCTCTGTAAAAGTAAGAAATGTCCAGAAATAATACATTCAAAAGAAAAATTGATGAGGAACACGAATAGGTTCACATACAATGAACAATGCCTGGGGATAGGGGAGAGCTACGGCTAGAGATGGTTCCTGTGAATTCAGACTCTAGTCTAGGAAGCAAACCTGCCTGAGTCAGGTCTCTGTTCTATTGCTTAGCCTCCTTAAGAACATATGGTGGTTACTTCTCTGTGCATCAGATTCCTCATATATGGGGGTAGTGTAAGGATAAAACCAATATTCTGAGTTCTATTGAGGTTGATGTAAATGCATTTATTGGTAGCTCTTTCAGGAGAGCTTGGAATTAACAAAACACAGTGCCCCACATTTCTAGTGTCATAAGACACTATGACCAAGAAACTTATTTTTAAAATACGTTTATTGATATTCAAGGCTCTTGAGGGTTATAGTCCATGATAATCATGGCAAAGAAAATGGCAGAGAAGAGAGGCCTCTTGGTCTTACAAACTTTATATGTCCCAGTACAGAGGAACGCCAGGGCCAGGAAGTGGGAGTGGGTAGGTTGGGGAGCAGGGCGGGGGGAGGGTATAGGGGACTTTCGAGATAGCATCTGAAATGTAAATGAAGAAAATATCTAATAAAAATTGTTAAAAAATAATAAAATAAAAAAAACTGGGAAAGAAAGAAAGAAAGAAAGAAAGAAAGAAAGAAAGAAAGAAAATGGCACTGGAAGGGTTGCTGAGATCTTATGTTCTAATCCACAGTCATGAAGCAGAGAGAGCAGGGGCTAAATGGGAATAAATGGGCTTTTGAAACCTCAAAACCCACCCCCACTGACATATATTCTACAACAAGGCCACACCTCCTAATCCTTCCCAAACAGTTCCACCAACTTTGAAAATACACATTGACATATATAGACCTATGGGACCATTCTTATTTAAACCACACCATACATGGGTATTAGTGGCATTCATTAGGCAAATGATATAGAGATAGAACCATTTCAAATACTGACCAAATAAGAATAAAACTTCTCATTTGGTAGATGTTCGCAGCCAATCATTGGACTGAGCACAGGGCCTCTATTGGAGGCGTTAGATAAAGTACCCCCAGAGCTCCCAGAGACTAAACCACCAACCAAAGAGTACACATGGAGCAACACATGGCTCCAGCTGCAGAGGATGCCCTTGACAGACATCAATGGGAGGAGAGGCCCTTGGTCCTGTGAAGGCTTGATGCCCAAGTGTAGGGGAATGCCAGGGCAGGGAGGGGGAGTTGGTGGGTGGGGGAGCACCCTCATAGAACCAGGATGATGGAGGATGAGATAGGGGGTCTGGAGGGGGACAGGGAAAGGGGATAACATTTGAAATGTAATTAAAGAAAATATCCAATAAAAAAGTTCTCATATTTGTCTGTTTCCATTATTTGTTGTGTGTTGAGTAGAAGATGCATACTTATCACAACACAAATAGAATCCTATAAGACAAAACTACATTTTTAGATGAAAAAACTGAGAAATGGGACTTAAATAAATTCCCCATATGTTTAAAACAAGTAAGTCATCAGAGCTTGGATTCATACCCAGTCTGTAGAAGACTAAAACCCAAGGACAGGCACCTTACATGAAGTGGCCTTCCAAAATCACCTGTCATTTTGGTACAACTTACAAATAGTATTGTGGATGGACTAGACAGTCTACTCCTTCGTTGAGAATTTTAGTAAGTGCAGTGATAATTAAGAAATATAGGCATCTTGCCTGGCAGTGGTTGTGCACTCCTTTAATCCCAGCACTTGGGAGGCCAGCCTGGTCTACAGAGTGAGTTCCAGGACAGCCAGGGCTACACAGAGAAACCCTGTCTCAGAAAACAAAACAAAACAAAACAAAACAAAACAAAACAAAACAAAACAAAACAAAACAAAACAAAACAGATATATAGGCATCTTAAAGAAGGGTGGAAGACCTTGTTCATCTGAGGTCACCTGTGATTCCATAAAATAAAACATTGAATAACACACACACACACACACACACACACACACACACACACACAGAGAGAGAGAGAGAGAGAGAGAGAGAGAGAGAGCACAAATGTTTGTCTTGGGCCAAAGAGAATTGGGGACCAAATCAAAGTAGTGACAGAAAGGAGTTTGATGGTGCTTATACATGGCTGCCAGCCCAGCAGATCTAGTTTGCGATGGCGATAATGTGAGTGAAGCTTTGGCTGTATTCTACTGATTGAATCTGGGCTTTTTTTCACATTTGGCTCTGGATACATTCTTCCTCCTGGAGTGAGACATGTTTGAATTTCACAAGATTATGTTGCATTATCTTCGAAACTGTTTTTTCTTATATACAAGGCATTATGTTAAAATTTTAGGATGTAGAAATTTTATAACATTAAAAAAAATGTAAGTAAGTCTGAGATCCAAATCTGGATTTTAATAAGCTTAAACCATTCCTTCTTTTTAGTTCAATACATTTGTATGAATTATTTGAGAATTTCATACTATACAGTATAGTTAAAAAATAATTTTAGAAAACACATTAAAAAGTGGCTAGGGTAGAGAAGGGAGCACACACTTTAATCCCAGTACTTGGGAAGCAGAGGCAGGCAGATGTGTATGTGTTCAAGGTCAGCCTGGACTACATAGTGACTTCCAGGACAGTCAGGGCTACATAAAAGAGCCTGTCACAAAAAATCCAAAATAAATAAATACATTTTAATACAATATGTATTCATCATAGTCTTTTCCTTCCCATAATTCCTCTCCGGTCCTCTCTTCTTCCCTGTCTACCCAGCTTAATGTTCATTGTCTCCTTCCCTCCACTCCCCAGAAACGTCAACACAGACACAGTTTTTAAAAAAAACTAATAAAACAAAACTCAAACCAACAAGACAAAGCAAAATGTACCCCACAGGAATACAGAACCTGTGCTGGTGACACCTGCCCTGGAGTGTGGCCGATTAGCCTAGTGATGCTCTATTGGAGAAAATTCAATTGTGCTTTCCTCTCTGGTTACAAATGCAAAAAGCTTATTCTTTAGGGGTAGGACATTGTGTCAACCTCCCGACCTCAGTTCTGGAAATTTTCTGGTTTAAATCTAAGCAGGTGCTTGCGAGTACTGTCACTGTCGCTGTGAGTTCATATATAGCATATAATATATTTTTATCAGATTCATGCTATCCCTCACTACTTCCTCTACCTCTTCCCAGGTCCACCTCCCACCCCGCATCATAAGTCCACATCCTTTTCCAGGAGATAACCCACTCAGCTCCATGTGCTGCCCTTCTCCACATGAATGTGGGCCATCTACTAGAGCATGCTTGGTCTACCTGGGACCACGCCCCTGAAGACAACTTCCTCTCTCTCCCCTAACAGCTTTTAACCTAATCCATTTTTAATATATTCCCTCCAAGAGAAACAAGTTTCACTGATACTTAGAATAAGCCATGTTCTTTGTGAGAGAGAGGCAACAGAGAGGAAACTAAGACATATTGTTATTATTCAACATTAAGTTTCTCTGGCAAAATATCTAGATAACCAATTTAACTAAAGGATTTACTTTGTGTGATGGTTTGTGTATGCTTGGCCCAGGGAGTGACAATATTAGAAGGTGTGGCCTTGTTGGAGTAGGTGTGTCATTGTGGGGGTGGGCTTAACACCCTGATCCTAGCTGTCTGGGAAGTCAGTCTTCAACTAGCAGCCTTCAGACAAATGTGTAGAACTCTCAGCTCTGCCTGCGTTATGCCTGCCTGGATGCTTCCCTGCTCCCACCTTGATGATGATGGACTGAACCTCTGAACCTGTAAGCAGCCTCAATTAAGTGTTGTTCTTATAAGAGTTGCCTTGGTTATGGTGTCTGTTCACAGCAAAAAGACCATAACTATGACACTTGGTTTCATGGCTTCAGATATTTGAGCCCATGTTTGGCTAGGTACACTGCTTTTAGAACATCATGGCAAGGACATGTGGGGAAAGTGAGCTATTCTCTTTGCAGTGCTCAGAGAGGGGAACAGAGACGACGATGTATGGACAGCCTTCAAAGCCATGTCAGCAGTGATTTCTGTACTCAACTAGGCACCATCTCCTCTCCTTCCTTCTGCTTTGATGCCTTCAATAAATTGATTCCGTATCCATAGGATCCATGGACCTCTTGGTACCAGTACTAGCTGGAGCAATCCATCAACATATGAGCACGTGGCAACATGTTATATACACAGTGTAATACATGACCACAGCCTGCTTTTCTAAACAAGAGTGGAAACAGACAAACATCATGGTAACTTGTGCACAGCTTTATCTTGCATTGCCACACTTCTGTCTACACACAGAGTTTCTGCTTTCCTTCAGAAGAGCAGATTTTGAGTTTCTGGAAAGGGAAACCTTCATATACATAACTTTACTTCCACTGAGTACTGAACTGTGGTGTTTGTCGAAATGAATGAAGAACATAAACATCTGGCAACCATTAGAAGACAAAGACTCATGATGCACTGGAGCATTAATGAAGAAGAGGCTGTTATACATATATATATATACATACATATATATATATATATATGTATATATATATATATGTATATATATATATATATATATACATATACATATATCAGAAAGGTAGTCCACAAGACCCCAGATCTAAAATCGTGACAAGATGACTATAATATTTGTTAGAAGATATTGAAAGAAAAACACTGGGGATTTTTTTAGTATTGAGGGAAAACAAGTATCGAGATCATCAAACCCTACTGAAATCCTAAAAATTATTTGCATTTCATTATTGCTCCAGAATATCTTATTCCAACCTTCTTGCCAGGTAATCTAGATACTTCCTTACATTATAAATGCAGGCTTTAGTATAGTGAAGGCATTTTAGAACTCGTTGGGTCTTTACAAAGGTCAAGTTACTAAACTATAAGGACAGGCCTACACATGTGTCTACAGTAAGATACATCGTAACTAATACCAAGGAGACAAGCTAAGGAGACATCGGAAAGGTAAAGAAGAGGCAGCAGGCGCATGCACATGAAGAAAGCAGGCGGAGTAGCCAGCTCTGCACAATCACAAACTCACTGAGCCCTTTGACTTCCCTAGGCTTTACGCTTCTCCTGTAGAAACTAGAATTGCTAACAGGCTGGTTTTAATCGAGTAAATATAAAGAACGCTTCTTATTCCTCAAAAAGCACTTCTTCAATTAGTTTAATTATATATATATATATATATATATATATATATATATATATATATATATGTGTGTGTGTGTGTGTGTGTGTGTATAATATATACATATACATATGTGTATATATAATATATATACATATACATATGTGTATATATATATATATATATTCATTCCACATGTTGACACACTTGTAACTCAGACTCCTCTTTAAATGCATTTGTATAGATACCCATGTTTCCCTGTCAAATGAAGCAAGATACACTGCTGGAGTCTACTTAATACACACTCCTGTTTTTAAACAAGCCAACGTACAAAAAGTATTCCTAGTCAGTGTATATTGATGAACACATAACTTGAGCCCTAAACATTGAACAAAGTCGCTGATAACAGTTATACCAACCTGGACTGTGTGGAAAGCCATGTGTTAGGCAGCACTGCACTGACTGTCTCACTCTAATAAAAACATACGATTCCCTTGATTTAGAGAGTTAGCAATTCAATCTTAATCAAATAAATGTGAAAGTCTGGGAACCAAAAGTATTGCCATGAGATATAGATGTGGCCTGAAAGTAGAAGATAGAAAGCTCTGACGACTCCTGCATGGAAAGGGTGGTGACTGAGACCATATGTGCGATGGCAGCTAGCTCCTGCAGGTCCTGGAGGGTGGTGCTGGCCCATAGCACAAGCGCAGCTATGAGCCGCATCATTGACTATGTATTCATGAGGGAGACCCCCCCATACAAGGACATTTTCACACATTAGTTTGAGTGTTTGCTTCTATTCTATAGCCTTTTCCTTACAGCTGAATAATAATTGGGTTTTGTAGGAAAACTACTCTTTAAAATTAACAATTTAGACACGAGCCACTCTTTGCTGCTCCCCTGGAGCCCCAGGACTGGGAAGACATCCTGCCATCCACTGGAGTGGGATTTGCGACACTGATTTTGGCCACTCATCCTCCCCAATAAGTTTCTCTGACAGAGACACTGCAGGTGTGTGGCCCTTTAAAAGTGCATGCTTGCATCTCCGTTAGAACTGCCTAAGGCTTCCTCTGCAGTGAAGGGTCTCTTGGCAGAGTGCTGATTGCTCTGGACAAGAGAGGAGAAAGATGAATATGTTTCTTCTCAGAGATACTGTATCTCGATTTGACGTTTTATTTATCTCAACCTTTAAGCTTATCTTGCCTCAAATGGTAAAACTGGCTTTCCCCACAAATCTCCAGGCTTAATCCACTCTCATTTTCAGCTGGTGTTCAGGTGCAGTTAACTGTTCTGTGTCAGATCGCCCAGTCCCTCTCAGTTTGACTCCCTGCATGAACGACGACACTACACAAAACAAAGTCAGCAACTCGCTCTAGGAGAACCGCACAATCGATGGCACTGTGAAGAACAAGTAAATCTCATTAATTGGGAACAATGGTAGCCTGTCATCCCAGTCCCTTAGATCCAAAGACCTATAAGTCCTTAGGACATCAGTACAAGGTCAACTGCCTCTTGATCCCCATCTACTCCAATACCCAGAGGGCATTTGACACATGACTCTTGATTGTTTAGCTGGTAGGACTTTCAAACAGTAAAGCTTAACTGAAGGTTCGGATCTAATTGTTGGACATTTCTCAGTTGCTAATAAACATTATTGCTCTCTGTCTGTCTGTCTGTCTGTCTGTCTGTCTGTCTCTGTTTCTGTCTCTCTCTCTCTCTCTCTCTCTCTGTGTTTGATTGTGTATATGCATGTGTGTGTTGGGATATAGACATAAACATGAATGCTTGTGCTGTGTGAACAATAGAGATCAGATTTCTGGATGCATCCTTCATCACTGCGCATCTTATTTTTGAACATTGAGTTTTCCACTGTACTGAAAGAACCGAGTTACTTGGCTAGAATTACAGGTGGCTACCTGTCACTGGTAATGTTCCTGCCTCTGCCATTTTTATTTCACTAACCTCCCTCCCTATGAATGAAAAACACACTCGTAGCTCATCAGAAAGAAAGAAGAAAGCTTCCACTGAGCTTTGTAGTCTAGCACCATCTTCTGCTATGCCTCTCTGTGTGTGTACCACCGTGTGAGTAGACGGTTGTGCCTGCTCAAGCCTCCTGCCCCTTTGAGACCAGGCTGCATGTCTTTTAATAGTCTAATGTACACTCTGCACTGTTTATGACAGATGCACTGTAGGGGAAACGTCGCTTGTATGCTTATGAATGCGTGAATGCTAGGAAAAGCTATCAAGGAGACACAAACTTTCAGAGTCATGGACATTCTGATCAAGGCTTCCTGAAATTAAGTATGGCACTAGGTGCCCCTGGCAGTTAATGTGCTAAAGAACTCCATGATTATCAAGACTCTGACTAATAGACCCACACTTTCGGCTATTCTGCAGGGTATTAGCTCTGGCCCACCCCCTCGACTGCATGTAGACAAAATTTCATCTTCTCTCTGGAATTATCATAGGTGATGGGGGTAGCCATTCAAAGGTAGTGGTTTCTTTCCTTTCCTTTCCTTTCCTTTCCTTTCCTTTCCTTTCCTTTCCTTTCCTTTCCTTCCCTTCCCTTCCCTTCCCTTCCCTTCCCTTCCCTTCCCTTCCCTTCCCTTCCCTTCCCTTCCCTTCCCTTCCCTTCCCTTCCCCTTTCCCTTTCTCCCCTTTCCCTTTCCCTTTCCCTTTCCCTTTCCCTTTCCCTTTCCCTCTTTCCCTTTCCCTTTCCCTCTTTCCCTTTCCCTCTTTCCCTTTCCCTTTCCCTTCCCTTTCCCTTCCCTTTCCTTTCCTTTCCCTTCCCTTTCCCTTTCCCTTTCCCTTTCCCCTTTCCTTTCCTTTCCTTTCCTTTCCTTTCCTTTCCTTTCTTATTTATTTATTTATTCATTTATTTATTTATTTAGTTTGATTTGAGGGGTTGTGGTAGGTATTGCCACCTGATACAGGCTGGTGAGAAGGAAAAGAATTTGCTGTAACAAGAAAAGACCACTTAATAAAAAATACAATTATAAAATCGACTGTACTGTGTTTCTGAGGGTTTGTCTGTTTTGACTTCAGGCTGATAACAACCCAACAGTATCTTTGTTCAGATATTTACAAGATACCCCGCCCCTATATGATTTGTATCCATTCATTTGACATGGTATGTTTTCCACGTAATCTGTATGTGTGTGAAGTACAACATGAATCCCTGAGACAAAGTCAAATAAACATACACATGTCTGTGTGCCCACCTGTGTGCTGCTAGGGACTGCACCATGGACTGTGAGCTGGGAAACCTGGGGAGGCCTGCTCCTTGAGGCTGAGGTGAGCAGTCTACAAAGAGAAGCCCAACTCTTCCTCCTCCCCAGTGCCCAGATCAGTGAGAACCATGCGCATCCAAATATATCAGCACCTCAAGACCAACAACACAACATTCTCACCGACAAAGAGAAGGCCAGTAAGCAAAGTCGGTCCCGTCCAGTCTCTAGAGGAAAGAATGGAAAGAAAGGAAGGCATGCTTACAAGCAGGAACCTCCCCACCAGGAATGGAGACTTCCAGAGACAGCCAAGAGCAGACACCAGGCTCAAACAGCACAGTAATTAGTGGCCTAATTTATCTACGTACCTCCAAAGCGAGCTCTCGGTGATACTCCCCAGGTTATAGTCATAGAGCTTTGTCAAAATGAGAATCACCTGAAGGCAGAAGAAGAAATCACCGTTAGTCTCAAACAATTACAATCTCTTAGAACTGAGATGGCCCAGGGGAGGGCTTAGGATTCCTTTAATGGGCGCTTAACATAATTGAATGAATTGTTCCTGCTTTGCTGCCGCTGTCTGGGGAAGGGCTGACAGCCTGGTACTGATCATCGCTGGTCAGCCGCCCTGCCCACCATTCTCAGGAGGCCCCAGAGCCAGTGCTACCTGTTTGTTCATGTATTTCTTGTCCTGGTGGGCTTAATACTTTCCAGGAAGCTTATAAAATTGTAAAATATGAACACTTCAAGTAAGCCCCTCAGTAAATGTTCTAGAAAGGTCAGTGGTAAAGTTCCTTGCTCCCACAACTGAGCCACATGGGCCAACATCCTTGATTCCTGAACCCCAGGATATCCTTTCTTCTTTGTGAGTTTGATGAACTCTTTCTTCTGAATTCAGAGTCAGATAGGAGATACAACACCTCCAAAAAGCAAAGCAATAGCATTGTAACAGGGCAGGTTCGGGGCACATCAGCCCCAGGACTTATACTGTTGGGTATGGAGAGACGTCCAAATTAAGAACTGGTTCTGGAAAAGAACATATCCCGAAGAAATTCCCTTTAGCTTCACAGCAAACGCCCCTTTAATTTGTTACCTGGTTCCAGCCCCACTTGGAGGAAACCAAACTATTTTCCACATTTGTTCAGAACATGAAAGACCTTAATTAATCATCCTAGAACACAAAGTGCATAGCCAAGCTGGGAGACTACAATCTAAGTAGTATGAAACCTTCTCAAAAAGAAAAAGGGAGTTTCCGAGACCCCACCCTTGCTTTGCCAAGGCTGCCCACGTCGGCCATCACAGCAGTTTGAGAAGACAACAACTTATTTGGCATCTGCCACCAGGAATAGGCTCTACCTGACTTCCTGGAGTACCCAAGCTCCAGGGCATCTGTGGACACTGAACAATACAACTTGCTCCTAACTGCTGAGAGTTCTTCCTCTACCTGCTTACTCTTCAGATAAGCAGAAGGTAGGTTCTGAGTCTATCCATTATTCTGGTATCCATATCCTAGCACTAGAACTTTGGACCCTGCTGTAATGTTTGCAACTCAGCAGAAAACCATTCAGACCAACGAACTGGATTTTCTCTGAAGGCCTTGGGATCAATTATTGCTACAGTAAGGACAGAATGTTCTAACCTTGAATTCTGAGGCAGTGGTTGCCCAAGTGTGCTAAATCCTTCCAAATTCCAGGTTACTAGCACAGTGCCTCATTTAGGAGGCATGAACATCAATGATCCTGAACTCTTCCCAGCTAAGTCAACTAGGACTCCTTTCTAGGAAATGGAGCTCTGTGCTTACTGGAAGACCAGGTGAGATCCCTACAGACCTGTCCTCCAAAGCAGCGTTCTCCCAACCCACAGTATGAGCTGCCACCAACAATCTGTTCAAACTCCCTTCTTCAGCAAGACGTGAGCACGGGTGAGGTGTGAGGCACCCTATGGGTGCATCAGATGGCGTGCCTGTGGTGGGGCATATGCTTAGCAGATCCCCATGCCAATTAAGTCACTCGAAGTGCTAAATTTCAATCAGGGATGCTGATCAACGACAGCAGGGTGGCTGTTTGTATGAGGACAGAGAATGATGTTGTGACTCCACCTCAGTGGGATTTTGCCAAATAGTCCTGTAAATCCCCCAACAAGAAAATTGGGATGTGGGCAGAAAGCATTTCTAGGTAGTTGCCCTCATGATACAATATAGCAGTGAACTAAATAAGGAAGCTCATCTGGTCACAGGCTATGGCTCCCACTCATGTGACAAGGGACTTTAGAGGTGCCCAGGGGTGGGAACCCTTTAGCCCAGTGTCAAATGGTGTAAGCCAGCCCACCCACATACACAGCCATTGTTTAAGCAATTTCCAGGGCACGTGTGTATATGAAAGGGAAAATTTGTTCCCTGCTTCCTCTTGCTGGGCTAGTAAAAGCAAAAAAAAAATGCTAGTGATATAGTCCGACAGTTTATCAATACTGCACAGGGGAGCATCCTCTGTAACATTTCACGACATAGCTGTTCAAGCCAATATAATCTTTTTTTTTTTTTTTTAGAATCTGAGCAGAAAAGGAAAGATGAAATCTTATCTTTGGGTTACGTATTCCAATAGATAATCTGAGGTCTGCCTTCCCTGCATTTTTCCCATCCATTTGGGTGTGCACATTACTCATGCCTCAATGCTGGGCAGTCAAGTGATACAATGCTATGTACAAATGTTAAATTGCCTACTGGTTTGTTATCCTCCTTTTCTGATTAGTGCTGCTATTTAGCAAAATCCTCACAATTTATATAAAGGGGTCACGGCCCAAATCACTGCTCCAAAGTGAGAACTGGAAAAAAGCAATTGTTTGCCGCGATTCCGGTACTATCCTTTTACAGTTTTGTCTATTTGCAGATGTTAACGAAATCAACATGAATAAAATTCCCTTAAATAATAAATAACTGATCATTGATAGTCATACATAAGAATTCTCATATATGGATTTCATTATTTCAAGAGTCTGCCATTAAATCATAAACTCAGTAGAAGCAACGATGTTTTCAGTTGTGTGTGTGTGTGTGTGTGTGTGTGTGTGTGTGCATAGTTGTGTGTGCTATGCGGATGTGTTCATGTAGATGTGGATGTGAATAGGACAGGAGGTTTGACCTGCAAACATGCAATGTTAGGTATCGTGTACCATTGTGCTCCACCTAATTTTTGGGAACAGGCTCTCTCACTTAACCAGGAGCTCACTGATTCTGCCAAACTGGCTGGACGATGATCTCCAGAGATGTGCTTATCTACCCTCCCTTGTGCTAAGGATACAGATTTTACAGATGCAAGCCATTATGCCTGATTTTGGCATGAGTGTTGGGAATCCAAACTCTTGCTCAGACAACCGGAAAATTTCTGGTGGAACCCTCTTCCAGCCCTTATCAGTATTAGTTTCATTCTCGCACATAAAATAATGCCAACGAGCTTCCTATTTATTGTCCTGTCTTGATTTCATTCTTCAGTGCCCAAAAATCCCTGATTGAAATAGTAAAAGCTAATCCTGATGCTGACTTTTCTCTTGTTCCACTGCAAATCTCAGGATATCTTTGAATAGAGATCATTTGAATAACTATGGCTGATAACATCTACTTAACAATATATCGAGTCCTCAACATGAAATATCAGGAACTATCCACAGTAATATATCAGAAGTATCCTTTCTGGCCAGTCTCAGAACTCCTATTACCACCTGAAATCTGTCTTGTTTTTTTTTACTTCTTTCCATTCTTACCTTACAAAACCTTACTTTGTTCATACTTAAAGAAAATGTAGCACCCGCCCACTTAGCCATTGTGTGGTAGTCAGCCATCTCAGTATTCTGTGTGAGAAAGGGTGATCTCTTTAAAGAAATGAGCAAAGGTTTTCTGCACATGGAGCCCTTTGTCCAGAGCCTTCCATATTCTTTACTGAATAATTCCATTAACTCTGAACACTTACTTGCTCTTATGCAAAAACATGAGAAATTGTCACCGAGAACCTTGTGACAGAAAAATGCAAGTTTGCTTCCTCAAAGCCTTAAAGTTTTTCTGCTTTGTAATCCAAAACAAGGCTTTTCTAGATATAGAGACAGGAGGATCTGCCTGACTAAACACGAAGGTCTGCTGTAAATTAGCAAAAGCCACTGAAAGACATTTTGTATCAAAATTGTTGGACAAGTGCTCTTTCTGAGTTTGATTAAAAGTAATTAATTTGGAAACAGTGTTGGTTAATATACAGGCAGTCTCCATTAGGTAAATTATTAGCCCTGTGATAACTTTGAATATGACAGTATTTTTTCAGTGTTAACATAAATATAATTTAGAAGCAAACCCTGGAGCATTTAAGGAACCCTTCGATTACCTTCCTGGGAAGGCAAGTGTGCTCAGCATATATTTGCAAACTTGTCATAAGTGCTGTAATGCTGATGATGAGAACTCATTGTTCCCTTCCTAAATAGCAACAATGGAGTTTTCTCCCTTTTCTATCATTAAGGAAGGAAATACAGTTTTCCCTCATCGTTTACTAAATTGAAGAATTTAACCCTAGTAGAAGGAAGATAGAAAACTGTATGTCAACATGTTGGCTTGGACACTATCCTTTAATACACCTTAATTTCCCCATAATCTGGAGAAATCTTAGAAAAGGGAGGGCATGCTACCATCTCTTATGTTATGAAATACTCAATCCTAAGTGGAACATCTTTTTACCACATCCTCTCCTCTAATTCCCTCAGGGTGGATAATTGGGTGGAAACAGTGTAACCCCCAAGGGTGGTACTTATCTAGAAGTCGTAGTGTCTTTTGGACACAGCAGGGCAGTTGCAGTTAAGAACTCACAGCAGTTGTGTTTGTTAGCACCGAGACCCTTGCAAGTCAAAACTAGATGAAAATCTCAGCGTGGAGAGAGGAGGTGGACATGAAATTTCATCTCTAGCAAAGAAATTCTTGGCAACAGTGGGCTTCTAGGAAGGGGAATAGTTTGCTTGAAGATAGCCCATGATAAGTCAATTACAGTTCAGTGGAAGGTGACACATCCAGGAATAGCTATGCAACGTATGTTAGCCCTGATGGTGGAAGTTGGGGGACGGGGGCGAGAAGACAAAGTTGGAAGGGTAAAAAAAAGTGGGGTGGGTCATGGAAGAGTTGGGAAAACAATAGCAAATATGATTTAAGTGTATTATATTAAATCCTGGAAGAACTAATAAAACACTTATTAAAAATTAAAAATTTAGGGACTGGAGAGATGGCTCAGTGGTTAAGAGCACTGACTGTTCTTCTGAAGGTCCTGAGTTCAAATCCCAGATACTACATGGTGGCTCACAACCATCTGTGATGAGATCTGACACCTTCTTCTGGTGCATCTGAAAGCAGCTACAGTGTACTTAGATATAATAATAAATATTTTTTTAAATTTTTTTTAGATTTATTTATTTATTATATGCAAGTACACTGTAGCTGTCTTCAGACGCACCAGAAGAGGGCATCAGATCTCATTACCGGTGGTTGTGAGCCACCATGTGGTTGCTGGGATTTGAACTTCGGACCTTCAGAAGAGCAGTCGGGTGCTCTTACCCACTGAGCCATCTCACCAGCCCTAAATTTTGAAAAATTAAAACAGCAAAGAAGAAAATGGGGATGTACCTACTTATTTTTCAGTTGTTCCTAAACCGTAGTCTTCTTCTTCTTCTTCTTCTTTTTTCTTTCTATGGAAATAAACTTCAAGGGAAACATAGTGTGGCTCAGGCTCCTAAAGAGTGAGCAATCTGTGCCACAAGATCCTAAGGTCTCTTTCTGGATGCTCAGTAGCTCAATATCTGAATAATGCGGATGATGGCAGGATCTTTCTCTACGAAACAACACAATTCAGGCTTGGATAGACAGGTGTTTCTGTAATTATGGCTGGCATCTGAGGAGAACTCACAATGCACCAACAAACCTAATGCTGATAATCTCTGTTTCCCGAGGTGGGCTATGGTCTGCCTCTGGTGAGTAGGGATGGGCCTAACTGAAGATAACAGCAGGCTGTGATAAGACTGAAGCCAGTTTCTCCCTCTCCCTCTCCCTCTCTCTCTCCTCTCCCTCCCTCTCCCTCCCTCTCCCTCTCCCTCTCTCATCAGCTTCCAGTGTGCCTAGAGGTTTCCCCATTGTGCAGCTAAAAAGGCCATCTAACTGCTTACACCAACAGCTTGCTAGAGAACATTTGGGTTGCTGCAAGACTGAAGCCAATACTGGGACAAAGAACTATAAAGTTTCAAGAGATCTGGAGTTTGTATGTTTAGATGAAAAATAGGTGTTCTCGACTCGGTTACTTTCCTTGTGCTCCAAATTTAGTAAAAAGAAGAAGCAAGTAAGCATGCTGCCTTTCCTTGAAATCTGCATGTCCCAGATTGGGTCTTTACTTCAGCAAGTCTTTATTCAACTTTTCTACTTAGAAATTCTCATTCTTCCAGGGAGTCGGGAATCCTCTGAGAATCTGACCTGATAACAATCTATGGGCATAAAACAATGAATAGAAGTTTAATGATACCATTGATCTTCTCTGAATCCTACAAGGGTAAGAAACTCAAGAATGAGAACTTATTCAATTCTAGGAAAATAAGGGCTTTGTTCAGAAGGAGGAACAGTTGGTTTGAATTTTTTTGCACATTAAACTCAATCAACATTTCGTAAGGCTTTACTTTGAAGAAGCAGGAGGGGACATGAGAGTGGCTACCAGTCCCTAGAGACTCAACAACAAGCGAAAAAGGTTGAAGCAAGGTGGGAGCCCATCCCCCTCCCTTTTAGAAAGCAAGCAAGAGTGGTGTCATCAGTAATGAGACGGTAGAAGAGGAGGCGACCCCTGAGTGCATGCAATGCGGACAGAGATGAAAGGAAAGACAGGCTGGATTTTAAGAGAAAGGAGCCTAAGGATGGCAGTATAAAGGTGTGCAAGTCCAGAGACCTCAGGTTCACCTCAGAGGATGACTAGGAGTGAGGATACAGAACACAGAACAGAGAGAGGCTTTGCCTTCCCCAGGAGATCCACAAGCATTAGCTCAGTCATGTTCTCTATTGGAAATGGAAAGGGTGTCCAATCAGTTCATGAGCTCTGGAGTTCTGAGCTAGCTACAGGAGTCAAGAGATAGTCACTAGCACAAAAGCCAGATCCCACAATTCACCCAATGGCGATTTCTGGTTTCTCTTACAGGAGGAGTTGGTGCAGTTCCAGAAGTGACTTAGCATGACAATTACATCAGCCCCAAGAGATGTCCACCTGTCCTCTCCCACATGGCCAACACTAGGTCCCTTTTCTGTGTGTCGAGCTCTCTGGACTTCAATGTATTTGCAGGCAGCCACAGCATTTCTTCACTCTTGGATTTCTCTACATCCCGCAGATTAAAACAGGGTCTTCAGTATTCCACGACCCGTTTTGCTTTTGCTGTAGTCTTGGTGTTTAGTATGGAGTTTACTAGGTTTGTATCACCCAGATAAAAATGCCCAAAGTGATCACTGTAATGCAGACAAATTTGTTTTGCCCTGATATATGAAGGTTTCATTCCATGGTCAGTTGGCTTCCTTCTTGTGAGGGCAGTTGCAAGGGAAGCCTATCAAGGCAGTAAATACAGGGTGGAGTAAAGCTGTTTAAAGAGAGGAGGTATCAGGGTCCCAATATACCCTTCAGAGACAAGACCCTTTGTTTTACCACCCTTCCGCTAAGCCTCATCGCTTAAAGACTCTATCACTATCTGTAACATGGAATATTTAGAAAGGTATGAGTTTTAAATTTTTATTGACTTCAAGACAATGGCAGGTTAGAGTCTTTTGTCTTATGTTATTATTGGTGTGTGCGTGTCTCTGTGTGTTTAGGATCAAAGCTGGGAGTTTGCACACGTCATCTTGTTTAGCTACATCCCCAGAGCTTTGGTTCGTTCACAGCATAATTTTATCTTTAAACTTTTGGAACCCTAATTAAGTCCTCTCATGAGCTGATCTTTCCGTTTAACTTCCTAAAGAACTTGTTTTGAGAGGAGATCAAGGGCTCCCAGTGGTGACTGAACGCATGGTCTTTTGCAGATGGATTCCAACAGATTATTTTATGCTATCATTATCTTGGAAGATGTAAGTGAATGTGTAATTGCACATCTTTTGACTCATCAAAAGGAATGGGGATCAGTAATAGCTAAACATCATTAAAGTGTGACAAAGGTAACATAAAGGCTGTGATACACACAGTCGCACGTGAGAGCACGTGTTTGTGCACACACACACACAAACACACAGAGGAAGGACTCAATTAAAAGTAGTGTAGCAAGTACAAACACAATTAGAGAATTAAAAATCAGTAAAAAGAGAGAATTGAATGTGTGTGTTAGGTTATCCAAAAAGCAGTTAACTTTTTTTTTTTTTTTTTTTTTTTTGCCTCTGGAAGTCACTTAATCCCCAAATGACCTTCATGTTTTGTGGCAGCCCCCACACAATTTACTGTAATGTTTATCTATGCAATATCCTCCACACGACTCTGAAATTAAGTGAGTCAAATAACTACTGCATCTCCTCTAGGGAAGTAAAAGACAAGACAACCCACAGTGCTTCTGTGGAGGCAGGGATGTGTAGCTAGCTAATTGAACACAAGATGCGGGGCAAGCGGCAGTACATGAAGGGCCCTAAGGGGAAATGCAGAGGCTTCTCTAGTAAATTTCCCGTGTTCTTCCTCTGAATCTATTCCCCTGCTGACTAGAGGTCATTTGCAGCTAAGACATAAGGCAACAACCCCACCCCCAGCAGCTAAGAGTTAGCCAGATGCTGGCACAGGAGAAATATCAGCCTTTGGTTAGAGCACGCCCCTCCCCCCCATCTCCACCCCAGTCTTCTGACCAGCAAGAGAACATTTGTAATAATAGACATTTGGAACCTACCCTGAAAATCCAAGAACTGGATATTTGACAGACAAACCCAAGCTTAGCAAATCTGTTTGATGTCTTAAAAAAAAAAAAGAAAAGAAATCTTTCAAAACAGAAGATTTATGATGTTTCCCACACTGAGGGGTAACTCTAAAGCATGCTTTCCCTCCAAACTCTATGGATGCCACAGTACCAAGCAGGGTGGTTTGGTGGCACCTGAGCACTGGGCTTCTCTTCTGCTTTCCCCTCCTCATCTACTGCTACTGAGTAACAAGATCCCGAAGTCAAACCCATATGCTCGCCTCAAGAAAACAATGTCAACTGTTTTATACTCTTCTTTCCTCTCTTTGTGACTCATTTTGTCCTAGTCAATGCGCCATGTGGCGTCCTCTCCCTTGAGACAGGAGAAAGGAGATTCTAAAACAGGTATTTGCCTTAAAAGAGAGCCAAATGTTTCCACAAGAACAAAGACAGAAATGCACTAAAAGGGAATAATTACACTTAATAGGAAGAGGAAAAAAAAAGCATTTTTAAACAAGGTTTCTCTACACGTGGATAACAACATGTCAAAGAAATTAAATAGTCCAAGATATCCAAAGCCAGATCTTAAAGACATAAAGATAACTTGGCCTGAAGAACAAAGACAAAAGCAGGTAAGTGGATGCATTGTTAGGGAACTATGATTCCCTGAAGTACGAAGAATATCCTATCCTAAACTACAAACCGAGCATCGTGTCCCTGTTTCCCCGTTCTTCCCTGTGTCCTTCATGCTTAGAGGGGAAGGGACATAATATCCTCCATTAAGTCAGTTCCTATTCTTGGGGGCATGGCAGAGGTAAGGCCAATATATGGTATGCGTTTATATGAAACTTGAAGAAATGAATGAACCTTGAAAAATTCAGGTCACTTTGTACTTAGGTGCAAACCTAAGAGAAGACTGATCTCTTTATAATAAGAGAATATCCCTTGAGTCCTGTTTCCCTCCAAGAATTCAATAAAGGAGAGAGGGGGGTGGATAGGGCGAGGGCGAGGGCGAGGGAGGGGGAGGCAGGAGAGAAAAAGGGATAGAGAAAAAGGCCAACAGCTCACATTAGAAAGGTGTAAGCAGGACTTGATAGGAGAGAGAAAGAAGAGATGTGAGCAGTGGTTATATCCTCCCAAATCCCTTACTCAATGGTCTGAGAAAGACTGATTTGTTGGTTCCTCCATCATCTTCTGTCAGCATCCTATGCCGTCTCTAAATGTTAAGCCTCTTGTTGTGTAACTCATACACAAAGGGAACACACCGTTAGGCAGCAAACTGCATGTTAATGATGAAGGACCCTCTGCTCCTGCACTTCCTTTTACGGCGATTTCACATCATGGGATACAGCGATGCTTTCCTTTCTTGCTTCCCCATCTTGGTTTTACACTGCCTTTCATGGTTCTGAGGAGTCAACTCCATTCTACAATATATTATTTTTCAAGAATGTTATAAGAAGTAAAGATGTGAATATTGTTATGAGCCAAGTGTCAGAATATGAATGTCACAAGAATATTAGAATTAAAATGGAAGTAATACATATGTATCATATATGTACATATATATATACATATATGTATATATATATATATATATACACACATATATTTTCTTCCATTTTCTGTAGAACATGAAAAGAAAAGTAACAAGAATAAAATATCAGATATTATCAGATAAAATCACTGTTGGGTCCAGCATGGTATTGGGAGGGGTCGAATGATGCGGTTCCCATCTCTGGGACAGGACTAGCAGGCATGGGCCTCCATGACTGTCCTGTGAGCAGCCGTGAGTGTTACAGATTGCTGCTGTGGGCATATGGCTTGCTTATATAATAATGTACATATTTTTGCATTCCTCCTTCAAGGAATGTCCCTGCTGACCAGGAGGTGAAGGTGTGGCTAATGTCTCAGCAAAATGGCAAATGGTGGGAACTTCAGGACAAACCTTAAGGCTGTGGAAAAGAACTCTGAAAACATGGGTTCAAAATTATATAATTTGTCAACTATGCAAACTATAAGGATGCAATATGAATTATATGAGGGGCTTCACAAGTCTAAAGGAACAAAAGTGGTTGTGCTGTGAGTCAACTTGTCAGTGAGATACTAAGGAAGGAGATAAAAAGATTTAGAGAGTGGTGAAGGCAAGAGGGCCCACCCAGCTAAGTTTCTTTTGTTTGTTTGTTTATGCTTACAGAGTCAAAGTGAATTCCAGAGTCCAAGGTCAGCCTGGGACAAAGCTAATTTTGGTCTAGGCAAGGTCAGAGTGATAATTTTGGGACGGGGTCCTGATAAGTCCACCCACCAATCTTGTCTTTGCTTGTGCTTGCTGTCTCTTCCTACAAATCAAGGGGCTGGGCTCTTGGAGAGCAGATTCATGGGACTATCCAAAGGGAACCTGGGATAAAGACTGAATTGATATGTAAGATTAAAAAAAAATAAAATTAAAAACAAAACAAAACTGGGCTTTTGATCCTCAAGAGATGAGCTATGCAGAGAGTTTTTAGAATAGCCAGAAAGCTGTCTTGAAAGAGCAGAGCACAGAAAGCAATCTGAACAGCTGTCTCGCAAGCAGAACAGAGAGAGACAGAGACAGAGCGTGAGCGCGAGCAATCTGAAAAGCTGCCTGGAGTACTACATAGCTTGGCAGCTTGGACCCACGATTTAACTTGGGAAGTTTGTTTCACAGCTCCTGGGCACTCCTCTCAGAATCCCTCTCCAAGCCCAGGTTGGTCCTTGGCAAATCACAACCTTCCCCTTCCTAAGAGAAAAACTGAAGGTAAGGACACTTAACCTCACACACTTACAAACAATACTCAATAAGCAATAGGAACCGACATGCTATTAGATGTTTTGTTTACTTCTCCTGAATGCATATGGTATTGTTGGACACAATTCATTTAAAAGAAAATTTGCAACCTAAAATAGCTGGCATAAAAATGAAATTTAGGTAAAATCACTTTATCTATATGAGTGTTTGCCTGCATATATGTATGTGTACTTTGTCTATGCTGTTCCCACAGAAACCGAAGCGGGCATAGGATCCCTTGGAACTAGAGTTACAGATAGTTATGAGCCAATATGTGGGTACTGGAAATGGACCTGAGGCCTCTGCAAGACTAGTAAGGGCCCTAATTGAGGAGCTATCTCTATAGCCCCTCATATAAATATAAAAGTATATAAAATATGTACATATATATATATGTATGTATATATAAAATCTAAATTCATAAAAGTGAAGTGTTTTTTCATCTTTTAGTCACATCATCAATGTGACTAAATATATAAGGTTCTAATTCTAAAGTTTTATAATGGCTCAGGTTATGGTATGTATAAAAATTAGAATGTCTTTATTCTTTTATAAGCCATTTGCCAAATAAGGTACGTCATAATTTTAGAAGATCCAGCTACTGAATGATGGAATATCTAAAAATAAAGGACAATCCTTGTGTTCTATACACCATTTTGGTCCACAAATCAGGGGCTTTACATATAAGACTGGGGCCAGAAATGATATAGGACATTATGAAATACATACAGGCTTACAGAAGCACAATGCAGCATTAGGCATAGATATTGCTTTTTTGGGGGGGGTACAAGTGACAGTGTTTCAGGACTCTTAAGAAAATTATACAAAATTAAGGGTAAAATTAATTCCTTAAATAAATTTTATTTCAATAATAGTTAAACCATAAATGACCAGTAGGTGTTTAATAATTCATATTATTCTCTTCTGAAAAGCCTTCAGGAGGATTAGCAGGAGTGGAGAAATAGAAATGCTTTCTGATGGCAGCCAGCCCCCACCCCAACCCCCTTCCACCTAAAATAATCTACAGCTCCCAAACTCCAGCATCCACCAAATCCTTTGCCCATGGAGACTCTGAATCTTAAACTTCATTAGCTCCACTGTAAATTCACCTTCAGACAGGATTTCCCATTAGATGCTCATTAAGCCTTTTGCAGTCCTACGCTATGAATCAGGCAACATGGACGCGCGCCCAGACTCTGCTGTAAACACGGTGGCACTGACGAAGTCAATACGCCTTTTCAGGCTTGCGTTTTCTCCATGGTTACATGGGGCTTGCTGGGACCTCTTCCTCCTGCAAAAAACAGCCAGTGCTAAATGCCTTGACTTGCTCTAATCTTCAGCGCTGTTAGTATTCATCCTGCTCAGCACTCTGCGGGTTCCTTCACTCGATAATCCCCCTTTCCCCTAACTCCATAATCCACTTCTCCCCTCCAAGTATAACCAATCCTTAAATGCCATAAGAATCCAACTTCACACACTTCTTGGAAATACCGGTTTTCAGGATGCTCTGAGGACAGCGCCCTCAGCTCTCCTTGCTGCTCCTTGTCACCCTTTGTGCTACGGACACAAGTTTAAACAATGAAATGTTAACCACGTTTCTCCACCTTTTCAAATGTTCGAGGTTTCACACTACTGCCAACTTCCAAATAGATAAAAGAGCTGAGCCAGATACAATGTAGATTCTACCCTCCTCGTTAACTCAGCAGCCTACCACAGCTTTTTACCTACAGTAAAAGTCTCTATTACAGGTGAACTTAAAACAGCTTCCTCCCGTCCTTGAATGCCAGTGTTTGTCAATGATCTGACAGGCCTAAGGCTCTTCTATCAGTGCTGAAGTTTTCCAGGCATTCACAACATGTTCCAATAACATGGCTGTTGCTGCAGCCAGTCTCCGGAGTTTAGTGGAATTACAGAACATCCGGTAACCGCAAGACAAGAGCATTGCAGTCTCATCAAATTCCGATTTCAGGAATGGTCCTCCAAATGCCTAGAATTTCCTCTTGAAAGCTTAGGCTGATTAAAAGATTAAATGCCACGGATAATTCAATGCTGCCTATCTCTTTTGTGAGGGACAAGTGGTTGTAAAACATGTCTATGATCCCATCCAAAGGTTTATTGATTTCTCTGTCCTTTAATTCAAGAGTGTTAGCTTTCATGCACAAATCTGCAGGATTCCTGAAGGTTGGCCAGGACACTGCAGAGAACTCCATTCATTCAGTGAGTTTCTTCTGTGTAGGAAGGGACAGCCCTGGATGAATAGCATGAATACGAACACATTAGGATAGAGATTTGGAATTAAATCTCAACCCAGAGTCTTTTCTGAGAAATCCACAGAATTCTGCTCTGTGTAATGGTCAAAGCGTGAACTTGGAGCCCCCATGGGCTGATGAGAGGATGAGTTTGTAATGGAACAAGCCTTGGTATCATGGTTAAGACTCAGTTAATTCATTTAACCTTCATCATTTCTTATTAAGTACTCATTAATGACATCAGAGTCCCCTTTACTACCTGAATTCTATCATTAATTTGTTCAGCAGGTGTGTCTCTTAAAACAATCTACATACTTTCTCAGCTACCCAAGAATTTCTTTCTTTTGTCTGCCCACATTTCCTCCTTCCTCCATCAAGATAAGCTAGCTAGCACAAAGCTAGGAGGAATGTGATTCAATCTTCCATGATTACACTCCAACTTCAAATGCATGTCAGGCACAAGTTGTTCTTTTAAGGGAGGAAAGGAAAGACCTTGAAAATTTCAATGCATACTCCTTTTATTCCCAACAACAAAATGCTTGACTCTTTCAGTGTCTTTTGTTCCTTTTTATTCAATGTAACCCCTGGCCTTCTAATGTCTACCAAAAGTCTTAGGGGTACTGACCACACTGTACTCTTTGTTCTGCTAAGTGCTATCAGGAATGCCAAATACATACCTGCTCTCCTAACACAATCTAGCCTCCTGGAGCCCCCCAGGGCAGAGTTATGACATAGATGATTTACAGACTACGTGCATGCTTTAGCAGCAAGGAAATAAGAAGAAAGGAACAGGCTTCGGTAAGCATAAGCATTGTTCAGCTTTTCCAGCTGAAAGTCATGGTGTTTCTGTAATCTAGGAACATTACAGACAGCGGATCTGTTAATCTACTCCATGTATGAGCTAGGAAGCTGAGTGAATGGGTTTCACATAGAGATGGAGAGATACGCATGGGCTTGGGGCTCAGGTGGTAGATATTTAACCATAGATTTTCTTAACCTTTGATCTAGAAGCAAGATGTGGACAATGGCCTCTGTTATGAATTCTAAGACCTGGATGGGGGCTTATCTCAGCACTGCATTCTCTGTGAACTCTGTAGATGTGACAGGGAATATTCTGCCCCCCTGCAGTGCCATCAAGAAGCACGGGCACACAGAGGAGTCCTACTTAGAAAGAACCCAACCATCTATTTGCTCTTTTGCTAACCTGAGACTTCATGCATTGAATATCACCCTGAGCACTCTGGCTCACACAGAGTGGATGATGCTTCCCGGAAGGAGGGTGAAGGGAAGCAAGGAATAAAGGGTACCTCGATGCTGTCCTGAAAATCAGATGCAGAAGCAGAGAAGTGTGTCACCGTCGCTTTTCACACTCTATAAACCTTCAGTTCTAAATACACATCAGCAAAATTTAGAAACCCAACATTTTGTCTGTTCCAGGAAATGCAAATCTTCCAGGAAAAGAACTTCCTTGGTTCCCGGACCTGAGGCAGGGACTTTGCCATAAAGAAAGAAACCAGTTATGAGGAGCTGCAGGGTTCTTCATGTTGAAAGGGAGCACTAGGGGGTCCTTGTGCCCAGTCTGAGGGCTTCAGTAAGTGGCTCATAAAGTGGCTGGAGGCAGAGGAAGCAGGCAGATCTGCTAGAACACTCTACCTCTGCAGGAGGCTGTAGAAGAAAAAGAAATCTATTTTCTTGAAAATGCAAGTTCTTTGCATTTCCTCTTCTCCCCCCTCCCCCTTCTCTTAAACTGTCCAAGATTAATGTGGCACAAATAAAATGCCCTACAGGCTGCTTATTTTGACGCTTGCTACAGCACATAAAAGTGAAGAATTAGCATGGAATGAATAATTTATTTATCTCTTTACTGTTGTTTTAAACAAATCACTTCCATGAAGGCAATGTGTATTCAGGCAATAAATCACTGTTTAGCACTCTGTCAAAGGGAAAAGATACCATTTGGCAGAATTATTGAATGGCAGTGCCTGGCAGGGAAGCAGGTCCAATAAAAGGAGAAAGGCTAAGTAAGCCTTCTAGGACAGATTTCACTTGTATGTGGAGTAGGACCAAAGGCAAGACCGTGAGACCCTTTCCTTTACTCCAAAGGGTTAAGTGAGCACCTACTTGCAGCATCACATCTGGTATTTTAGTAAGAACAGTATCATGCCAGTGCATAAAAAAAATGATGTAAGGATTTGCTTCATGGGAATATGAAAAGGTTTCACTGGGATGATGTCATCGTATTCATTGTTACTCAATAGTTGGGGGGGGCAGATTTCCCATTGAAATATGTGTGAGAGACTATAACTGTGGAGCTGTCATGATCTTTTCCTGGGAAGACATGAATAGATGTGTATTCACTGCACTGAGGGCTCCAACATAGAGCCAAGAAATCATTCCACCCCCTTTAGTTTACTAAAAGAGTGAGTTTATTACCAGTACGCATTGGAGTATGTGATGGTTAGAATGGAGGGTCACGTCTCAACAGCACACTAGGCCAAAGCAGTTCCAAGTGGAAGAGGTTTTACTGGAAGGGAGAGACAAGGTACTGGCAGAGAGAAAAGAGGGGGAGAGAGAGTGAGGAAGGGGCATTCTTCAACACAAGTAAAGGTGGCCAAGTGAATGCTGCGAATAGGGTGCCTGTTGTCTTGGCAACTGGTCTGCAAGTTGCAGATCGCAGGTCGCACTGTTGCCTATGTGATGTCATAAGTTTGGAATGTCTTGATGCCAACAGTATGTGTGTATCACCAAAAAAGGCCAACCAAACATGAGTGAAAAGTCACAAAGCTGCATCCCTAAAACTTCTTGTACAACTTGCTTGCAAGAAGATCTACCGGCCGGTGAGTCCCGTTTCCTAGCAACTGTTACTTGTAACATTACACTGTGAAATGGCCTTTTGGGTCTTGCTTTTTGAGGATTCCTGTTAGTTCAGTTCTGAGGAAATAACTACACAACAGAACCATATGAGTTGTGGACACAGGTCATCTATGTTGATACTGGACAAGTCAGTAAGGATGGCCACGAAATGAAATGAGAATGTCAGGAGACACAGAAAGGGGGATTAGCAGATATCTAGACTGACCTCAATGCATCCCAGACACTGTGTAATCTGAATAAGCCCCAGACTCTAGAAGCCAAAGAAGTCAATCTCTCAATGCTGCCGCTCAACTCCCTTGTTAATGACTGAACACATCTATATCAGAACAATAGTGAGGAAAACTGGATCAGGTCAAAGAGGAAGGGAATGACCTTGACTCTCTTATAATAATATTATCAGACAGGGAAATCAATATGGAAAATCCCCAGGGTGAAATACTGTATGAGGTCTCACCAAGGAAGGAAATATGACAGTTTTCATGGGAACAAAGGTCTGAAGAGCACTAATTCTGAACCATCTCTTCATACACTAGGGATGTCTAAAGACTGCCATCACTCTTGATGACAAATGATTCTTACAGGCTGGTGATTCCTAGAGTTACACAAGGCCAAGGCTTGGTTCTGAACACTTGGAAGAGGAACAAAATATCCCATTCTATTGACAACACCAGAAAGCTTAAGGACCATCCTATTTCCTTTGGTCCAAATAATATAAACAAAAACATGTCATCCTCAAGGAGCTTAAAGAACCTGAATTCTCCAATGTTACCTTTAGTGACTTGAGTGAGAATATAGCTTCTACCTTGGACAGTTTTGAACTTGTGAAACTCTTGCTTGAAGCTGAAAGCAGAACTCCTAATTACTTCAACGAAGGGGACAAGGGACTGAGAAGGCCATCAGTTTGGTACCTCGCACCACTTTCATGTTGCTTGTAGTTATTTTTTTAAAGCTCTCATGGTATCAGCATTTTGTCAGGCTCAAAGGAAAAATTCAACATTCTGTTGGCTACAAGCCAATGAGAAATGTTTTACCCTAAGGAAGAAATTAATCAAAGAACAGCTATCTATTAAATGCTTACGGTGTTCAAGGGAGAGCCAGTAATCCCTGGGAAAGAAAAACAGATGCATGCAGTGTCCTTACTGACCCTCTCGAATTTACAATGCAGCTACAATCTAATTGTTACTGTCCTATTCTGAAGCACTCAGTCTCCGATTACCACCCTACTCAATGCAGCATTCAGGGTTCTAGGGTTGTTGTTGCTGCTATTGCTGTTGCTGTTGTTGCTGCTGTTGTTGTTGCTGCTGTTGCTGTTGCTGGAGGTGCTGTTGCTGTTGCTGTTGCTGGTGCTGGTGCTGTTGCTGGTGGTGCTGCTGTTGTTGCTGTTGTTGTTGCTGCTGCTGTTGTTATTGCTGTTGCTGCTGTTGTTATTGCTACTGCAGCTGATGCTATTGTTGCTCCTGTTGTTACTGTTATTGTTGTTGGTGTTGGTGGTGGCAGTGCTGCTGTTGATGTTGCTGCTGCTGCTGTTGTATTTCTTCCTTATAAAAAAGATCACCTTTATAGCATTAGATGTTCACATCTCTTACGACCCTGAAGTCTTGCAATTCTAACTTCTTCCTAATCTTTGAACCACCATGACATTTTTGAACCAAGGAGGATCCTCAAATTTTAATACTCAGCTTAAGTTTCAGCTAGTTTGTGAAGCCTACCCAACTTGCCTGGATTGGTTTCCATTTATCTAAGCTTCCTTAGTTATATGTTTTTGTTACTTTCATTATATGATGCCTCTGAATTTCCTTCCAATTGTAACTTTGTTTGTTGCTAAATTAAAAGTGAAATAAAAAACTTTTTCCAGTTAGCTCAAAATCTAATGTAAAGAACTTGCCAGGATATAGCCAATAAATAATTACATAAAACTCAGACATTCATGCTTTCAAATATGAATGAATATGAGAAAAAGCATTGTTTACACATTCAATTCTACCATCAACCTTGGCACATGATAATTCTTTCTTTAATATTAAGCTTAGAATCATAAATGCCCAGTGAATGTTAGCTCATATAAACATGGGCTACAAATTATGTTGTATAATGCTGTTGTATTCTCAATATCCTAGCTGGTCCTGGTATGTACACTTCTGATTTGACATTTAATCCAGCAAAAAGAATGCCTGTTATTAAAAAAAAAATGAACATGAAGTTTGAGGGTTGTGAAAGTTCTCTAATGTCTTTATGTAGATTTGTATAGTAAATAAGAGAGCACAGTTAGCGAGTTTTAAATTAAGAGATGATGAATATGATAACTGGAAATATGAAGCTTAAGTTGATAGTTCTAAAAATAATCAATTAGAAAGTATTATCAATTATGGGTCTTCAATTCTATTCTATTGGTCTAATTGTCTGTTGCTATACAATACCATGCAGTTTTTATCACAATTGCTCTGTAGTATAGCTTTAGGTCAGGCATGGTGATTCCACCAGAGGTTCTTTTATCCTTGAGAAGAGTTTTTGCTATCCTAGTTTTTTTGTTATTCCAGTTGAATTGCCTTTTACAATTCGCTGAAGAATTGAGTTGGAATTTTGATGGGGATTGCATTGAATCTGTAGATTGCTTTTGGCAAGATAGCCATTTTTACTATATTGACCCTGCCAATCCATGAGCATGAGAGATCTTTCCATCTTCTGAGATCTTCTTCAATTTCTTTCTTTAGAGACTTGAAGTTCTTATCATACAGATCTTTCTTTCCTTAGAGTCACGCCCACACACCTATGGTCAGTTGATCTTTGACAAGGGAGCTAAAACCATCCAGTGGAAAAAAGACAGCATTTTCAACAAATGGTAATGGCACAACTGGCAGTTATCATGTAGAAGAATGCAAATTGATCCATTCCTATCTCCTTATACTAAGGTTAAATCTAAGTGGATTAAGGAACTCCACATAAAACCAGAGACACTGAAACTTATAGAGGAGAAGGTGGGGAAAAGCCTCGAAGATATTGGCACAGGGGAAAAATTCCTGAATAGAACAGCAATGGCTTGTGCTGTAAGATCAAGAATCAACAAATGGGACCTCATAAAATTGCAAAGCTTCTGCAAGGCAAAAGACACCATCAATAAGACAAAAGGCCACCAACAGATTGGGAAAGGATCTTTACCTATCTGAAATCAGATAGGGGACTAATATCCAATATATATAAAGAACTCAAGAAGGTGGACTCCAGAAAATCAAATAACCCCATTAAAAATGGGGCTCAGAGCTAAACAAAGAATTCTCACCTGAGTAATACCAAATGGCTGAGAAGCACCTGAAAAAATGTTCAGCATCCTTAATCATCAGGGAAATGCAAATCAAAACAACCCTGAGATTCCATCTCACACCAGTCAGAATGGCTAAGATCAAAACTTCAGGTGACAGCAGATGCTGGCGAGGATGTGGAGAAAGAAGAACACTCCTCCATTGTTGGTGGGTTTGCAAGCTTGTACAACCACTCTGGAAATCAGTCTGGCAGTTCCTCAAAAAATTGGACATAGTACTACCGGAGAATCCCACAATACCTCTCCTGGGCATATATCAAGAAGATGTTCCAACCGGTAAGAAGGACACATGCTCCACTATGTTCATAGCAGCCTTATTTATAATAGCCAGAAGCTGGAAAGAACCTAGATGCCCCTCAACAGAGGAATGGATACAGAAAATGTGGTAGGTACATTTACACAATGGAGTACTACTCAGCTATTAAAAAGAATGAATTTATGAAATTCCTAGCCAAATGGATGGACCTGCAGGGCATCATTCTGAGTGAGGTAACTCAATCACAAAAGAACTCACATGATATGTACTCACTGATAAGTGGATATTAGCCCAGAAACTTAGAATACCCAAGATATAAGATACAATTTGCGAAACACATGAAGCTCAGGAATAATGAAGACCAAGGTGTGGATACTTTGCCCCTTCTTGGAATTGGGAGCAAGGCACCCATGGAAGGAGCTACAGAGACAGAGTTTGGAGCTGAAACGAAAGTATGGACCATCTAGAGGCTGCCATACCCGGAGATCCATCCTATAATCAGCCTCCAAATGCTGACACCATTGCATACACTAGCAAGATTTTGCTGAAAGGACCCTGATATAGCTGTCTCATGTGAGATTATGCTAGGGCCTAGCAAACACAGAAGTGGATGCTCACAGTCAGCTATTGGATGGATCACAGGGCCCCCAATGGAGGAGCTGGAGGAAGTACCCAGGGAGCTGGGGGGATCTGCAACCCTATAGGTGGAACAACAATATGAACTAACCAGTAACCCCCAGAGTTTGTGTCTCTAGCTGCATATGTATCAGAAGATCGCCTGGTCAGCCTTCAGTGGAAAGAGAGACCCATTGGTCCTGCAGACTTTATCTGCCCCAGTACAGGGGAACGCCAGGGCCAAGAGGTGGGAGTGGGTGGGTGGTGGAGTGGGTGTGGGAGGGTGTGGGGGACTTTTGGGATAGCATTGGAAATGTAAATGAAATAAATACCCAATAATAATTTTAAAAAAGGAAAATAAAAGAATAATACAAATTAAAAATAAAAGAAAGTATTATTAAACTTTTCCCTTAATAGTTCAGATACTAAACATTTTACATTTGTGGCCCACTGAATGTTTATGATAGCTACTTTAATTCTTCAGTTCTATTGCAAAAGCAACATCTAGACCAGTGTTTCTTAACCCCTTTCACAGGGGTCACCTAAGAACATTGGAAAACACATATATTTACATTATAACTCACACCAGTAGCAAAATTACAGTTATAAAGTAGCAACAAAAGTAATTTTATGGTCGGGGTCTCCACAACACAAGAAACTGTATTAAAGGGCTGCAGAATTAAGAAGGTTGAAAACCACTGATCTAGCCATTAAGCACACACTTATATTATAATAAAACTTCATTTTCAAAAGGGATATTGGCTGTATTTGGGACTTGCTCTAGTTTGCCAACTCTTAGCATATTAAGTTTCTGATAATAAAAGCAAACAAAAAAATTTAGGAATCTATTTATTTGTAGTGAAATGTTTGTCCTCATTTTATACAATGATAGAAGTATAAATAGAAAGATAATACTAAAATATAGTGGAAAAGAGGCCAAGATGGAAAGAAAAGAGCAAAATACAAGAGAAAAGAGGATGTCCAATTGGATAGCATCAGGAAAACTGAGGAAGAGTGTTATGCTAACATTTTAAGGTTTGAGCCAAGAGATCAGGAAGCAGATGCTAGCAGCAGAAAACCATGACAGAGCAGAAATGTTTTGTTCATCCTACACAATCTTGGATCTTGACATATTTTCAAAACAAAGTGGATAAATTGCCACCAATTAAAAATATTGGGACAAAATTATGTACTTCATAATAAACTATACTGAAATTATAACATTATAGGGCTTTCCCCCCAGCCCCTGCCAAGGCACACAGTCAATTGAAGGACTCCAGCAAGTTACCTCCTGCTTAGAGACCATATCTCCATTTATTCCAGCAAACTTACTGAAATTGCTTGCATGCTTCTGTTTGCAGCTGCATTGGTGAACCCTGCTTTCATCAACCTGACTTTGATGTCAGACTTGCCCAACCTAACTCAGCTACTTTTTTTTCTGATATAAGCTCTGTGACCATTAGCAACCTCAGGCTGATGTTGCAGAATTTTGTCTGCTCTTATTTAATAGGGGGATTATGAAGATAAACTGAGAGACTCTAAATAAATTTGTGCCACATGGTATTGCCTCAGACATCAGATAATGCAATAATTATCATGATGAGAACCCGGAGACATTAAATGAATCACTCAAACCCACCTTGCCTATTCACAGAAAATACATGCCTTTCTCAAGACTTTGTGGGTCCTTCCATTTCCCACCATTAATCTCCCAATTTCATCCCCTATCACTAGATAGGGAAAAAGCAAGGACAGAGGGTAAAGAGGAATTAGAAAGATCCCTAAATCTAATTTCTTTCCTTTTGTTTCTTCTTTGACCATGGCTACTAATGAACCACATCCAACCTCCCTAAAGGACCAAGAATGACCCACCATGCCTATCTATGAATTTATGTAGCCTCTGAAAAATTCCCAGAATTCCAAACATCACACAGTCACAAAACCACGCTTTTGCTAGAGCACAAGGTAAATCAGGTCAGCTTGTTATGGACAGGCAGACCAAGAAGCCCCATATCTGCTTACCTAGGACTAAAACAAAAACACATTCTCATAATATTTCTGTGTTTCCTTAAGAGAATCCAGAATTCCAAAATTCTCAAAATTGTCAAAAAAATAAATAAATAAAAACAAAAAAAAAAAAGAAGTGGGCATGGTGGCACATGCCTTTAATCCCAGCACTCAGGAGGCAGAGGCAGGTGGATTTCTGAGTTCGAGACCAGCCTGGTCTACAAAGTGAGTTCCAGTACAGCCAGGGTTATACAGAGAAACCATGTCTCGAAAAACCAAAAAAAAAAAAAAAAAAAAAGTCAGTAAATTCCAGGGGTATTTTCAACATTCCAGGTATGTTTCACTACAAATCTAATAATAGTAGCATTTAAGAACCCTAATGAAAGTGTTCCCTAAACTAGGAGAAGGATGTGGAAAGAACAAGTCAGAAATAATGATGGGTCAATAGATTGAACTGTTTTCATGAGTGTTGCCTAAATTCTGAACACTAGCATTAAATATGCGAAGATTTTATGCCTGCCGTCTTTGTTGCCAAAGTAATATAAAGAAATAGTGAAGATGATGTTACCATTGGTTACGGAGTGTAAGACTGGAGCTTTGAGACCTTTGGCTGTAGCTTATTGGGAAATAATGAAGAGAGAAAGAGAAGCAAAATATGGCAGAGCATCTCTGTCCTATTTATGAATTCCCAATCCCCAACTCTGCAAAAGTGGAAAAAAAGTGCTAAGTCAACCAGGCTCAGGTAATTAGTTCTTTGTACTTAGTGAGTTAAAATCAATGGTGAGCAAACTTATAATGCTTCTACTGTGGCTGAGGAGATTTCTACCATTCACTGTCTATCACTTCTGCCTGGATATGGCATTGCTGAGCTCTATCCAAATAGTACCCAGTGCTCTAGTTAAATGTGCTCTCGCCTGCAACCTACAAGAAAACACACTGTTAGCAGCTGTTTGTGATAGACTAAAGCCTTCACGAGACCCACAGTAATCCAAAGGTCATATTCTCTAAGCTGTTTATAGATTGCAATTTGTAAGGGCATGGTGTCACGTGCTGCCAATAATCAATGTGGAAAATTACAACTGTTAATAGGTCATCAATTCTTCACTCTTCTTAACACTCAGTCCCCTAAGAGGTTTAATTTATTTCTCTTAAGCTTAACTCATTGAGCTTCAAGCTAAAGGTTTCATTTGTTTATGAAAGGGGTGGAATTCCACGGTGATAAAAAGATAAGTAATTCTTGAACAGGTGTCAAGGGGTGGGATTAATCACAAGACTCAAAGGAGTCCAGTGCTCTAGGAAATGCATGCATTTTCATTATTTAGAGGCATAAGATCTACATTTACTCCCAAACATAAGTAAAGGGATGGGGGATTGCCGAGAAGTACTGAATATTGGAAGTAGAAGGAGTTTTTATCTCCATATAAGCATGTACTTGTGTCTACTATTCACTGCCTTGAGTCATCATACATACTTTTTTCAGAAAAGTAATGAAAATTTGAATACACTTTTAGCTACTGAGTTTGTTGCACTTGGGTTTGTAGGGGAAGTTATTGACTTATTTGAGCACTTAATGACAGTAATGAATGCTGCCTGTGTCACAATTAGTAAATAAGTATAAATAAAACCCAGGATCACATTCCAAAGCCAATATACCTAATTCTAAGTAAGAATGTTTTGTCATGTGCAGATGATTTTCCCAATGCAAGTAATCAACTTTTAAAACAGACACAGGGGAGAAGAGATTGACAAAATCACTTCCTTTTTGTACTTAGGAGACTTTGAAAACGTAGCTCACATTTTCCTCTTGGAGAATTTTGTTCCTTTTCCGAATTTTGGACTGAGGCATATTCAAGTGCCGGTGCTCAGGGACATGACAAAATGTCCAGGAGACTTGTGGCCCCGGGATCCTCATCACAGTATCAGGAAGTTTATAATGCACAATGTGTTTTATTGTTTGTTTAGTTGTTCTTTCTGTCTCTTCTTCTGCATAAATTACCTATCTCGCCAACTAGGGAACTCTTCTGAACCATTTGTTGTTTAAAGATCTCATGCTGTCTTGATGAGAAAATGTGCTAAACACCAACTGTGCAATGTGAAATCTATCCCAAATCTCACTGAACCATGCTGGTCCCCATCATTTCCATAGAGGTCCAAAGCTCAAGTCACAAAGATTTAGAAATCAATACACCAGCAAAGTCACAAGAATCATTTCTGTAAAACCTTTGGTTATTAGAAATGGTCATATTTAACTAAGGGTTACAGCATAGTCTTAAATTGTATTTATATATAAGAGTTGGAATTGGATTTTTTTAAAGCTACTTTTTTTTTTAAGATTTACTTATTTATTTATTTATTATATGATGTGTGCACTGTTGCTGTTGTGAGCCACCATGTGGTTGCTGGGATTTGAACTCAGGACCTTTGGAAGAGCAGTCGGTGCTCTTAACCGCTGAGCCATCTCACCAGCCCCGGAATTGGATTTTTAAAACACAAAAAAAAGACTATTACTAAAACATAGACAAGAAAGTTATAATATTTAAGTTCAACCATGGAATAATTCCAGTAGTTCTCATTTGGTTGATTTAGAAGAATAATACCAATGTGCATATACAAGTAAAGTTAAATAAATACTGACAGAGAAGTTGCTAACAAAAATTATGTTTTTGGCTGCCAAGGTAAGGGCAATGCCTTTTCAACACACTGTATTTTCATTAGCCAAGACAGCTTAGCTTCAGATTTCACAGTAAGTTAGTCCTTAGATTGTGGAAATGTAAAAAAAGAACTGTGCCCATTTCTATGGATGAGCAAACTAGTTTAGATTTCAAGGTTGGGGAATTCTCTCATAAAACTATGACCATTTCCAGAAATGCATCTGAACTCAACATTGAAAAGAAAAGCATTCTCTCAAGGTTAGACTAAACGAAACTCTGCTTTGTCATCATCTGGTGGGTTGACTTGGTTTGGGGTTCCTTCAAGAGGTCAATAACACTTGTAAAAGATGCAAAAAGAACAGGTGGCAAATATTCTATAAGGCTGTGACTGCTAGATGAAGATCAATAGAGTTATGCTTTGATATGTTAACTTTATCAGGGTTTGGCTAAAATTCACCCATTACTATGATTTAGCCTTAGTGTTAGTGGAAATAATGCAAAGAAAAACATTAGATTGTTCCTGAAGATTAACCATCAAGGTTGTAATACCAAGCATTACAGAACATCTTCCTTATATCCTCAGATTGAATACAATTCATTCAAATAAACAAACTATTAAAGGTCTTGTTAAACCCACAGACCACTGCTGATATTCAAATACTTATTTTGACAACTGAATGCAAGTGATTACCTTAATATCTCATCAAAACTACATGTAGAGTTGCATTCTGGTATGCTTTTCTCATATTATCTGTACTGCAGGCAGCAAAAGAAAGCCTCATTTATAGAATTCTAAAACCCAGAAGCAGTATTTCTTTCTCTTTCTGTGGAACAATTGAGACCAAACTAAAATAGTGAATTTTAGTTTTCTGCAATACGACAATTGAATGGAGTGGGCAGAACAAGTACGGGATTCTCCATTCTCAAGTGTCTGCTTGCCTTTCAGTCACTACTTCAAGCTCTATGTACCATAATGCCCATGGTCTGCAAGTGTAGGCTCTGGGTGATTTAGCAGTTCATGCAGTATGTCACTGTCTCTGTATCTGGCTTTACTATAAAATGCTGAAATTGAAGAACTCAGTACAAAACAGCATCATTAATGGAGCGAAGGTAGGCAATGCCACCTAAACGCCAGGAATCAAGTGGAGGTGTCTATCAAGGGGGCATAGATGCCATGAATTGTTTTTAAGTCATACAGGGCTCTAAAGGCAATTGATAAAGGCCATCTCTAACATGGTGTGCATAGCAGAGTGATAACTAATAAGAAAGCCAGTGCCGTTTTATACAGGACAGTTATTAAGAAATTGTAAATGCAGGAGTTAATGGCTTTTACCAATTCCTAGGTTAATGGAAATTGTCACTCTAACCCGTAACCCAAACCACTTAGTTTAAGCCGGCTGAGATATTTTATTCAATTAGAAAAGAGAGCCATAAAGATAAGGAAGTCTTAAGGAAATGTGAATTCAATAATTTCCTTTAGAAAATGAGTTTCAAAGAGGGAAGAGTGACAATTGATTGATGAAACCCGATTCATTTATCTTTCTGACCAATTAAAATATTTAAAAGGAAATGAGTTTATTAACAGTGGTTCAAGCTTATTTACTAACATGGAAATTGCCTAGCCCATGACTGAAGTCTTCCTCAGACAGCATTGCTTCAGCCATAGCCAGATATATATGTAGTGCTTGGCATTCTTAATATTTTAAAAGATTTACTTCTTCTTTCATTTGTATAAGTGTTCTGACTCAGTGAGTGCATGAATATTGTGTGTATTCCTGGTGCAGAGGAGGGTTTGAAGAGGATGCCAGATCCCCTCGCACTGGATTTATAGAAGGATATAAGCCTCTTCCATGTGGGTTCGGGTACCAGATCTAGGTTCTTTATGAGAACTGCAAGTGCTATGGGCTTTTGAGCTATCTGTCCAGCCACAGTGTTTGCCATTCGTATCTATAAGCATTTCTGTCCTCATACAGAGTAGTAAGGCTGTGAGCACACAGCTGGGATTGACCTTGTGAGGATGCATCTGAAAAGCAAGGTCTATGAGGGACCATGGTTACCAGACACCAAATCCTCATGGCCTTTGACCTGTGCTTACACAGCCTCAGATATGTGAGACATAGACCCTTGTGGCTTACACAAAAACACCCCAAAGGGAATTTTATCTCCAATAACAGCTTCTTGTAATTCTGTGACAGATACTTTTAATCTTAAAGTCAGTTAGACAACCTGAATGATTTACAAGCACTAGTAAGCATAACCCTCTTTTAACCATCTGTATAAAAAACAGAGATAGATACATGCCTATATCCTCAGTGACGAGTGCTTCCCACACATGCCTTACAGTCATGAACATAGCATTATGTAAAATATGTTAAACTCTAAAATGAAATTACCAGATGCCTCTGACTTAAAATCAGAAACTAGTTTCTTTTTACCCTTCTCAAATATTCCTTTATGTTTTATGCTAAGTATTATTTATATTCAGATATTCTGAATGGCCAGGAAGCATTCCAAAGCACCTGACTATGTTAGGTATTATGTTAAGCCTGTTTATATTACCTCATTTAAGCTTTACAATACTTCTTGGCTTATAAGAGATAGTCTTATAAGTGATGAAAATATTACACATGGTTTCCCATTCCTAGAGTTTAGTTATTGGTCACATAAGCCATAATTTAAGGTTTCCTAGAAAACAGTAGGACAGAAGCTGCCTTCCTGTGCCATGGTCAAGAAGCTATTTAGGTAAGAAGATGGGTAGGATCTGGGAGGACATTTTTGACAGGAGGAAATATGATCAAACTATATTACATAGTGAAATATTTTAACGAAAAAGAAAAATTACTTTGGAAAAGAATGAACTTGAACTCTACTCCAAACCAAGGAGAAAGAGCTCGGGAATTCCAGAATAAGAACTCTGGCATTCTTGTGATTGGACAGCTGAGAAGACAAGTATCAACATGAGAAGTGAGTCAAGCCAAAGGGGAGTTCCTGCCATGCAGCTTCTGGGGGCTGAATGGTAGAGGTAGGGGATGGTAGAGGAAGTAGAATTCGTTCCCCAAAGGCATATATTCCAGCATCAGTGCTCAGAGAGACCAGCAATCCTATCTCAGGACAAGCCCACAGCCCTCAAGAACCTCAGATACAGTTATAGATTTTTGTGAGGCAGGGATATCAAATCTGAACCAAATCTGAACATTTCCATTTTGTCATTCTAAGTAACTCAGAGGACAAAGACTGGTTGCTATCTAGAGAGGAACCTACTTCTTAAATCGGGTCTGCCCTATTTACCTGAAATCAAGAGACAAACCACAAGTCAGGGAGCCTGAACACACTGCCACATGCTCTAGCTGAAGATAGCCTGGTTTATGGAATCATAGTGAGCGAGCTGGCTGGATGCTGATAATGCTGGAAAGCTCAGGCAGCAGGCAGGAGGCTCAGCTTAGGAAGTCAGGGAAATACTGCTCCAAGTTCAACAGCTGCCAGCATACCTCTTCCAACTAGATATCACTCTGGAATCTGATAGCTGAGCCAGAGGCGTTCATGTGGAGCAGTCACTGCCATAGAGCTTTAGGACTCTGGCTTTCTGTACATCTACCACAGAATTCCTTTCTGTTGAAGTGTGACTCATGCTCAGGTTTTTGATGTATGAAAATAAGTCCTCCTCCTATAGAGAGACCATCGCTGTGATTGCTTCTCTACCACACGTCCCATCCTTGTGGGGTAAGGTAAGCTTAGAGGAGTCTGCATAGCTCAGTGATTTGCCAAGCCAAGGTCTGTTTGGAACAAGGTGAAGCATCATCTCCCACAGGTCAACTTTTGTCCAGTTTGAATCTCGTTTGCTTCTGCTTTACTTTCCTTGCTACACCATGAAGGGCCATCCAGGAAAGGCTAAGGCTAGCAGGTGACCTTTAGGGAGGTGGCTAGCAACCATTTTTCCATGGTCTAAGATGGGTGATTTCTGAAAGGCAAGGCCCCAAGGGACTTCATCCCAGGATTGCTTTTTGCAGCTGATATGCCTTTCCTGTCACTATTACCCTATGGACTCCTGAGCATTGGCTCACTGTATTGAGCAGAGGTCCTGCAGAGCAACCTCAAGATGAACTTTCAGGAATTAATGCCATTTAGATGAATTAACCATTTCATAGAATTCCTAATTTGATGCAAAGAGTTTTAGAAAGAAAGTTATAAAAAAGGTTTTAGTTGTTTTGCTAGAAAGATGTATTAAGTTAGAGTTAAGAATTGAATGTGCCAACTTCGCATGAACAGTAAGTAGAGGCTACATAATAATAAATACAATGAGCTTTCATAATCACACTAAAAAGAGATATAGGCTTGAGACACATTTGTGTTAAGGAAAAATATTCAAGTCCAAGGGGTGCACTATGTTAAGGCCAGGCCACGTAAAAACTATTGCTTTGAACTTATGCTAAGCTTACAATATGAAACGGTGCTTTGAACTTGTAATTGGTAATTGATATCTTTCTGTTACTCCACTTTTATGTAATGTTTTATCTATGAGGTAATTCTTTCTTACATAGAGAACTCTTGTCTAAAAAGCTATAAAAACGCTAATAGCAATGCAAAAGGGTGTAACCCTTTTTTGTTTCACCAGGTATGTCTGTTGGCTTTGTGAGTGACTTTTCCCTTTCCTTTCCTTTCTCTCTGCTTCAAGAAAGTTAATGAGCTCTGACCTTCTTGCCTGGCCAGCTGGGGGCTTCTAGCTGACTCACCAGATGAAAGAACATTAGCAATCAATCATTTTTTAAATTCCCTTGAGCTTATTTATGCATTAAGAGTTAAGAATAAGCAAGAGAGTGTTAAGTTTACAGAAGCCATCAGCTTTTAGACCCGAGTATAATTTGAGAGAATTATAAGGCTAGAGATCATCTGTCTTTTGTCTTTCCTACAACTCTGAGTTCCACAACAGCTCTAAATCTGAAAGGCTGGAGTAGGCCTCAAGCACTAACCCCTATGTACTATTCTCATTCTCTTTTCATTTCATTCACAGAGAATACATCTTATTTTTAAATTTCATAACTCCTCAGAAATTTTTTGGTTCATTGTCAACTTCTTTTCAGTTTTGTTCCTTTTGCTGATGTTCTGTACTGGCTGGTTTTGTGTCAACTTGACACAGCTGGAGTTATCACAGAGAAAGGAGCTTCAGTTGAGGAAATGCCTCCATGAGATCCAACTGTAAGGCATTTTCTCAATTAGTGATCAAGGGGGAAAGGCCCCTTGTGGGTGGGACCATCTCTGGGCTGGTAGTCTTGGGTTCTATAAGAGAGCAGGCTGAGCAAGCCAGGGGAAGCAAGCCAGAAAAGAACATCCCTCCATGGCTTCTGCATCAGCTCCTGCTTCCTGACCTGCTTGAGTTCCAGTCCTGACTTCCTTTGGTGATGAACAGCAGTATGAAAGTGTAAGCTGAATAAACCCTTTCCTCCCCAACTTGCTTCTTGGTCATGATTTTGTGCAGGAATAGAAACCCTGACTAAGACATGTTCCTTCCCCCATTTAATAGTATATTTACATTAAATATTATTTTATTTAAAACCCTTATTTTCACTTTTATTCCCTTTTGAAATTCTCCTAATTTTAATTTTGAACTTCTTTATTAATAGAGTACTCACTTTTGCACTTTTTATTATTCTATTTTACCTTTTGCTGTTATCTCTCCCTCTCCATATTATTTTCTTGTCCCTTCTCTACTTACCCTTAAAACTCTTCTATTTTTCCTCTCTTCTCCTTTTATCCAATGCACTTACTGTGTCCATATTGGTCGTAAATAAATTTTAGCTTCACAGCACAATGTTAAACTTTTGTCTGTTCTATTTTATGATCACTGGTGATGTATTAGTTGCCTTGGATCCATCTTAAGTGGATTTTTATGTCTGGTGTGAATTGGTCTTGCTATTACAAAAGTTTTATTTCTCCTTTCTAAGAAACACAGGGGATTGAGTACTCAAGAGTAGACTGGTCAATAAAAAGATCCACAAATAAAACTGGAAAGGAAATTAAAACAAATAGATATAAATGAAAACATGAGGGATAAGGAGAAGGAAGACAGTGACTATTCTGTAAGATCACACTCAACAAATACTGAATATTAAAAAAAGAAGCAGAAATAAATAAAATGTTGGCTAAAGATTTCAAAAGTTACTAGTATAAGTGACTGATGACCTCAAACAGGATAAAACAAGTGCAGAAATGCAATCCATAAAGTGAAGATAAAAGTCAGCAATGCAGGAGAAAACAACAGGAAAGGGGATCAGAAAATAGGTAGTATGATTGAAAATGTCAGCAATGTGGAACAAGAATAATATATGGAGATGGAATTTTAAAACAAAGATAACAAAAAGAATAGAAGGAATGAGCAGTAGACTCTCTGCCGCAGAAGGACCAAACATAGAAGATAAGCTTTAATAACTACCAAATTCAAATATTACAAAAGAAAAATATCCCCAAGGTTTTCTGTGGATATGTGATGGCTATTAGCTTTGTGTTTGGTTAGCTTGGTTAGGTACTCCTTACAGTCTGAACAAGTGTATCTCTGACTGTTTGCCTGTTCTTAGGACTCTTTTTCTCCTATTGGGTTGACTCCAGCCTCAATATGAGGGCTTTTGCCCAGGCTTTTTTTATATCTTGTTTTGTCTTGTTTGGCTGTCCTCTCTTGGAGACCCTCTTATTTTCTGAAGGGAAATGGAGTGGGAGTGGATCTGAGGAAGAGGGGAGCTGAGGAGAAACTGAGAATCATGGAGGGGGGAAAACTGTGGTCTGGTTTTATTGTATGAGAGAAGAACCTATTTTCAATAAAAATGGAAAATAAATAAGAAAAGTATCAAATAGCCTGATCATAATATCTAAGAACTCCCAGACATAATCAGCATAAATCACCTAAGAGAAAAGGTATTAATGCTATAGGTCAGAACAAACTATTCAATGAAATATTAGTAGGAGTAATGGACTCCAAACACAGATGCCTTCAGAAGTCTAATTGCACATGACTAGAGAGGATCCTAGCCACAACATATTGTAGTCAAGATGTCAAACCAGAAGGCAACATCGTATTAAAATATAAAAGAGAAAATTATCAATCCTCCTGCAAAGACAGAAACATCATCATAACACTAGATCCACCATCACACTCAAAGTCAGGAATCCGTGGAATGATATTTCAAACCCTGAAAAGAAATAGCTACTAACCAAAATTATTTCTCTGTCAATTAAAAAAATAGAAGAATTTAAGCAAGCCCAGACTAACACAGTTCAAGAATATTTGAGCCAGAACTGTAGAAGATACTCAAAGGAGTATTACACACAAGGAAGGAAGAAAGACAGCCTTAATCAAGAACCCATAAGAAAGAAATTTCTGAAGATTAAAAGATATAAATTAAATATTAGGCATCCAAATTTCATAAAGGAATCACAATAGCCATAAAAGATGATATAAATTCTGATCTAATAATACTAAGTGGCATTAGAACCATAGTTTAATATTTAGGTAAGTTTCAATCTGAAATCCAACAAATAAACTTCAGAATTAAATTAATGCATGGGTCAAATGGATTTAACAGATGTATATAATAAAACCATCAACAAGTATGGAATCTACATTGTCCTCAGGAGCCCACGGGGCATTCTCTAAAATATAGCATAATTGAGGCCACAAAACTTAAGACATTCAAAACAATTAAATAATTTCTTGTACCTTATAAGATCACAGCAGAATAGGACTAGAAGTCAGAAGAAACTGAAATTACAGAATCCACACAAATATTTGGAGATAGAACCATACACCTAAAAATGAAAAGTGTGCCAACTGAAGAACTCAGTGAGAAAAAAAAAGTTTTAACCCTGGAATCAAATTAAAGTACCAGAACTTTTATTGTATAGTTAAGCAAATATTTACATTTTGAAAAATATACAGTGGTAGAGCATATTAAGAGCCAGACAGTAAGGTGAAGGATTGCAAAGTATCTTCTAGTCTTGATATAACTATTACAATCGTCCTTGTAACTGCAGTTGTCTACACAAGGCCAACATGAGACTGGCCCTTCCAGCTAGACTCCTTTAGAGTCCAAGAAAGGAAAACTGTTGAAAAAGGTATTTAATAAAAAAAAAATCTCAAGAAGCAGTAAGTTCAAGTAAACACACATTTTCTGGGTGTGAGATATATATTGATAATATATATGAAATATATCTACATTGTTAATACATATATCATTAAGAATGTACATACAGTTGTATCTTGGGTGTTCTGAGCTTTTTTCCTAATATCCACATATCAGTGAGTACATTCCATGTATGTTCTTTTGTGACTGGGTTACCTCACTTAGGATGATATTTTCTAGTTCCATCCATTTGTTTGCAAATTTCATGATATCATTGTTTTTAATAATTGAGTAGTACTCCATTGTGTAAATGTACCACATTTTCTGTATCCATTCCTCTGTTGAGGGATATCCTTATAAATAAGGCTGCTATGAAGATAATGGAACATATGTCCTTGTTATATGTTGGAACATCTTTTGGGTATATTCCCAGGAGTGGTATTGCTGGGTTCTCAGGTAGTACTATGTCCAGTTTTCTGAGGATCCACCAGACTGATATCCAGAGTAGTTTTACCAGCTTGCAATCCCACCAGCAATGGAGGAGTGTTGTTCTTTCTTCACATCCTTACCAGCATCTGATGTCACCTAAACCACCAACTAAAGTATACCCATGGCTCTATGTAGCAGAGGATGGCCTTATCTGGCATCAGTGGGAGGGGAGGCCTTTATTCCTATGAAGGCTCAATGCCCCATCATAGGGAAATCCTAGGGAGGTGAGGCGGGAGTCAGTGGGTAGGTAGGGGAACACCCTCATACCCTCATAGGAGCAGAGGGGGATGGGATAGCTAGTTTGTGGAGGGAAAGTCAACCAGGAACGAGATAACATTTGAAATGTAAATAAATAAGATAACCAATAAAAAGGACATTAGAAAGAAAAAAGTAATGTATATACAAACATATGTATGTATGTATGTATGTATGTATGTATGTATGTATGTATTATGTATGTATATATACGGAGAAGTGAAGCCTCCACCAATGTTCCAGAGGTATATAAGTCACAAAACTGAAAAAATAATTAAAATTCACATGGAAGCACCAGAGACTCTGAATACTACAAGCAAACTTAAACAAAAAGACTAATGTTTATTATATTACAGAGTCATAGTAATGCAATCTGTGTTCTATGTCAAACAACAGGCAGAGACTAGTGGAATAGAGTATGATTGTGAAAAATATACATTTCTGTGATCTCTTCTTTCTTGGGTTGAGCATCTTTCATGTCTTCCTGTTGTCGCTCCCTCTCCTGACCCTCCAATATTTTATTCTTCAAAGTTTATATTTATCATCTACAGAAAGACTAGCTTATCAATAACTCTATCAACCTTGGCCTCCATACCAAGCCAACTCCTTTCAAAAATGAATTCCATATTTTAACCCAATTTTATACTACTTTTAGAAAATAATTATTACCATATTACTATATCAAAAATGATTTATTCATGTGCTAGAATTTCTTTTTGTATTTTTATCTGATTTTATGCAAGATGACTTCTTTCTGAATCAACATTCATAAAAAGCGATTAAAGGAAAAAGTCTAGTCATACTGATAGGAAAGACCCAACTTTCAGCCTCTTGCTTCTCTCATCTCACTATCACAATTATGGGCAGTTATCAGTCTGCCATTTTTTCCATGCCCAATAAGCTTATTGCATTGTATCTGATTAAGGCAACTTCATGGGACCCAACCGTAGACAAAGAACCATAGGCAACCAAGGATTACTCTGAATAAGAGAAATAGTCTTCTTCAGAAAAGAGTTTCCCAATTGGTTATCCAATATCAAAAGGTTAGCCCTATAAGCATGTACATAAAAGCAACATCATACAGATTGAACAGGTTCTCATGGTATATTTAAGAAGATAGAATACAAAAACAATTATATTAAAGAAACAATGATTTTGAGAGAGAGAAAGGTAGGTCACATGAAAGAGGTTTGAGGAAGAAAATAATGTAACTATAGTTTAACTTCAAAAACATAAATAAATATTTTAAAAAGACGTAATAGGAGAGGCAGAATCTTAATTCTCTTACTCATCAACATTGAAATGCACCTTCAGTCCATAGAATCTGAGTTCCACTAGGCACATTTTTCTCTTAGAGGAAAGGGATCAAGCCACCTGCTCTGAAGTTCTAAAGAAGAGTCTGCTCAAAAGTATTATTTTTAAAAGAGATGAAAGAGGGGATGTTATAGCTTACGTAATAAAGAATGGAAATAGATGAAAAATACTATGACTTGAGGTCATGGGCTAGGGCACAGCTGCTTAGAATAATTTTGAAATAAATGGTTGAAAAGTATATTTGCCCCAAACCTCCAACTTGAGTACCTAACACACTCTATTTTTTGGAAAAAAAAATTACAGTGTGTCGCTCTCTTTAAAAGCAAGTAGAAAATGTTAGTGTTTTCTTATGCATCATGTTTGCATGTGTGCATGCTTGTGTACGAGTATGGCTGTATGCAAATGAATAAGCACATTAGTGAACATGGTTATGGAAGCTAGAGTTCAACTAGGTATATTTCTCTACTGCTTTCTACCTCACTTTTGGAGACAAGGTCTCTCAATGAGCTGGAAGCTTACTGATTTAGCAAACCCACAGTCCAGGACTTCCCAGTGCATGCACTGTGTCCTGTGGCTTTCCACATGGACACTAGTGACACACAAACCCGAGTTCCCATGCTTACACAAAAAGCACATTACCACTTGAACTTCTTCCGAGCCAAGATAACTCTATTATTTAGAAATATTTGCAAGAGGATACTGTTTTAAAGGTCTTGTACAGCAGTGCCATTTTTGACTGCTTCTCCGTAATTAAACACTCTCATAATGTTGGGATTTCAGCAGAGCAGGGAACATTCATTAATATTTAACACTCCTGTAACACTACAAATGGTGGCAGTGCTCTACAGTAAATAAAATCAGGTCTCAAAATGTTCCTATTTAAGACAATTGTCACATAGAAACATCCTTACAACTTGTAATAACCTCCCCGGGGAAACAGCCCAAAGTCCTATCACTTAAAACAGCAGCATACAAAACAGAGTGTTGGGAAGTGTTCTATAAAATACAAGCTGGTACTGATGAGACAAGGCTCAGACTTCCCCAGGAGGGGATTCTTCTCTCTAATTGAAATGGCACTAGAACATCTCAAGTGAGCTCCCTAACACCATCCTCGAGGTTGCTATCTCCCTCCCTTGGTGGTACCCTCATTCTGTCGAGTTTACTGATAATCAGCAGTAACCCTGACATAGAGGAAGATAATGATCTCTTTTCGTATCTGCATTGCTCTTCTTAAAACATGGTCTATTCCTTGCTTCTGTAAATGTAGCATTTATTCTCCTGTATTAATAGTCTTGAGGGCATGCTGCCTCGGTCTATGAACCTAGGCCTAGTCCTGGAAGCTTCTAGCCCCCATATAGTTTTATCTAGGCCTTGAAAATGTCATAAGCCTCTGAAACTTACTGCTGAATAAGCTCACCATCTCTAATTCTTTCTGATCTCTGGCTAGCTGGTTCAACTCAGTTGTTCTGGCTCAAACTCCTCTCCAAGCTGATTCAATGTAGCTTGTCTCTTAGCCTCTGACTGAATTGCTTTGCTTGGCCTCAAACTAACTCTGGCAATCTGATCTAATCTTCTGGCTCCTTCTCATTCTCTGGTTCATTCAGTCTTCATCTATATCTAGCTTATTCTATCTGCAACCACTCTCTGTAAAACTTTCCCAGTAAAACTGCCTCCTCCTGACTTCCTCTCCCTGAATTAGTTTCTCTTTCTTCTTTCTTCTGAGAGTTGGATATATCTTATTCTTTCAAATCTTTCTAGGATTCATCACTCTGCAACTCAATTAGACATCGTTTTCAAACATGGGTGCTTCCTCATACAAAGTAACTTTACTTTCATCATCTGGGATTAAGTGTATGTGTTAAGGGAAAGCCATACCACAACTAGAAGAAGAATTTGTTTGTTTGTTTGTTTGTTTACTAGCAAACAACACAATCTTGGGGTTCCTGAAACATGCTTCTTCCATTGAGCGGAACATCCCTGGTACTTGGAAGTTCACCCATGATCCAACTTTCCCTAGAACTTCCCATTACCCAGGATCACCAATTCTCTTCATTACTGAATAAGGCTTGTAAGCCAGAGCAGTAGTGTTGTAAGTAGTCAGTCCTTCATTTATATAAACACGCTGAAGCAGGAATTCTCCTCAAGCGCCCACATTTTTCTCATTTCAACATCATTCAAGATTCTATCATTTCTTAAGCAAGTATAAAAGGGGTCCCCTTGGAAATTTTCTCTTATGGTGAAGACATTCTTGAAATAGGGTAAAACCCGCCCTGGTCCCATCTTTTAAAGAACCTGTTAGAAAGAACGTTCAGAAAGAAACAATCTTGTCTGGTCCCTTCAGAGATTGTATGTATCAACGCTAGGCCTAACTGAAGCAAATGTTCAGTAGATTCCCCAAAACAGAGCCCTTCTCACAGCAGCGCAGCTTTGCCTGTCTAGAAAATGTTACAAATTTGTCTTTGTGAAGAGTGAGTGCTGCTACATTTATTATAGTGTGTAAGAGTACAAAGACCAAGGGCAAGTAGGGACCAAAGGGATGCAATTAACACTCCATCTGTCTATTTGCATTTCTACCTTTATCATTTCCATTTTACATATGTGCACCTGGCTAAAACTTGAGATCCACAGCTGAGATAAAATAGTCAGAAAGAAACAATAAAGAATAATAGTAAAATGAAAAAAAAAGGAATATCTGTAACAAGTTTAAAATGTGAAAGAAGCTTATGGTATATTACCCTGATGTTGAGTGAATGTGATGGATATTTTTGCATATGTACATGTATTTAGCATGTGTGCATGTGTGTCCACAAGTAGGCTCACCTTTGTGTGTAGTGCCTATATGGATGTATGGCAAGAGGTTGGCTTTCTTAATTGTTCTCCTCTTTATATACTGAGAAAGGGTCCCTCACTGGTAGATTCAGCTACTTTAGCCAGTAAGCTTATCCTGGGAATGCTTTATCTCTCTCTCCTATTCCTGGGGTTACAGGTCGGCTCCCAGAATCACCCAGCTTTTATATGCATTCTGGGGATCTGAGTTCAGGACCTCACACTTGTGGGACAAAGACTTCACTCTCTGAAGCATTTTCTCCAGCCCCAATAATGAATTTCATTATGAACACTTACACACACACACACATCAGAGAGAGAGAGAGAGAGAGAGAGAGAGAGAGAGAGAGAGAGAGAGAGAGAGAGAGAGAGAGAGAGAGAGAGAGAGAGAGAGAGGACATGACTTGATGAAGTTGGGGAGCAGGGAAGTAGAGGCAGGTAAGGGCAGATCTGAGAGGAGAGGGGAGAGTATTAAGAGGTTGAATATGATCAAAATATGCTATGTGACATTCTCAAAGAAAGAGTTACTTAGTCTACATCTGGGAAACAAAATAAACTTACTTACCTCTAAAAAGTTAAAATAAACAAGTAGAAGAAAAAAACTACTGAACTATGTAATTGTAATTGAAGTAGTAGGTAATAAGCGAACTATGCCACTGTGATATGCTCACAAGGACAATATCAGCTTCTTTGTAAAAATGTGTTTTCCAACCGTGTGATTGTTACTACAATGATTTTGCTTAAGGGTTTGTTACCCACAGCCTTGGATTGCTGCAGCTCAGTTCCATCTTCTGCCAAAAAGCAGGCTGCCACTCTGCCATCTGATCAGTATTCCCTGAGACTAACTAATCAGACTTATACTTATGTTCAGCCATTTGTCAAGTACCAGGTACTGCACAGAACTTTATGTCCCATTTCCTCTGACTTACGTTCTGTATTTGACATGCAAGCCCTGGGGATGTACGAGAGCTTTGTGCCCTAACCAATGCCTATTCAGCCCGCATTCGAGAATTGAGTGCACTATTTCAGTTTTCCTGTTTCTGGTTGCGGGAGCCAAATGGCTCAATCATTCACTCCACAGTGATGTGTTTGACAAGCTGAGGATGGGGAAGACACCCACATCCCGGCCTTTCCATTCCTCACATGTATGAAATTAAAACCTGAAACAGTGATAGAAGGCTTCTTTGGGTTTCAAGTGAGCTGGGCTGAGGTGTTTGAAAGACAGAGATCTCAATTGCAGTGGGCAATTCTTACTTCCAAATTGATTTTCTCTAAGCAAAGCCTCTCTGTGTGATTCTTCAACACATGGCTGTCAGCTTCACTGACAAAAGCAGTCATGAGTTTTAGAAAAGATGCAACAGAAGACGAGAAAGATGAATGTACAATTTTCAGCTGTGAACACCACTAATAATTATCTGTCTTTGATTAAAGAAATCATTATTTCGGAAGCAGAGATGGCTTTTAACTCCCAAATGCAATATAAAGAGACAGTTTTGGGGGAGAGGGAAATGGTAAGTGGGCAAACAGGAGAGAGAGTGGGGGAAGGGCTGAAGATGTATGCAGTCACTTTTACATTTTCCCTTTGCAGCTTCATCTCCGAACTAAGCAAACGTCTCATTAATTTCTACATTTAGAATCTGATTCTGAGAGCAAAAGTAAATTACTCTTTTGCGGTCTTTCATCTCCCCTTCTGCCAGTGACAGGACTGAAAGAGATGAAACAGTTCACGCAATTAAGCATTGTATGTTATTGTGTGTCTTGGTGTGAGCACTGCCTCGGCGGCTTGGGGTTTAGAGAAAGGATGAGAAGGCACGGGGCTGAGGCATCAGTATGAAGGCACAATGCGCAGGCTGCTGGATGCCTGTTTGTCATTTGTTTCTCTGTGCGTCTCTCAAGAACTGGAGTCTGCAAAGTACTTAAAGGCAGCAACCCTGACAAACATGTCCCCAGTTTCTGGGCAGGCTTCCCCCACATGCAGGATGTGCAAACCTCCTCTCAGTATTCTGGTAACAAGGAAGTGAAATGGTCTTCTGCACAGGAAACTAGGAAAATAGTGGCCAATTTTAGACTTCATATCAATAGAGTGTAAGACAGTGACAATAACATGCACTTATTTTAGCCAACATGGAAAACATGTGTTGTAGACCCCCTTACTATGCTTCTGTCTCAAGTTCAAAGCACAACCAATTTCCTTTAAGACTTTCATATCAGATGTATATATTTCAGGCCATACTATACATTGTTCTTTATATTTCCAGGGGCCTGGACCCATTATTCATATATCTCTTCTCATGGGGTCCTCCTATATTGATGCTGATCCTCAGCTTTCACAAGCTTCTGTGCATGACGCCAGTGTTACCAGAAATGTGAACGGAGGCAGATTATAGTGTGAGCACATTCCCCATTCAATAGAATCTTTAAAACAGTCCTGCTGGCCTTTGTCGTTTTCATCATACAGATAGAAATGTTGAGGTTAACAGAAAAAAAAAAGTGGTGTAACTATCAGTCAAAGCCCTAAGGGGAGTGACGGAGGCTCCTTCTGAAAGACAATGTTTGACCCAAGAGAGGAGTTCAGACAAATTCCTGTTTGAAACAGTTTTAAAAGCTGGACCCTGGTTAGCATCCTTATCTCTTTCTCTGATAAAACATGCTCTAATCTGCCTGGTACCAAGCCCTTGTGTCTACAACTGAAACTGTCAGGCGTTTATTTGAATGTATGTATGAAAACAAACTTTTTCACAACCTAAGAATTAGCTGATAAGAATGATAAGTTTCTTTAAGGATGTAAGGATGTATAAAGAAGGGAAATCTTGCCAGCCATGGTGAATCAAGCCTTTAATCCCAGCACTACAGCGGCAGAGAAGACAGATCTCTGAGTTTGAGACCAATCTGCTCTACAGAGCAAGTACCATAACAGCCAGAAATTCACACAGAAACCCTGCTGAAAACAAAAGAAACAAAACAAAACAAGAACAACAACAGAAAGACAAGGGAAATATTTTGAAATGTAGAAAGGAAATTGAGAAATAATGTGTTTTTATTCTTCTTTTAAGAAGAATAAAACTTTTTTTGCTCTTACTGGCTGACTTTCATATAGCTAGTAGGTGCTTAATATGTTACCCGAGGAGATCACATCAGTTACGACCACCTATGACATCCATGAACTATAGTAATTACTGACTTATAAGATGTGCCAACTGGTACAACCCTGGCACAAACATCATGGGAGTAACCAACCACTTTCTGGCTGCAATTATGTCCTACTCAGCAATAAGAAACTCATTCTTTGCAGCATTATTAACCCAAAAACAACCTATTGCTAAACCTTCCATAGGCTCTGGGAGAAAAAAAACCCTGCTACTATTATCCTCACAAATGGACAGAATACTAATCCTATCACTACTTATATTCCTAGTGTGACATGGTTTTACCTGTAAATCAATGCATCTCTCAACTCTCACCTATGAAGCTTCTATCTGCAGTAGATGGCGATTAACACAGAGACCTACAAATGATGAAGGTACAGAATGCTCAGGCCTAAATAAAACATGTATACTATACTAATCCCCTCAGGCCTCAGGGATCATACGGAAGAGGGGTTAGAAAAAAGTGTAAAGATCAGAGGCAATGAAAAGGTGTCTTTTGTATGTAGCCAGGCAGGTGCATTTACAAATTCTCCTTGATTGCAACAGAATACACAAAGCCCATGCAAGCCAAATCTAGATCACATTCCAGCAATAGAAAGGGAGTTGGGCACACAACTAACTATGGAGTTAGTGCCAGTTATTAGTTGCTGGAGCAGGGGGAAATAGTTTTCTCTAAGAGTGTAACCCATGATACTCTATCGTGACCCAGTGGAAGACCACATATCCAAGAATACCTGGCCAGCACAAAATTGTCTTCATGTATTAAAAACAATAAGAAAGAAAGAAAGAAAGAAAGAAAGAAAGAAAGAAAGGAAGGAAGGAAGGAAGGAAGGAAGGAAGGAAGGAAGGAAGGAAGGAAGGAAGGAAGGAAGGAAGAAAAAAAGAAAGAAAGGAAAGCCAACAAAAAAGATAACGCTGGGTAGGTAGGGATGCCAGATAGATCTAGGAAAAATTGAAGAAGTGGGAGTAGATACAATCAAAACAGTTTATATGAAGCTATCTCAAGAACTAATCATTTTAAAAGACTAATCAAAACAAGTCCTAAGGAATGCCAAGGAAACAGCATTATACTGATTTTTTGTTTTTAAAATAAAACTACAATTTTGGAAATCAACTCCTTATATGAATGACCCGAGCACAATCAAAAGAGTTTAGGAATATTTAGTTTGGGAATATTCTTCATTCTTAGATATAAGAGCCAGAGAAAAATATTATTATTTAGATTGTTTTTCTCTTAGTATATATTAGTATTCAATACACGACTCTCTTATAAATAATCAGGAAATTAAAAGAATAGGAATACTCCCAGATAAATGGCAAACACATATTGCAGGTACATAATTATAGAAACCGACTCTCATGTAAGCCAGTAAAAAGTGGAGTAATAGATTTAAAAATCATTGAAAATGTTATTAATTAAAGGGTGATTTTGTTTTTAGCAGATGATTAAAATCATTTCAGTTATAAATATATGTCACTAGGCTAGTTTTGCCTTGAAATAAATGTTTCAGGTTATATTTAAAAATTTCTGGCAAACGTGCTATTTAACATCACTTCAATGTGAATGTTCTGGTGACCGTTTCACAACTTGGGGCACAGCACTGTGAAAAAGCTGAATATTTTCTGAAGAGAAAGGGAAGAGGAAGAGGCAATAACTCATTGGTCAGAATCTGCCTCAATGTTGACAGTTATCATCGTATCAGGCACTCAGATGAATTTTGCTTTCTCATCTCCAGGAAAGCAGAGTGAGCCTAAAAGTTTTCTCTTGCAAGAAAAAAATAAAATAAAATAATCTGAAAAAAAATCTCATCAGCAGAGTGGCTTTTGGTGATAGCTAACAGGAGAGGGGACATGCACACAGAAGGAGCAGATATTAGTATTAGATATAAACATTAGTAGTTAAAAAGCATGATCAGAGACTGCCGAAGAGTCTTAGAAATGGATCAAGAACTGGGATCAAATCACACTGTATCTTCAAATATCACACCTGTCCTAGTAGGATGGAAAATTAATAGGAGGTGCAGCATAACGTACATTTTTCTTCTGTGCTCTGGTGTAGAGCATTAAAGTGAATCTAAGTCTTGGTTATTCTAAATGGGATCAGAAGGGTAGGGCTGTGTGGTCAATGGCCTTCAGACTTTGCATCGCCAGATGGACCATGCTAATCAAATCACATAACCGATTTGTTCTTTTGGGCATCCTACTGCTTCTTTCTTCCTACTCAGGGCTGGGATGGACAAGGACTGGGTCCAAAAGTAGGAGACCTGGTAGAAGCAGAGTGCAGTCATGGTGGCAGTGACACCCACAAGGGGAGCAACTGAAGCCTCAATTATGATGCAGGTGGGCATAAACGACAGGGATCAAATATTTCATTTTACCTGTAATACCGGAAAGCTGGCATATGACTTGAGCAGCCAAAGGAATATTCCAAAAGGCTTGACTTTATACAAAGATTTTAAACCTTGAAAATGTGGGACGAGGAGACAGACCAATCTGTAACGTGTTTGTCGTAAGAGCATGAGGACCTGAGTTTAATCCTAGAACTCTTGTAATAAAATCTGGGCAAGGTTACACACTCCAGGGAGATGGAGTCAGGTGAGTCCTTAGCACTCACTTGCTAGCCAATTGGGCTTACTTTGTGAGTTTCAGGACAATGAGAGAACCCTTCTCAATCAATCAATCAGTCAATCAATCAATCAATCAATCAATTAATCAATCTATAAAAAGTGAACATGACTGTGGAAATGTACGCAACCCTCTCTTAGGGATGGGAGAATTGGAGGGCAGCCACCAAGGCTCTATAGCACAAGGTAGAATTTGCTTGTCCACAGACAGGAATTATTTTTATAAGCTGCTATTCACCCATGATGTAAAGAGTTAGAAAATAATTCACTTTAAATCAGAATCAGGTCCTTGGCAAAGCGATAGAATCAAGTAACGAGAGAAACTCTAGAGCAGTGGTTCTCAGCCTTCCCAAGGCCGCTATCCTTCAGTGCAGTAGCTCATTTTCTGATGACTCTCAACCATAAAATTATTTTTGTTGCAACTTCATAGCTGTAATTTTGCTATGGTTATAAACTGTAAGGTAAATATTTGATATGCGGGATATCTGTATGTGACCCCCATGAAAGGGTTGTTTGATCCACAAAGGGGTCGCGACCCATGGGTTGAGATCCATTACTGCAGACAATTCCCCAACTTCTCCAGGACATAGGACGTCCCTCTACATCAGAGAATTATTCAAGCTCAATCTGTACCCTTTGGTTTCCTTAGAAATCCCTGTGAAATCCACAGTGGACTCACTTGTACGTCTTGTCTCAGACATTATTACCCAGGCCACTATTTGTCCTCCCTTTGTATCAGAAATCAGACTTATATTGTCTTCAGAGGTAGATTTTCCCCATTTGCAAATGAGGCATCACAGTGCTATAACAGCACACAGGCATGTGCTAATCTTTCTGGATGATTAGAAGCCAGTGTGTCAGAAACCTAATTCAATTAGCATCGAGACTCTCTGGAGAACACAATGAAGCCTGTTTGTAAGGCAGTCAAACTTGGTTCTAATACCCAAAGAAACTTGCCTTGTGCCTGGCTAGATGTATAAAGGAATGCCCAAAATGTTTTCTAAAAATGAAGAGAAATATGTTTAAAATCGCAAGAGAACCATATGGGACTCAATTTCCATTGCTATTTTTTTTTCTTGTCTCATTTAGGGAAAAAGAAAGGGGTGGGAGGAAAGAATAATGTTGTCTTTACATCCCCACCCTTTTTCTTTATGAGAACATACCAGAATAGTCTGTTGTCTTTCCTCTGTTGAGCAGTACACTGAAACACAAAGCTGGTTTCATGTAAAAGTATCCTCCATTCCTCTTTCTCCCAGTAGCTTCCCTTCCCTAAGCCCAAGACCTGTGCATCATCTTCACCCTCACCACGGTGCCTGACCCTGGGTGGCTGTATTGTCAGTGACTGCACTTGAGCTGATGCCTTCCTCCAGGGGTGTCCTTCTATTGCCTCTGCTCCTGACCTTGCACCTCACATTCCCATGCCTGAGGCTTTGGTGCATTCCCAAACCTCCACAGCTGCCTGTACATTCTTCCATTTTTGGCCTGCCCTGGTTCTGTGGTCATGACAAGGATCTCTAACTCAGTCCTCAGCCCATCAACTCTCAACTCTAACCAGTCTAACTCTTGCAAAAAGGAGCTGTGTTTACAGTCATCTGAAGAAAAACTATAAGTGAGAGATTTCCCTTAGTAACTTCAATAAAGTCCCAGGGAACTTCAAAAGTGAGTAGAGAAATCTGTGCTACCCTACTAATGGCTTCCCCTCATGTCTGCATAGAAGCTGTGGTTTAACGTGCAAGAGTATAACTGGCCACTTTACAGGAAAAGAAGCTTTGCTTCTGAATAGTGACCTCTCTTTCTTTATCACACCAAAGAGCATTCTTCCCACTATGGCCAAGCTTCTCCTCCACCTCCTGCAAGGTTCCCTTCCTCTCCCAACTGCACTATTCACAGCTATGTAGGTAAGGAGAAAGGGGAGGAAGGCATTACAAACATATAGAGTTCAGGTTGCAGAACTCCAACAGATACGTTCACCGCTCCTACTTAGGAAGACCTCTGTTAAATGTGACAGATGCCACTTATACACAGAACATCTGAAACTTAGTGCACGAAATCTCTTTTATGACTGCATCAGGCTCCACACTTTTCATAAGCTCCTTCTAATACATAACACTCATGTATATTTCATAGCTCTCAATTTTACATAATTTGTGAGTCTTTTATTGAAGCATATCTGAGCCCGGAGATGGCACAGCACTATATGCAGAGTAAGAGTTGGCAAATAAATACAAGTGCACCTTCCGAAGAGCTAAGCCATTGTAGTGTCAGCCTAACAGCAGTGGTAGGCGAACACAGTCGCCTGAACCATGAGGGTCCTTAACCTCGGCTCTGCTTGTCATCAGTAGTCTCAATCTGTAGCCCCTTTCATGTCTTAAACATTCACTTAAGAAACACACTTTGGCTTTTTTTTGTGGAGAAAGGAATAACTGAGCACAACTTCATGTTAGATTTCCCTTATTTTCAAAAGTGCACTTTAATATGACAGCTAGTCTTAAATGGGTTTTAAAGGATGACGACTTGACCTGGAATAAAAAAAATAAGCTGTATTAGATACTTGCAGATAGATACACCGTTAAAGAGAGGCAGCCATTATCTTTTGTACATTAACAGAGGGCAGGATGCCATCCCCTTTCGTTTCTCCAGTAAATCAAATTGCATTATTCATTAGCCCTGAATGTTTCCAACTGCCCCCTCTCCCCACACACCATTACCTCATCTTAAACAAGGATTGGTTTTGTCTGTTCTAAAAATAACCTCTCCAACACACTGAGCTGCTAAAATTTTAGACTTTGCAAAAGTTAATTTCTGTGGTTAGAAAGCTAACAGTCTCTGGATGAGAATCAGATTGCAGAGAGAATGAATGAGTGAGTGAAAGGCATCTCCTTGCGTTGCTCTTCATTTTTCCCATTTGTCACTGGGAGAATTTTAGTAGTAAATAACTCTTGGGATATTGAGTTAGCAAGAGATGAAACTAAATGAAATCTTCAACTGGGACTGTAACAAAACTTCCCCTCTTGCTCTCTTGCTCTCTCCTGCTACGGTCTTCCCTTCCCCCATCTCTCCACATGCTCATGGCCAGCCTCTTCTCCTTCACTCCTATACTTCTCCTCTTCTCTTCTCTTCTCTTCTCTTCTCTTCTCTTCTCTTCTCTTCTCTTCTCTTCTCTTCTCTTCTCTTCTCTTCTCTTCTCTTCTCTTCTCTTCTCTTCTCTTCTCTTCTCTTCTCTTCCCTTCCCCTCCCCTCCCCTCCCCTCCCCTCCCCTCCTTTCCTCCTCCTCCTCCTCCTCCTCCTCCTCCTCCTCCTCCTCCTCCTTCTTTCTTCTTCTTCTTCTTCTTCTTCTTCTTCTTCTTCTTCTTCTTCTTCTTCTTCTTCTTCTTCTTCTTCTTCTTCTTCTTCTTCTTCTTCTTCTTCTTCTTCTTCCTCTCTCTCTCTCTCTCTCTCTCTCTCTCTCTCTCTCTCTCTCTCTCTCTTTCTTCCTCTACTATCCTACTACCCTCTTGACTCCCCTCCCCATGCCCTAAATAGTCATTTTCTATACTTTAAAAAAAAATCCAACCAAAACAAAACAAAGCTTCCAAAGTATGCTAGAGAGGTGGGTCAGCAATTGATACCACTTGCTGCTTGGTTTCACAGACCCCACATTGTGGCTCACAACCATCTGTACAGCTTCAGTTCTAGGGGATTCATGCTTCTGGCCTCTGGAAGACACCAGTCACATGTGTGTTGCACATACATAAATCCATGCAGAGATACACTCATACACGTGAAATAAAAATAAGTATGTCTACACCATCAAAACACTTCTGAAGCAATGCATTTAGTCAAATGGATACAAGTATTAAAATACTTTTTCAAGAGGTTTTTCAAGCTATAGCTACAGATTTACATAGTTGAAGTTTAACAGAAATGGGTAGGTAGTACCCACTATCTTTAGATCAACGGATTTATAATCTATCTATCTATCTATCTATCTATCTATCTATCTATCTATCTATCTATCTATCATCTATCTATCTATTTATCTATCTATCTATCATCTATATATCTGTCTATCTAGTGTATATGTATGTAGGCATATACACACATGAACCAGCAAACATACTTCAAGCATACACATAAAGGGAAAAGAAGGGAGGGGGAGAGAGAGTATGGAAGGGAGGGAGATGGGAAGAGATTGATGAGAAATATAGATTCACAGGTATTTCTTTTCTGGTATGCCAGACCTCCAGGCACTGAAGCCTGTACTTCATGTAGAATCCCATCTCCCATCTTCCACTTGGAGCAATTTTGCATCAGCTGTTTCCCTTTTCATTAGCAGGATCTCATCAGATCCACATCAGAAAGGGAAGATACATTGTTTCCATTACCATTTATTGCCCTATTTGTTTCCTTTAAGAAACTGTGCTTAGTCCATGACCTTAAATTATGTAGCGAGAACAGGATTCTGGAGTTCAGGGTCCATATTTCCTCTCCCATCTCTTCACTTTGTCAGAAGAGAAATCACTCTGAGTCTACTTACAAGACAAACTGTTTCGATTTGCCCCAGCAGATGCTTGCCTCTTGCAAACAATAACTTAGTTTCAGGGACTTCTGAACCATTCATTCATTCATTCTTTGTTTCTTTTTCTTTTTTCTTTCTTTTTTTTTTTTTTTTTTTCAGATCAGGCTGTAGCCTCGAGACTACACCTCATTCATTTAGGTTTTACAAACTCAGCCATGAGCGGAGCTCATATTTACTTCTGCAAGATGAAATTGGGATTGTTCAAGTGTGACAATATAGGGACATTTTTATGTCAACAACTGACATCAGAAACAAAGGCCACATACTGAAACGCACCTGGACCACAGAGCTCAGTCTGTTGGCTGGGGAAAGATGTAGCAGGTGGCAAGTGAATCAGACATCACCAGAGAGAAAAGTTGGGCTATTTGGGAGGTTCAGAAAGGTGAAAAGAAAAAGGACAGAACAATGGGAATGAGAGGAATGTTTATAGCCCCTGCCCAGAAAATTGCAGTTACAGCCCTTGGTCTTTGTCAGATTTAAGGCAAGAAAACTAACAAAGCCTGGAAATTGATTCTTTTATTTTTTTAATTGTAAGTTGTTGCTGTAGAAACTACATGTTTCTATATTGTGTTTTATTTTATGGGTCATGCTATTTATTGATCATCTAAGCGTGGTCTGAGATATAAGATGGTATCCCCACCTCCCCATCGCATTAGAGAAGAAAGATCATCTTTAACTCCAATGGCCATTTTACCTCAAACTTCAATTCGCAGAACACTCAAGCCAACACCTGCTCAGCTGATTCAAAGTAAATGTTTCTAAAAGTTTGTGTAGACAAAACCTGAGTGGAGTGCTTCAACCATGCTTGTAATTTCAGATGATCTTCTCAGCATTGTTTCAGAGGTTTTATACAACAAACAGCAGAGTTCTTGTCCTTGAGGAATTTACAAGGTAGTAGTGGAAGATACAATAGGAGGTAGCGAGGCAGCATTACATAAGTCGATACACTACAACGTCCTGTATAACATGAAGTGTGGGAAATGAGACAGGAAGTAAGAATGAACAGTTTAGGGGCAGAAAAGGGAAGAAAGAGGTCAATAGCTACTCTGGGATGGGAATGGAATATCTATTTATGTGTGGATGCAAACAGAGGGAGCTAGGACAGAAATAATTTTATTAGATATTTTTTGTATGAACTTGACATCTTCCATCTTAGCTTCAAGTATAGTAAGAACATTTCCTTAATCTGTCCTCGCAAGCTCTCTAGAATGTCAAATCAAATGTCCCAAGAAAAGGACTTACTTAAAATCATTGTTTAATTGAATCCTACAGTGAAACTCAGAAGGAATCAGAGGCAAAATGGAGCAGAAAGTGCATCTGGCACCTCAAAGAGACTAACTTGCCAAGAGTTTTAACGTTGAGAAGGCAAAAACTACAGTAAATTGTGGCTATAGTGAAAATTAGGGGAACCCATCACTGCCTGTGCTGTGGGGTAGGTGTTAGGCACTGCTAAAACACTATTAGTGTCATTATTAATAATCATCATCCATGTTGGTCCATTCAAGAGTTCTGATGTTCGTGGTCTTTATAAAAGAAGTGAAGACCTTGTGGGAAGAGACATTTGATTCAATAAGTAAAAGCTGTTGCCCTCTCCTCTGGTGCCCTGGTTGCTTTGAGAAAGGCTATTATTCATGAAAATAGTTAGACTGCATTTATGCCAAGACTGGTCATTTTGAACAGCACTTGATAGGTATCTTGATGAAGTTCCATGACGACCAGAGATGCTTGCTGCAGAAACACAGCTGTACATCCAGCCATACCTGGCTCAGATTTTGTGTGGCTACTTGGCTTGTTTGCAATCACTGACACTGATAAAGTCTCAGTGGCATAATAGCCCTTTCCACTAAGAGCAGAAGGTAGCACTTGCTCTGCTGGTCCAACAGGGGGTAGCTGTGTCTGGTACAAAAGCAACAGTGCTTTGGTCGGTGTAACCACAATCCTTGATTTTCTTGAAGGTATTCAACGAACAGCATCAGGATACATTCACTGGCTCTCTAAGCAAGATGTTCTCCTTATTTTGTGAGCCAGCGATGAGACTCTTCCTGCAATGCCCCCTCTAGTGTTGCAACATTAACCCCTCTAAAAGGTCTCTTTCATGTATTTTTTTTCTTGTCTACTTTTGATATCTGTTAGTAAGACGAGATCAGCTGGTACCACAAGGGAAGCAACTGCGGCTCGGTGGTGACAGAGCGGCAGCAGATACAGGGAAAAGATGTATGCCTGAGGCAGAGCTTTAGAAGTGGGAGAGCCACAGGAGCAGCTGGCAGTCTTGACATCAGCAGAGGCACAGCTGCAGAAGCCCAGAGGAGTAGCAACGTTGGAGAGAAGCAGCTGCCGCGGTGTTGGCAGAAGACAGAGGCAGAGCAGTAGCATAGACAGCAGCAATGGAGATGCCCTCAGTCACAGCAGGGATAGAAGCAGCAGCAGCGGCTTCAAGGACCTAGGATCCTGACATTGTGGACTCAGATGCTACAATATCAGCTACTGTCAAGAAGTGGAGAATATTGAGTTCTTTGACCTACACAAGAACTATACAATTTGTCTCTGTAGGGCTGAAGGTCTCAGTGCCCAAGGCCTGTACCAGAGTTGCTAACAATACAGGGTGACACTTCCTGTTGCTTCCTATGTCTCTTGCTGCCACGCACTGTTGTCAACACGTAGGGGTTATAAACACTGCCAAGCACCAACACTGGCAGAGTTCCTCCTTGCTTCCCCATGATGTCTATCTTGGTGGAGCTAAAGGATCCAGGCAACATGACGGGTAAGAAGTTAGTTATGTCAGACTAGAGCAACACATGAAATCTCTTTTTTGTTTTTTAAGTGTCGTTTGTATGCCTGGTTTGTTGGTTTGCTTTTGTGTTTGTTTTGAGACAGGGTCGCCAACAGCCCAGGCTGTCCTCCAATTCTCTACCATGGCTCCCTTTGCCTCTACCTCCAACATGCTAGAATTACACACCTTGTTACACAATACTAGAGATTAAAGTGAGGCAGTTGTATGTCCTAAGCAAACTCTCTGTCTCTGGAGGCACAGCAGCAGTATCAGAGTCTTGGAGAATAGATTTTCATCACCTGCTTTAGCTCATGTGAAGTACAGTGGGATGATTCTTGGCAAAGACATACAGAACAAAGCAGATTGAGGCTGATAACTCCACCTCTATATATGAGAAAAGAGTGGGGATGAGTCTGCTGATGGGAAGTCTCATAGAAGCCCATTCCATAGTTCCCTTAGAGGCAAAGCCGCCACAGAGGTGCAATCAGGAAGTAGTAATGAAAAGAAATCAGCCATTGTAAAAGATAAAAGCAAGCTGCTTATGAACGCAGGTTTACTCCAAGTCAACTTGACAGCTACTTAGTGAGCATCTACTGCACGCCCTCACGAAAGCAGCCACACTAGCTCTGAAAGGATCCATGCCAAGCTGCTGTCACCAGAGAGAGGGCAGATCCGAGTTAAAAGAAAGGAGAAATTTATTATCATTTTTTTTCCTGTACATTTTCGCTTGGGTTTCTTGTAGCAGTGATATGTCACTTGTGTGATTTTTAAAGGGGAAAAGATTCATGAATATATACATTTAAAATAATTTGTCGCATTGCAAATCGATACAATAAAGACCATTGGGTTTGGATGCCAAGGAGATCGGCTCCAAGCAAATTGAGACTCCTCCTTATCCCATCATTAAAGCAGGCCTGGGAGCAGCCACAAAAGTGTTAAGCTATTAGTCTGTGGTTTTTGAATATGGCCTCAAGTAATAAAGCTCTGTTTCAATTTAAAATGTTACATTTTTCATGCCTCTCATTAAGCGAAACTAATATCTCTCTCCATAATTCTGAATTAGTAAGGTCAAGCTATATTGGACCTAAAAATAATTATGAACTGAACGAGTCTTCTAAGATTCCTTTAATTACTGTGTCAGACCAGGAGCCTAAACTCCTACCTGAGACAGTTTGGGAAACTCAGAGAGGCAGTCACTTTGGGGACCATTAGATGCCTCTTCTCTCTCACTTTGTGCAACTGCTGGCATCCCACACAGTACACGATGGAGCAGAAGCTAGAGCTAATGAGCTTTCATTTCTATAGCTGTGAAAACCTGAGAGAGTTTAAGGAAACACAGTACAATGTTCCTGAATAAGATGTATTACACAGATTGTACAGAGAAGAGAAATGCCTTCTTACTAACTAAGACCGTTGTGTCTAACAAACCCAGGCTTCATTCTGTCCAGAGAATTTCATCTCTTATCATCGAGGGCTCAGCCAGTGGATTCCACTGATGGCACCTCAGAATGCTTGACTCAGGATTATGAACAAGAAGGGCAAAGGCGCCATGTGTGTGCCTTCTACCCATATATGTCAAACATGTATAACAGAGCTCTTCTGCCAAGGTTCCACTAATATGAGGACAGAATTCATCTGTGGGCTTTAGCACTCAGCCCCTCAGTATTATGAAAATGTTGTCCTCGCTGGGCATGGTGGCGCACACCTTTAATCCCAGCACTTTGGAGGCAGAGGCAGGCAGATTTGTGAGTTCAAGGCCAGCCTGGTCTACAAAGTGAGTTCCAGGACAGCCAGGGCTATACAAAGAAACCCTATCTTGAAAAACCAAAAAAAAAAAAAAAAAAAAAACAAAGAAAGAAAAAGAAAAAGAAAAAGAAAAAGAAAAAGAAAAAGAAAAAGAAAAAGAAAAAGAAAAAGAAAAAGAAAAAGAAAAAGAAAATGTTGTCCTACAAAACCTACTTTAATGAACAAATAAAATATGTTCACCTTATATTTACTTTTGCGGATAAAATAATAATATACAAGTGCTCATTGTGGAGTGTGTATGTGAGTGAGAGAGAGGATGATGATGGTGATGATAATGATGATGATGATAACTGGAATAGTTGCTTCCTGTATAAATCCTATAAATAATATCAATTATTTTTATATCAATACAATTATATAAATTATTAGAATCAATGCCTAGAAGAGAATATTCAATCTAATGATTTTTTAAAATATATTTTCTTAATTGTCATAAGAAAATACAACCCTCTGGGTAATGAATGTTCTTCAGGGTCAGTGTGGTTCCAGAAGGAGCCCCCTACATATTGTGAAGAAGGCTGTCTAGAATGGAGACTACTTCACAGAGAAGATCTGACTCTGGACAAATACTATATTGCTTATCCCTATGTAATTACAATGACCCTGAATCATTGTGGAAAAGGGAGGGAGGGAATATTATTATTGTAAAAACCACAACTGACAAGCAGTTCATAAGAAAACCCTGGGGGCTGCGACATGGGCTGTAATCTCTTACTCAGGAGGCTAAGACAGGAGAATCAGCAAATTTAAGGCCTGACTTGTCTTATATCTGAGTAGCAGCAGTGAAGGTAAGTGTGATGTGTGCCAGCTAACTGCTTGAAAAGTAGTGGATGCTAAACAAGCATCCATTAGAAAGGAAGGATGAAGGGAGCCAAGAAAGTAACCAATAAATGGGAGAGGATAACCAATAGAGAATGGGAGAGAGGGAGGGGGAGGAGAAAGGGGGGAAAGAGGGAGGAAGGGAAAAAAGGGGGTAGGGAGGGATGAGGGGAGGAAGGAAGGAAGAAGAGAGAGAAACAGTAGAGAAAGAAGAGGAAGCAGGATGGGAGGAAGTAAAAAAGGAAGAGAAGGAAAGGTGAAACTGACTAAATGAATGCCAAGACATGAGAGACGAAACGATCTCAGGAGGGCTGTGTGGGGACAGCAACTTTCATATTATGTTCTACAAGACTCTAGATTCCTCCTCCTCCTCTTCTATACTATTTGTTTTAATTTTTTTATTGAAAACACACACGCACAATTGTGCTTTGTAGAAAATATTAGCATTCCTTGGATAATTCATGTCAGTTTTCCTAGTAGGTGAAACTGTTTCTCATGGTTCAGAACCCTACCTAGCCCTCTGCGCAGTAGATTGCTTTTATGGTAGACAGCTTTTGTTAACTTTGAAACCATTTCCCCACAATTCCCCTGGAACTTAAAGTTTCCCTGACTCTTGAGGTGAGGATGACTCTGGGGGCTGATTTAGAATCTTACACGCTCCTTCCAAGGAGAATCTTTGTCATTTCCATTGTGGATTGGTGGAAGCTCTCTTTGCTCTGACAAATGGAACGTGGCATTAAAGATGCTGCAGCATATTCAGTAGAAGGCATCGACAAACTGTCAGCAATCGTCTTTGAGAAAGAACCTTTGTGCTGCGAGGAAGCCCAAGAAACCTTGGGCAGAAGCCCAATGAAGAAGAGAGAAGCCTGCCACTTCAGAACCTTAAGCAGAGCTTCTGGACCAGCTAAGCGCACCAGTCAGAGAAGAAAAGCATCTTGAAAATGCATTGCCCGGCCCCAGGAAGTCTCTAGCACTCTAGGAAACCAAAAGCTAAAACCTTATGAAAATCATTGCTCCAGAACCCATGCATAGATCGCAGGTCATGGCTGAAAAGAAAATGGAAAGAAAGAATCAGGATAGAAGGTAAAAAGACCTTAAGTGGTTGTGTACATACAATAGGTAAAGGAACATGCTGGCTAATTTTATTTTAAAATATGTTAAACGTTCAAGCCTTTCAGACCCTAATGCATCTACTCTTCAGTGAATCTGCTTTTGACCCAAAGCTCTCCATGATATAGCCAACTTATGTTATATGTCTCAGATCCTTTTCCATGATCAGTTGATCACTGTTCAACAACAACTGAGTACACAGCATAGTCTTTTTTCTTCCTATATGTGTCTGTTAGCATATACAAGTATTAGTGATTGTGATCTCATTACTATGTGTGTATAGCACTTGTATCATGTCCACCTCTCCTTGCTCTCTTACTCCCTGCTCACTGTTGCTGATACACTTCCTCATGGCAGCTAGATCTCTTCTTCCTTCAGTTCTCCTATCTCCTTTCATGAACTTTATTTTCCCTGAATCTAATTAGGGTTCGCATAGGATCGAGGGTGTATATGTGCATGGGTATCTTACAGCCACAATAACAAAGGATGAAAGTATGCAAAATATTGTACTAGGAGCTTTGACATGAGAATAGCAATACATCTTCTGCTAATTGATCTATACTTCATGGAAGGTTTAAAAAATATCACATTAGATATGACCCTTGGGTTTTATTGAGGATTAAAATGAATATTATTCATTTATCAGCTTCAAAACAGTACAGGAAATTACACTATATAAACACTGAAAAGTTTCCAACAGTTCTCAATGCTACTTCACTGGCCTTTGAAATGTGAAGAGAGCATCCATTTATTTCTCCAAAAGTCACTCAAAACAGGCAGCACTCGATTTGTCTTTGAGTTCATTTTCTTAAGACGATAGAAGCCCTCCGAAGAGCACAAGTCCACTCCTGCGAAATCATTCTCTAGCCAAGGCACAAGGACATTTTTTTTCTATAAAATACAAATACATAACCCAGATTTTTCTCTGTGAGCATTAAGCACGGACATGGTTTTGGAAGGATGCAAACCAAGTTAATTCATAGATGCTGGAGAGAATGCTCCAGCACATGGCTTTGTTCAAGGTAAATTGCTTCATCACATGAAAAGAAGCTGAAACCACAGCAAACAAAGAGTTCAGGCCTCTGTCATTGTTACGCTAAGGGATGGACTGGTGAATAGGCAGGGTTAAAAAGTATGACTAGAAACAGGCTCTGGGCAGAGATGAACTGAGACAGTGAATTCTGCACACTGCCTACGTTTGCCAGAGCTTGGGCTGTAAGGAATCTAAACACCAAAGCTGAGAATCCAAACATTGCTTGGGGAAAATGTAGTCATCCAAAAGATATTTATTTGAATAAATCATTTTACATTTGTATAGCAATGGATCATCTTTTTGGTTTCTCTCTCACACTGTGTGTGTGTGTGCATGTGTGTTTCAAACCACGTCTCTCTCATAATGTAACCAAGCCTGGCCTCTAAGTCACTCTGTAGCACTGTACTCAACCTCACCATCCTCCTGCATCAGTTTTAGAATTTCAGGTATAAAAGTATGTGTCCAACATTTCTATAATAAAAAATTTGTCAAGACCATTCAGATGATGTGCACTACCCACTCCCTTAGCCACCGTTGGAGAAGCTTCCTCTTGCAGTAGATGAGATCTAAAAGAGACCCACTACTGGACAATGTGCGGAGATTGAGAGACTTTCAGAACATTGCCCTAAATGTGATGTCTCCTTTAAATCCCTCCCCTCATGGCTCAGGGAGCTTCGGGGACAAGGGGGCAGAAAGATTGTTAGAACAGAGGAGTTGGGTGTCTCCAAGGAAACAGTGTCTTCAACACTCAACAGGACTGATGCCCACTGGAAGTCACAGAAACTGTAGCTGCATGCACAGAGCTGCACAGGCTTAATAGATGGGCCCTAGTGCTGAGAAGGGACAGTGAACGTGGAGCTCCCACTCTTAACCAAGAAGCTACCTGCAATTGGCCTCTGTTTGCAACGGAAAAATTAGTTTTCCCCAACAGAGTCATATTGGGCATATTTAGCCAAACCTTATGGTAGGCTCCATGCTCAGCAGTTGATGACCAGCACAAGAGGAACTCAATGCTACATTTGTAGACTTGTTTCATATAGCTGTGTTTGGGTATTTTTATTGTTGTTCTGTCTTGCTAGACTTTTACCTATATACCATGTTTTCTGATCATCTGCTTTTAAGAGGTGTGTATGTGTTTCTTACATTTTTTTATTTATTCTTTATTTTTTGATTGCCTGTTTGATTCCTAAAGGAAAAGAACAGGGGTGCAGTTGGGTGGGTGGGAGGTGGAAAGATCTGGGAACAGATGAATTATGAATAGAATATGCTATATAAAAATTTTAATAATTTTTAAATGCAGTTATTTACCACCGATACCTGCTGGGAAAGGGAAAATCAGCTTTCTCCAATATAAGGACTCTGTGTATAGCAACTGTCTCCAGGATATGCCTCCTGCTCAGGAATAAAGAAGCAGCTGCTCACACAACAGAGATTCCACGTTTCCATGTGCTGTTTGTTTGTGTGTTTGTTTTGTTTTGTTTTTGTAATGTCCTGAAGTGTTTTGTCTTTTGTGTTCTTCTGTTTGTTTCCTTGGATTTTGTTTTATTTTATTTTATTTTATTTTATTTTATTTTAATTTTATTGTTTCTCTTATCTTTTCCCTTTTTTGAGAGACTAAAAGAATATAAAGCTGAGAGGATAGGGATGTAGGGGAATTAGGGAGGACTGAGGGAACAGGACTGAATATGATCAAAATATAGTGTATGAAAAAAACCAAAAATAATGAAATGCATAAAACCAAAAATATTATAATCTCCCAATACAGGCAGAATTGTTCACAAATAAACTCTTTGCCAAGCCTAACTGACTTTTATCAATTAGAATTTCCCTTACAGAGCATCACAAAAATCATTTGCATGTGTAATCTTATTCACACATGTGTAGGTGTATGCACTATATAGCATGACCAGGGATTGGTATTGATGTCTTTTTCTGTGGCTCTCCTGTTACATTTTTCTAGCCAGGTATAAAACTGAACCAGTTAAAGAGCTCACTGGTTTTGCTGGATTAAGTGAGCAGAAGGCAGAAGGAATCCTCCTGTCTCTCTTCCATAGGACAGGAATTATAGGTGTTCTCCACTGTGCCTACAATCTTACTGGGTATGGGGGATTCTGAACTCAGGTACACTTGTTTGTTTCTGCAAGAACTTGATCCACTGAATCATTCCCACAATGCACAAATAAACATTACATGGTTTTAGTGACATAATTTGGAAAAAAAATACAAATTATCAGTAGATGTTGATATTGTAATTAGACAGTTGAAGATATTATGGGGTATAACAAGTGTGAGCCAGCTTGTCTCAGTTCTGGAAAAAAAAGTAACCTAAAATACAAATCCAACCACATGTATCAATAACTAATAGCTATCAATTATAATTATTTATTAATCTGTTTACCAACTTTTTTAAAAGGAAAGATAAGCTTACTGTCTGGTGTTAAAGAATTTATAAGTACCGGCGGATGGGAGCTTGCAAGTTGTGCAATAAGATTGTCTTTTAACATTTTCCTTGGGATGATATAGGAGAGAGTTTACAAAAGGTTCCACTTATCAAATTAGTTCTCTAATAAATTTAAAAATTAACTGGGCCAGAAAAATGTCCCCGCTGTTGCTCGGTGGGACACTGTGTGAGTGGAAACTGCAGTCATGCTTTGCTCCTGCTCCAGTGATCTGAGACCCGTTCACTTGCTCATGAGGCAGAGAAGTTATTTCCCTTAGACTCTCTGAGTGGCTCTTGAAAAGAAAATGCCATTCAGTTAAATACCATGCTTCAGTGAACATTCCTCACTCCACTGTCTCCCCTACAGATGTGTTTATCCACATCCCTCCGATGTCAAAAAGAAAGACATTAACTTCGATCTGGTTCAACTCTAAAACACAAAACACGAAGCTTAGAAAACCATGCATCTGCTGGAGAAAGTGGAGTGGGCGTGGATAGAATAACTGAGGTAGCCTCGGAAGTATCCTCACTTAAAGAGTTGGCCCACCAGTGACAGAGTCCACTGCCCCCTTCCTTCCCCAAGGCAGAACTCACAGACGCATCAGACAGATAACTGGCCATAGCGGCACTTATCAGCAGAAATGCCCTGCACGATTTCCCCTAACTGTATTGAACATGTCTTGCAGATAATTTTAGCTTCTCTCACATCACAGTTTTCAAATCAGATATCCCCAACAGAGATAGGAACACAATGATTTTTCACACACCCCACCAGAAAATGCATAAGGCAACTGAGCCATATGGAGCTGAGCCTGTTATTCTTCAATACACTCTAAGACCTGCCTAGAATGACAAGGGCGATTCCCACATGCTGGGCTAAGGAAAGGGACAGGAACTCTAGGGCAAAAGAAGAAATAATAGTCTTGCCTGAGTTGCCAGATGATGACAGCTGCCCAGTGAAGAGCAGTAGCCCCTGTCATTGACTTTGCAACATTTTCAGCCCTAGACAAAATGAAGTCTTCTTGGGCCCGTTTTAATGGCTTTGTCACCACAGAGAGCATCATTCACAGTGGGAGGAAGAATTGCTGGTTGCTGTTTCTCAAACTATTTCCCTACATTCCAGGGCTGCCTCTTATAGGAAGCTCCTACCCAGGAATTGAGAAGGGCAAACTTGCAGCGTCAGATTATAAGCCATGGTGTATTTTATGTGAAAAACTGCATTGCATGATTTTTGTCTCCAGTCTACAAATCCATGCCCGTTATTCAACAGCTCCCCTGTTCCTCTAAACTCCATCTTTGCTATCTTTGCCCTGCAGGCCACCTGATAATACGTATCTCAGGCACTGTGAAGACGCTGATGCAAATTGTACTCCCACAGGTATTTCTTATAACTCAAAAATGCTTACAAACCTCCAATTCATGGAAGATCTTGATAAAAGTCCACCTCTTGCCAAAATTACGCAGGGAAGGCTTTTGAGGCACATCAGTGGGGCAGGATTGAGGACACAGGATTGGGTTCTGCCTTCTGTTTTTTCACCTGATACTGGTATTTACTTTCCCAATACCAACACGCTGACTTCTCTCTCCCAAGACTCATTCATCCTATCTCACAGTGGCCTAAGACAATACACTTGATCTTTTTTTTTTCCATAGCTGTAAAACACCAGATGAAAACTTGAGTATTCAAACACTAAGATGTGACTCTTTTATATTTGTGCCGATCAAAGTGATGATATCATTATTACTGACTTCGAACTAGAAGCACAAACACAACTGTAAATATGGCCACTATATCATTGTGTCTTTATGGCAAATTTCAGCATAAGAAGCAATTGCATAAGGACAGTATATGCGTTGTGTGAGCTGACGCAGATTTTGATTTCATGAGTTCTTATAAAGTCATGTCTCAGGCAGAAATGGGAAAACTTGGTTTGTTGCAATTTCATACCTGCCTTCCACAAGGGCCATACTTGAACTTTTAATCTAGTTATTTCTCTTGTAACTTGTCTCTCTTTTTCAGTAGACATTTGAGATATGGTTTGCAGAAGAGAAATACGCATACCGTACTTATGAAGACCCCCAAGTCCTGAGAGTTGAAGAGATGGAGAAGTGACTATTTGGGAAGACAAATGTAGAGCTGAATCATGGTAGGGAAAACAAATGAAAATTATTATATTAAGCATTTAGTGAGATAAATAACGGTACCTGGGTAGAGTTTACTTACTATGTAAAACACGCGCTTTATAATAAATCATTTTGTGCTTGAAATGACTCTGAGAAAAATACTATCATCCTCATTGCGCAGGTGACAACTAAAACTCAGAAAGGTTAAACCACTTACACTGAAGAGTTAAGTTACTTGTCTTGGGTCTGAGAACTAGTTCATAGACTATGATGACATAGCCATCGATGACATACAAGGACCAGGACTTGAACCCATGGAATCTGCCTCTTCCGTGGGCAGTACCACTATGCCATATGTAGAATCTAATGTATATATATATGTACTTTCCCAGTGGTCTCCAGAGATACCAGGTGGTGATTATCTTTGTGTCTCTGGCTGTGTCATCCTTTTTTACATGATGGATTCTTCCAGTTCTCCAAACAATGCTAAATATGGAGGCTACATCTTGACTTATCATGTCCTTGCTATGCTGAATAGGTTGTTCCTGTCTTGCCTTCTTCCTGAGCTCTTCAGACCTCTGTCAGTAGCACATCATCATGCCACCTCTTTCAATCCTGCAATTCCATCCCTTGAGCATCCCTTTAGCCTTCACTGATTGAGTTCCTTTAACAAGCCACTCTCATTCCCATTTCCATGAAGGCTTGCAGAATGCCTGCTATGAAATTTGTTGATAGTAAATGTTGAATAGATGACCATATAGAAATCTAAGGCTGGGACATGGTGATGCATACATTTAATTCCAGCATTCAGGAGATGAAGCTAGTCTGGTCTACAGTACAAGATCTAGGGAAGTCAAGGTGACACAGAGAAACCCTGTCTCAAATGTATATGTATAATGTGTATGTGTGTGTGTATGTATATGTAGTGACCTGCAGTTTCCAACATACTTTTTGTACAAACCTACAGCACATCTACCTGAAATATGTTTGAAGGACGGAGGACAAAGAATGTAGTTACTAAAAGACATTGACTACCTTTGGCCACACTGCACTGGAATCCACACCTCTTTGAAATTCATAAGATATCTTACAAAATAGGACAGAGTGGCACAGAGCGTGGGGATGGAATGAGCCATGAAGCAGAAGATAATTAGACCTGAGCTAACCTGGTATTCCACGTAGGCACCAGGAGAGTATTTCACTTTGGATAGGCTAATAGGCCATTGCTTAATCAAGTTTTATTTCATTACTATCCTCTCCCTTCCTGCATTAGCAGTATGATTAACATCAATAACAGGACTGTCTTCATATTTACACATTGTAATTAAGCTTAGGTGAAACCTTAAGAGCTCCTTAGGGATATTTATTAGCATTCAGAGCCACCTCAGCTTGCAGGATACTTCTGGCCAGTAGTTGCAAACAAAATTAAATAAAACATTGGCAGTGCAATGACACTATAAATTCTCCACAGACCTCCTCTTGCCAGTGAGTCTGGATGCCTCATGCTTCAAAGGCGCAGGTTTGGCTTGCTAAAAATTTGTTTCTAAAATGTGTGTCGGAAGGAACAGTGTGTAGAAACAGGTAACCTGTGTGAATGAACCCAGACCCACACTTCTGAGCATTCATGATGCTAAGATATCTGAAAAGAGAAAAGAAGATGGCCTAACTACTCACCTTGTTACTTTCACTGAAAAGAACAGAGGGGAGGGAAAGGAAGAGGAAATAGAAAGGGAAAGAAGAGAAGGGAAGAGGAAGGGAGAGGTTATTAATATATAAACTGTGGTAGAATAAAGGAGTTTAAGGATACACTTCCTCTCCTTTCTGTACCTTTGCTTAGAGCTTTAGAGCCCTGTACCTCTTGGGGGCATTTCTGTGGATGCCACCAAACTCATAGAATACTTAAACGTGTCAGTATGTGTTATATCATCTGTGCCAAAGCTAGAGAACAAGAAGAGAATGCAAATTTCTCTTGCCTTTGGAGGTCACCTTCAAAGTAACCCTGAAGCAAACTCCCCTACTTTCTGTTATTTTGTAGCAGGGATGGTAGTGTGGTGTAGGGAGAGGAAGCCTGCATGGCCTAGGCACTTACAGAAACACAAATTCTTGTCACATCAGTTAAACAAGAATTGGATTTGGGATGAATCTCATCAGTGGATATTTTATAGCTTTCCCCCAACGATTCTGATACACAATTAAAACTGAAGATCTATATTTGTAACCACATAGATACTTATAGATAATTTTGTAATTCAGGCACATGAAGGCTTTAATCTGTATTCTCCCCTTAATGAGTATATCCATTTAAATCCTCAACAGAAATAACAGAAAACATCAGATGCAGGAATAAGTAATTGAATCATGGTGTCATGTTTAAGAAGAAAATACTTTTTTCTACAAGGTTTCATAGGCTCCCATTCCCATTAGCTGATTTCACTAAAATATACACATACCTTTACAGTAAATCTCCTGTGTGTCTAAAACATATAAAAAGGGACTAGGCCCAACCTTGGAATACCATGCAAGAAATTTTGCCAGCACTTAATCTTTTCTACAAATATTTGTTGAGCATCTACCACATGCAAAGCACATGTTACATAACACAGTCATTCCCTGAATATAAATATATATGATGGTGGATTTGTCACATAGATCTCTGAGAAAGTATATATATATATATATCCTAAGGTTTTATTGAGAAGGTGGTATCTAATAAAGCAATTGACAAAATGGGATCCTTCACAATGGCAGGAATTTGCAGAAAAGTACCTGAAGCTGAGGACAAAGACTCAATCCTGAAATCAAATGCAGTAAATAGATGTGTTATGTCTGAAAACAGTATTTAGACTTACAGTTTCATAACAGTATCTAAAACAATAAAGTATCATAAAGCTAGTGGAATTGTAGCTATCTGAATGAACTATACTTTTAACTAATGAAGAAAAGATGTTTTGCCAATGGTAGCTCCCATTATTTAATTGAGACTCTTTCCTTCTTAGGAAAATAGAGGTCAGGCTTTAATTTCTATAATTTCCAACTGAAGATATGGTATTTGTAAAGATCTCTCTCTCTCTCTTTCTCTCTCTCTCTCTCTCTCTCTCTCTCTCTCTCTCTCTCTGTGTGTGTGTGTGTGTGTGTGTGTGTTTATGAGTGATATTATGGGCCTTGCATATGCTGTGCAAGCATTTTACCAATGAACTGTGTTCTTGAACCAAAGAACCATCTGAACACTAGAAAACACCTATGTCAAAAACGACTAGTAGCACTAATATAAATAAATATAGAAAAAAAATCTGTCCAAGAATATCTCAGAGAATCACACATAAAAGCTGTTTAGCAAAGACTATGACACCCAATATGAAACTGCTCATTTAGAAGTCTAATGGCTAGGGCATCATGAAGGATTTTTTTTAAAAAAGAGATTAATATGAAATAACAAAATAACAGACAACTCAGGGGAAGGCTCACCAGACACAGATTTATGATTTATGGAGAAAAAAATGCACGGCAGAATAGTGGATAAATAATGGCCTTTCCAATAAAAGACTCTGAATCAACTAGATATATTCATATGGGAAAAATGAATCCTCAACCTTAACTTATACTACACACAAAAATCAATTTTACATGGATTGTAGATCTAAACATGAAAGACAATAAAACAGAATTTCTATAAGATAACACGACTATGACCTTGAAGACAAGGATTTATTGAATGGTACAAAAACCACAAAAAAAGCATGAAAGAATCAAGGTAAATTGATTTCTTCAAAGCTTATCTTTTCCCATCAAAGGGGGACAATATCTGTAAAAGACATAACTGATAAGGTACTCATACTCAAAAATATAAAAAATGATTTGGGAACTCATGGCTTTTGGGAACTGAGGCAGGAGAATGACTGTGAGTTCAATGCCACCCCATGCTACATAAAAAAACTCTGTCTCAAGACCCTCTAAGGAACAACTTTTCAATCTAAAGTAAAGATTAGATCGGTGGGAGACATCTTGGTTCCGGGACTCCACCGAGACTAGTCTGCACAGATGGACTACAGAAGCTAACAGCTTCTGGGACAGGCTGGAGCCACATAGCTTCTGAGGCAGCTCCCTTTTCGGGCTCCAGACATCTGGGCACCTTCCCTGCCAGAGGAGAGGTGTCCACTCTGCCCAGGAGGGCTCTGCAGGAGCACCTGGGGGAGACATCTTGGTTCCTGGATCCCTCCGAGACTAGTCTGAGCAGGTGAGAGAGTGGACTACAGAAGCTAACAGCTTCTGTGACAGGCCGAAGCAACACAGCTTCTGGGACAGGTCCTGTTTTGGGCCTTCATCTTTGGCCAGGAGGTAGGTCCGAAAGCCAGATATCTGTGCACCTTCCCTGTAAGAGGAGAGCTTGCCTGAAGAGTGCTCTCACCACTGAAACTAAGAGGAGAGATCTAGTCTCCCAGGTCTGCTGATAGAGGCTAACAGAATCACGAGAGGAACAATCTGTAACCAGAGACAACTATAACAACTAACTCCAGAGATTACCAGATGGTGAAAGGCAAACGTAAGAATCTTACTAACAGAAACCAAGACCACTCACCATCATCAGAACCCAGCACTCCCACCTCGCCCAGTCCAGGGCACCCCAACACACCCGAAAAGCTAGACCCTGATTTAAAAGCATATCTCATGATGATGGTAGAGGACATCAATGTGGGAAGCTGTTGCAGAGTGGCAGTTGCAGAGTGGCAGTTGGCTACTGCTGGCCACCACACATACATAGGCAGTGAAGGTTCTTTTGCCAAGACAAGTTAACCAATCAGATGTGAGACACACCTCTCCTAGGCCTATGTAAGAAGCACCAGTTCTGGGCTCAGGGTCTTTTCGCCTCTACAATCAAGCTCTCCCAATAAACGTGTGCAGAAGGATCCTGTTGCAGCGTCATTCTTCCTGGCCAGTCGAGCGCGCACAAGACATCAAGAAGGACTTTAATAACTCACTTAAAGAAATACAGAAGAACACTGCTAAACAGGTAGAAGGCATTACTATCATATGATCTGCAAAAAGTGATATCATATCAATCCTCAGGTGAGAATTCTTTGTTTAGCTCTAAGCCCCATTTTTAATGGGGTTATTTGATTTTCTGGAGTCCACCTTCTTGAGTTCTTTATATATATATATATTGGATATTCATCCCGTATCTGATTTAGGATAGGTAAAGATCCTTTTCCAATCTGTTGGTGGCCTTTTTGTCTTATCGACGGTGTCTTTTGCCTTGCAGAAGCTTTGCAATTTTATGAGGTCCCATTGTCAATCTCGATCTTATAGCACAAGCCATTGCTGTTCTATTCAGGAATTTTTCCCCTCTACCCATATCTGCGAGTCTTTTCCCTACTTTCTCCTCTGTAAGTTTCAGTGTCTCTGATTTTATGTGGAGTTCCTTAATCCACTTAGATTTGAGCTTAGTACAAGAAGATAGGAATGGATCAATTCGCATTCTTCTACATGATAACCACTAGTTGTGCCAGCACCATTTGTTGAAAATTCTATCTTTTCCACTGGACGGTTTTTGCACCCTTGTCAAAGATCAAGTGACCATCGGTGTGTGGGTTCATTTCTGGGTCTTTAGTTCTATTCCATTGGTCTACCTGTCTGTCACTATACCAGTACCATGCAGTTTTGATCACAATTGCTCTGTAGTACAGCTTTAGGTCAGGCACGGTGATTCCACCAGATGATATCCTTGAGAAGAGTTTTTGCTATCCTAGGTTTTTTGTTATTCCAGATGAATTTGCAGATTGCCCTTTCTAATTCGTTGAAAAATTGAGTTGGAATTTTGATGGGGATTGCATTGAATCTGTAGATTGCTTTTGGCAAGATAGCCATTTTTACTATATCGATCCTGCCACTCCATGAGCATGGGAGGTCTTTCCATCTTCTGAGATCTTCTTTAATTTCTTTCTTCAAAGACTTGAAGTTCTTATCATACAGATCTTTCACTTCCTTAGTTAGAGTCACGCCAAGGTATTTTATATTATTTGTGACTATTGAGAAGGGTGTTGTTTCCCTAATTTCTTTCTCAGCCTGTTTATCCTTTGTGTAGAGAAAGGCCATTGACTTGTTTGCGTTAATTTTATATCCAGCTACTTCACTGAAGCTGTTTATTAGGTTTAGGAGTTCTCTGGTGGAATTTTTAGGGTCACTTATATATAACAATATGAACTGATGGTTGGCCATCAGTGGAAAGAGCGGCCCATTGGTCATGCAAACTTTATCTGCCTCAGTACAGGGGAACGCCAGGGCCAAGAAGTGGGATTGGGTGGGTGGGGGAGTGGGTGGGGGAGTATGGGGGGAACTTTTGGGATAGCATTGGAATGTAAATGAGATAAATACCTAAAAAAAAATCACAAATTTGAAGCCTCCAAAAAAAAAATGCCCTCCTGCAGAGCTGGTCTCCAATTCAATAAAAAAGCAATAAATTTTCCTATAACAATAAAAAAAAAGAAAAGATTAACAGGGAAAGAAAAAAGTGTCAACAAAAATCTCTAAACCGGTAAGGGATACATTTTAATATCACTATTACTTAAGGAAATACCAGTGAAATCTTGTAAAATGCTTACAGCAATCCCCTACAAAATAAGAAATATAAATACATGAACATTTCATGTGGAATCAGTAGAATCCTCCTTCCTTGGACTGTGGGTTGGATCAATATCATTGAAAGGAGTTGCAGTATTGAGCCATCCAGAGCTACTGATAAAAAATCCTCATGGAAAACAATAACTACTCCTGTAGTAACCTGACATAATGCCTCTCGACATATAAATATCTGTCCTTGTATCCGTAGATGAGTGTGTTCTCACCCCTCATTAGAAAATCTCTTCTTTGAAATAGAGGGAGAGCATTGAAAAAAAAACCCACAACCAGTCAAAACAGAGAGTTGGAGAACCCAGATGTACCCGATACACCTTCAATAAAACTCTTGTGCCTAAGGTACAGGGCTCATCTCAGAAGAAAGAGCAGAAAGAGAGTAAGGTCCAGAGGAGCAAGGTATTTTCTGTGAGATTTTGTCTCCTAGAAGCGATACCCGAGACATCTCATCCACACAGCTGCCTAAACATCACCTGCCTGGACAAGGGTTACATCACCAGCATGCTAAAGTGGAAGGCAGAAAGCTCAAAAACTTAAAGCATGTAAGGAATACTGAGAGTGGGAGAAATCGTCTGTATTTTCCAGGGAAGGGCATAAATGTTAGTTATACAACAACAAATGGTTAGTTCTTAAAACATGTACTTCAGGTAACTTCATATACACTGAGCAGGTTATATTTATGTACTTAGGAATATGGATATATTCCTATAACATGTTATAATTAATAAATTATAATATATGATTATATTTATTTTATATATAAAATATAAAATAGATTTTATATATTTTATAATTTAATATAGTATATGTTTATGTATAATAAAATTATATATAAGTATATAATATATTATAATAAACAATTACAATATATTATAATTATTATATACTTATAATTTTAGAAATATATAATATATTATGTATTATAATATGTTAGTTTCCCATTATATATAACCTATTATATATATGTATATTACATATGTATATATACACACATATATATGTATATGTATATATTTATACATATATCAGCAGTTAAAGTAAAAGAGGTCATGAATTTGAAAGCAAGCCAGATGGTGTACATAGGAGGTTTTTGGGAGAAGAAAGGACACAGGTAAAATGATGAAAGTATCTTATAATCTCACAAAGGGCTTCTGAAAAAGAAGCAGGTGGATCTCAGAAATTTCAAGGCCATCCTCCACTACAAGGTATGTTCCAGATCTATTAGAGTAACACAATAAGAGCCAATTTCAAAAGGAGAAGAAAAAGAAAAAAGGGGAGGGAGAGGAGGAGGAAGAAGAGGATGAAGAAGAGGAGAAAGGGGGAGCAGGAGGAGGAAGAGGAGGAAGAGAAGGAGGAAGAGGAGGAAGAGGAGGAAGAGGAAGAGGAGGAGGAAGAGGAGGAAGAGAAGGAGGGAGAGGAGGAAGAGGAGGAGGAGGAAGAGGAGGAAGAGGATGAGGGAGAGGAGGAGGAGGAGGAAGAGGAGGAAGAGAAGGAGGAAGAGGAGGAAGAGGAGGAAGAGGAGGAAGAGGAGGAAGAGGAAGAGGAGGAGGAAGAGGAGGAAGAGAAGGAGGGAGAGGAGGAAGAGGAGGAGGAAGAGGAGGAAGAGGAGGAAGAGGATGATGGAGAGGAGGAGGAAGAGGAGGAGGACTAAGTGAGCATAATGAACAAAAGCAAATGTCCCTTATAAGCCATGAGTTCCACTTTTACTCGTATCTAGTAGTGATGTCCTGAAGATATGAACAAGGTTATCAGGTTAGTATCACCTGCATCATCCCCAATATCTGTAGAGGGTGAATCTGATAAATGAGCTGTGGAATATTATCACAAGAGAAAATTACAAAGCCATGGAATGAACCTATTTCTGCTACATGGAGGAATCAGCGCGAATTGATTAATTAATTAATTAATAACAGACAGAAAATAATTTTATACATAATATAGGCAAATCATATAATAATACAGGCAGAATCAATGCAGTAGAGTTGGAGTTAGAACATCAGCTTTGAAAACGAACAACAGCCATGGGGCGTGGGATACCACAGCTTGGCCTCCGAGGAAGTCCCAGGAGCCGGACAGTCACTTCCTGGTCTTCTCTCATTCTTTTCCAAAAGCTACAGAAAGCAATCTGCAGACATTTGTCTGAAATTCCTTACAAGGTTCTCAGTGAGACATGCAAATGTATGGCTTACCTCTGGAGCTGTGGGCACAGAGGAGAATCTACAAAACTGGCCTTGCTCAGTACCTCTTACAGTTTATTACTGTCAGACCACACCTCCCGGTTTATCCAATCTTACTCCTCTGTAATTATCCATCCTCATCACACCAAGGCGCACAGCATATCAGGTGTCCTGGCTCTTCCTTTCGGAAGGATAGTAAATGAACTTACAGGCATGCTTTTCACTTGCTACTCTGAGTTTTGTGATGGGTGTCTCAGCCATGAAGGGAATCTCAGCCCATTTACAGAGCAGCCCTCTTAAGATTAATACCCCCCAAACATCCCATAATTAGCTGATGAATCTAATGAGTGAATTGCAGATGTGGACGACAGGTCTTAACTCTGGGAATTATAGACGGCCTGTTCTTGTAAATGAAGTGTTTTTGAAAATTAAGAATGTCATTATACATGCATACTGTTTACCTTCAAACATTTAAGAGCCTGCGCTCTTAGGCTGTGGTTCCTTAGAGCAACAATGGGATAAAATTGAGCACTAAGTCTTCCTTTTTTAAGGGAACATTCATGTTTTTTGTCTCACCACTGTGTCTATCATCCTATTTTGGTAAATCTTAAATTTATGTTTTGACAATTCACCCACGCATATAATACTCATACCCTTTCATATTTCACTCCGTCCCCTATTAATCACCTCCCTTAACTCAGAATCTCCTCCTCATCAATTATTTTTCTGACCAAATTAGTTATGATATAAATAAGAGCTGGGGGCTGATGACTATTCGTTCTAAAATCAACAACAATCATTATAGAGCACCCAGTTGAATCCTCAGTTCAGAGAGAGAAGGAAGGGAGAAAGGAGGGAAGCATTTCTTCACTCCTTTTCTGCAGGGCTCTGCAGGCTCTGCAGGCAGCGCACCCCTTGAAGGCTCTGCCTAACAAACGGTCCAGACACAGAGTGTGCTCTATCAAATGTGTCCTCTCAAGAACTTTGCAAGTGCCAAAGGCAAGTGCAGATGGGCCGAGCCTTCCGTGTCAATGGCAGCTCTCTGTCAGATGTACACTGTATGTGCTGTGCTGTCCTGAGACCGCTGGGGTATAACAAGCTCTACCCTTTTGGAACTTTCAGTACACAGCCCCAGCACAGGAATTGGCTGGGCATACAGAGGAAGCAAATGCCAGAAGGAGTGTGGCCAACAGAAGAGATGCTCTGTGTTTCCCAGAAAGGAGTGACCACTAAACTATAGAAAATCTGAGAAGGCTTTCTAAAAGTAATCAAATCATCTGAGAAATTGACCTAAAATTCAATGAGCCAAGGTTACCCTGCTCCCTCTTGCTAGGCAAAATCCATCTCAGGTCCCTTATGCTATGACCAATGAATAGAAGTCAATTTGGGATAAGACCTTTTACTTCAAATTATCTAAGTCACTTTACCCAGACAGAATGGAGGAGATAATACAGGGCTGGAACAAATGCCTTTACCTTTTATGCTAACTAAATGTACAGTCTCTAATCTCAGAGCTGTACTAATGGGCTTTGGGGGGAAAAAAAAAGAAAACACTACTTTTTTTAGACTCGCATGTAGTAAATGGACTGTAGTACCGAATCAGAATGATCTCCAAATGGTTTGGGCTGTAGGATTTTGTTTCAAAGTGATACTTTAAAATGTTTTCTGCAATATCTATTTTTTGAAATCCTTCTAGAAGCTGGGAGGGGGATGTCTGGACGGCATATGCTTTGAGGATTTAACTTCTGTTGCTATAGGATAGCTGTTAGCACTTTAGAAAAAAAGATAAAGAAGAAGAAGAAAAAAAGACAGGGATATCCTTTAATGAAGAAACCTGTTCCAAATACATGAAGGATTTTGTTTTTCACATAATATATCAACACTTACCAAATCAAGATCCCTAATAATGTGCGTTAAGGTAATTCTCTTCCAGGATGTATGCTTTGAACCAAAAACCACCAGACTGTGTAGAAAATGTGCTGAATTTTTGTAGCTTGTCTCTTTTCCAATTATAACCTTTCCCACATGTCAAGAGCAGACTTCTCTATGGATGTGGAGGATATGCACAGTTTCCGTAGAAAATCCATTTTAAAGTATCTTGTCATATCACAGCGATCCTGAAACTTCCCAGAGACACCCCCAAAATAAATTTCCAAATGAATCTACCCCAGCTATCCCAATATAACTCTCTTTATACATATATTATAAACAAACTTATTAATTCTAATAATTTAATTGGAGTATCACAAATTAAATACAGAAGCAGGCAGTTTTGCTATTTATTGAGTGCCTCTTCTATGATAGATACTTTTTTTAATATAGAAAACCATGATTAAAATTGTCCTGATCCAATAAAGTAAAATAAGGAAACAGACATAGAAAGCATCCTTAAGGCTTTCAGTATTATATTATGAATTAATGGTGAGGTGTGTGTGTGTGTGTGTGTGTGTGTGTGTGTGTGTGTGTGTGTGTGTGTACATAGAATGGAGGGAGGGAGGGAAGAATGTTCTTTACATGTTCACAGACTGTACAAGATGAACCAATAGACTTGTGTTTTGGAGGAAGATATAAATGCAAATTTTGTGTGTGGCCCCACAATGCTACAGGAGACAGCCTATGCAGGAGAACCATGTGGATTTAAAGATAAGTATATTTCTCTGCCAAAGATGTTGGAGTTTAGAGTTTTCATTTTTCTTTGTTACCTTTTTGATTTAAAAACTGGTTGAAAGCAAAAGTGTTAGAGAATTAGGCTTAGACTTGACACCCAATTTCCCCTGCATCAACCTTATGATAGATAATCGATCAAGTGAGTCACTATCTTACCTAAAAGTTAAAATGTTCAGAAATGAAAATCTAAACTCTTTCATCAGCCTTATCAAGTTATTTGCATGGCTTCCTGAGGATCCGTATTAAACACTTATACCTTTGGTTTAAGAAAAAAATATGAATTTTATGTGACTGAGGATAATTTACTTATAAATGTTTGATGAGTATTTTCATAAGAAAGGAAGTCAACTCTTCTGCCAGGCCAATACATGGAAATAAGACTGATCTCCAATATTTATTCAATTATCATTTGATTGTGGATCAACTTTTGATACCATTATCCCGATTTTCTTGAAGAACAATAAAAGAACCAGAAAGGAAGAAGAGAAAGAACTCCTGCTCCACACAGTTTTAGGGATGCTGCAGTTGTCTCAGTGAGGGTTTTCATAAATCACACCATAGGTGATAATCCTCCTTCTTCCATTGTCCAGAGCAATGGACAGCCAGGACTTTAGAATAAACTGACTGAGTCCAGTGGAAGCTATAAAGGACAAGAGAAGTGAAAGCCAGCATTTCCAAGTCTCAGCTTTAGAAAGAAGTTGGTATTAAGATTTATCACTGTCCCTTAAGGTGTCAGGTCACAGGTTCAGAGCATGTGGAGTTCCTTAAACGTGGGTTTCTTGCATCCGAGGTACTTTCCACCTAATGAGCCCACGGTTCACCTACTTAGTATGCATGACTCTTATCTACAGGAAATATATGGAAAATAGCAAAGAAATGGCTTTAAATGAGAAAATGGGCCTGGACGTTTGCTCTTTTGTTTGTGCCACTGTATGGAGAGTTTATGCTAACTTTAGGATGTGGAGTCTTGGATGTGAAGGAATTACCTCACTGGGTGTAGGATTTTAGGGCTGATTTTCTTACTCTTTTTTTTTTTTGGTCTTTCTCTCTGTTTTGTGGGTGTGACTGATAGGTGACATATCTGCTTCCCGCTCCTCCTGCCGAGCCACACCACCCCTGCCATGATGGACTCTGGAACCATAATCCAAATAAACACTTTATCACTTAAGTTGCTTTTGGTTCTGGTGTCTTATCACATCAACAGGGAGATAATTAAGACACAGAGTAGTACAAGTTAGACCTTGTTAATTATATACCTCAATATTACTTTACTTTGCCAAGAGGATATCAGAGGCCTACAGCAGCACATGGCAAATTACAATGAAAAGAACAACAAAGCCGTATTTCACATTTAACTGTAGCATCCCCTCCCGAATAAGTTGAAATGAAGATTTCTAGGTCCAGCTCATACTCAGAGAGCTACTTAGTCCTGTTTTTCATTCTTAGAGTATGTCATGCATTAGTCCATTTTAACTACTGAGACCTAACTAATAAAAGGCCTGGGATGTAGCACGGGGCAGCTACATCTGAATTTTTTAGAGTGGTGTTTTCATTCACCGTGTAAAGATTATCCTTGTATTACTCAAATGCTGATTTCTATACCAGCAGAAAGCTGAGTACAGGCATCACTCTGTTACTTCTATTTTTGTGAAGCATCAGCTGTTCCTGTTTTTGGTAAACGTTCTTCTCCACCACATTCTGATTGGGCAATAAGAAGGCAATCAGCCAATCAGCTGGGGAGATGAAACAGGAAGGCTGGACTTCCGATTAGAGCCAGCAGTGCGTGGGAGAAGAACCAGATAGAAGTTGTTGACCATGAGGCAGATGAGGGTCCAAGAGAAGAAAAAGGAGAAAGAAGAAGAAGGTTGCCATGAGATCGAGCACGAGGAAGAGTCACCACGGGAATTCTCTATGAGGACTGACATCTACAACAGAGTGAGACAAGGAGACATTCAACACAAGTTAACTCTGGGCTTGTAGCTGGGGAGTAACTAGATAGTATAGAGTGTTAGGAATAAATGATCAATTATTGTGCTCAAAGTTAGTTGAGTAAACCAGCAGATCTCCATTTCAATTATCTTGGAGCTAGCCAGGTTAGAAAAAAACTGCCACTTTTCAACTCCATCCTATAGAATTGCACTGGGCATGTGTTGGGATAGGTTAATTTTTCCCTGGTCGTATTTACAGTGACATGAAAGTCATCGTAACTGTTTCAGTGTTGCCACTAGTGTTTCATTGGACAATCCACACACAGGGCTGTGTCCAGGGTCTGATGGATAATGTTAGCATCATCTACTGAGCCTTGGTATCAGCTGCAGGAGACATCACTCATTACCTGTAAGGACCTGGGTATCTCAATTCCCCTTATACTGCCCATTCTTCCTCATGTACAAATTTCTAGAAAAATTTGATATACCGACATCAAATTGAAATGGCCGAGTGCCTTCTCGCTCATCTTAACAAGAACTTTTCTTACATTTCCTCTCATCTTGTGTCCCCAAACAACCTCCCTCGGGTTTAAATTGGCCGTATTCTATTTTGGCCATAGAATTTAGGACATCTCTACTTCATTTTTTCTTTTTCTTTATGAGTCAAATCTAAACCCATAAACATGTGCCACAGTATATAAGCATATAAAAAAAAATGAGGTGGAGCTGGTGACATAAGAATTTTTGGAGTCTCACAAACAACACATAAACGTAAACGAACAATTCCAGTCACTCCACTGTTAATATAACAGCATGTAGTAAAGATGAGAGTCTAGTGAAGCTTGAGACAACAAAAAGTGACGAAAACACTACATTCAATTTGTCTCAAAATGGAAGAAAAGATTTCAGAAAGGCCATGGCAGAATCTTTTCTTGCCACTTGGAGAAACTTCAAATATTTACAAATAAATATAGTTTATTAGAATAGTAGGCTCCTTAAAATTTTCAAAGTGTGATAAGGGGGCTGTAGAGATATCTCTGTGATTAAGAGTCCATGCAGGTCTGGCAAGGGACCCAGGTTCATTTCTCAGCATTCATATGGTAGCTTACAATCATCTGTAATTCTAGGTCCAGGGGATGAATGTCCTCTGCTGAGATCCACAGGCATCAAGCATACACAAATTCACATACATACATACATACATACATACATACAGACATACAGACATACAGACATATAGGCAAGCATGAATACACATAATCTTTAAATTAAATTATAACAATAATAATTACAGCAATGACATTTGGAAGCTTTTGAATGGGTAGAATTTCACACATAGCCCAACTGGGGGGCTCTGTGTTTTAAGATAATGAAGGATAATAAGAACAGGGTCCTAACATTTAGTTTTATCAGTTTTCAACACATGGCAAACTTTGCTTAATTTGTTACACTGCCCAATTTTATCCCTTTAAAACTTATTTTAAAGTAAACTCCATAGCTTTGTCATGTAAATAGTAATTTTCACAGCGTGAGTCTTTAAAAGATAATGGTCACTTTAAAATAACTGTAAGGGAGCCCCGGGCTACCTTGCCAGCAGAGTCTTGCCCAACACCCGCAAGGGCCCACACGGGACTCCCCACGGGACCCTAAGACCTCTAGTGAGTGGACCACAGTGCCTGCCCCAATCCAATCGCATGGAACTCGAGACTGCGGTACATAGGGAAGCAGGCTACCCGGGCCTGATCTGGGGCACAAGTCCCTTCCGCTCGACTCGAGACTCGAGCCCCGGGCTACCTTGCCAGCAGAGTCTTGCCCAACACCCGCAAGGGCCCACACGGGACTCCCCACGGGACCCTAAGACCTCTGGTGAGTGGACCACAGTGCCTGCCCCAATCCAATCGCATGGAACTCGAGACTGCGGTACATAGGGAAGCAGGCTACCCGGGCCTGATCTGGGGCACAAGTCCCTTCCGCTCGACTCGAGACTCGAGCCCCGGGCTACCTTGCCAGCAGAGTCTTGCCCAACACCCGCAAGGGCCCACACGGGACTCCCCACGGGACCCTAAGACCTCTGGTGAGTGGACCACAGTGCCTGCCCCAATCCAATCGCGCGGAACTTGAGACTGCGGTACATAGGGAAGCAGGCTACCCGGGCCTGATCTGGGGCACAAGTCCCTTCCGCTCGACTCGAGACTCGAGCCCCGGGCTACCTTGCCAGCAGAGTCTTGCCCAACACCCGCAAGGGTCCACACAGGACTCCCCACGGGACCCTAAGACCTCTGGTGAGTGGATCACAGTGCCTGCCCCAATCCAATCGCGCGGAACTTGAGACTGCGGTACATAGGGAAGCAGGCTACCCGGGCTTGATCTGGGGCACAAACCCCTTCCACTCCACTCGAGCCCCGGGCTACCTTGCCAGCTGAGTCGCCTGACACCCGCAAGGGCCCACACAGGATTCCACACGTGATCCTAAGACCTCTAGTGAGTGGAACACAACTTCTGCCAGGAGTCTGGTTCGAACACCAGATATCTGGGTACCTGCCTTGCAAGAAGAGAGCTTGCCTGCAGAGAATACTCTGCCCACTGAAACTAAGGAGAGTGCTACCCTCCAGGTCTGCTCATAGAGGCTAACAGAGTCACCTGAAGAACAAGCTCTTAACAGTGACAACTAAAACAGCTAGCTTCAGAGATTACCAGATGGCGAAAGGCAAACGTAAGAATCCTACTAACAGAAATCAAGACCACTCACCATCATCAGAACGCAGCACTCCCACCCCACCTAGTCCTGGGCACCCCAACACAACCGAAAATCTAGACCCAGATTTAAAAACATTTCTCATGATGATGATAGAGGACATCAAGAAGGACTTTCATAAGTCACTTAAAGATTTACAGGAGAGCACTGCTAAAGAGTTACAGGCTCTTAAAGAAAAGCAGGAAAACACAGCCAAACAGGTGATGGAAATGAACAAAACCATACTAGAACTAAAAGGGGAAGTAGACACAATAAAGAAAACCCAAAGCGAGGCAACGCTGGAGATAGAAACCCTAGGAAAGAGATCTGGAACCATAGATGCGAGCATCAGCAACAGAATACAAGAAATGGAAGAGAGAATCTCAGGTGCAGAAGATTCCATAGAGAACATCGACACAACAGTCAAAGAAAATACAAAATGCAAAAGGATCCTAACTCAAAACATCCAGGTAATCCAGGACACAATGAGAAGACCAAACCTACGGATAATAGGAATTGATGAGAATGAAGATTTTCAACTTAAAGGGCCAGCTAATATCTTCAACAAAATAATAGAAGAAAACTTCCCAAACATAAAAAAAGAGATGCCCATGATCATACAAGAAGCCTACAGAACTCCAAATAGACTGGACCAGAAAAGAAATTCCTCCCGACACATAATAATCAGAACAACAAATGCACTAAATAAAGATAGAATATTAAAAGCAGTAAGGGAGAAAGGTCAAGTAACATATAAAGGAAGGCCTATCAGAATTACACCAGACTTTTCACCAGAGACTATGAAAGCCAGAAGAGCCTGGACAGATGTTATACAGACACTAAGAGAACACAAATGCCAGCCCAGGCTACTATACCCGGCCAAACTCTCAATTACCATAGATGGAGAAACCAAAGTATTCCACGACAAAACCAAGTTCACACAATATCTTTCCACGAATCCAGCCCTTCAAAGGATAATAACAGAAAAGAAGCAATACAAGGACGGAAATCACGCCCTAGAACAACCAAGAAAGTAATCATTCAACAAACCAAAAAGAAGACAGCCACAAGAACAGAATGCCAACTCTAACAACAAAAATAAAAGGGAGCAACAATTACTTTTCCTTAATATCTCTTAATATCAATGGACTCAATTCCCCAATAAAAAGACATAGACTAACAGACTGGCTACACAAACAGGACCCAACATTCTGCTGCTTACAGGAAACCCATCTCAGGGAAAAAGACAGACACTACCTCAGAGTGAAAGGCTGGAAAACAATTTTCCAAGCAAATGGACTGAAGAAACAAGCTGGAGTAGCCATTTTAATATCGGATAAAATCGACTTCCAACCCAAAGTTATCAAAAAAGACAAGGAGGGACACTTCATACTCATCAAAGGTAAAATCCTCCAAGAGGAACTCTCAATTCTGAATATCTACGCACCAAATGCAAGGGCAGCCACATTCATTAGAGACACTTTAGTAAAGCTCAAAGCATACATTGCACCTCACACAATAATAGTGGGAGACTTCAACACACCACTTTCTTCAAAGGACAGATCGTGGAAACAGAAACTAAACAGGGACACAGTGAAACTAACAGAAGTTATGAAACAAATGGACCTGACAGATATCTACAGAACATTTTATCCTAAAACAAAAGGATATACCTTCTTCTCAGCACCTCACGGGACCTTCTCCAAAATTGACCATATAATTGGTCACAAAACAGGCCTCAATAGATACAAAAATATTGAAATTGTCCCATGTATCCTATCAGACCACCATGGCCTAAGACTGATCTTCAATAACAACATAAATAATGGAAAGCCAACATTCACGTGGAAACTGAATAACACTCTTCTCAATGATACCTTGGTCAAGGAAGGAATAAAGAAAGAAATTAAAGACTTTTTAGAGTTTAATGAAAATGAAGCCACAACGTACCCAAACCTATGGGACACAATGAAAGCATTTCTAAGAGGGAAACTCATAGCGCTGAGTGCCTCCAAGAAGAAACGGGAGACAGCACATACTAGCAGCTTGACAACACATCTAAAAGCCCTAGAAAAAAAGGAAGCAAATTCACCCAAGAGGAGTAGACGGCAGGAAATAATCAAACTCAGGGGTGAAATCAACCAAGTGGAAACAAGAAGAACTATTCAAAGAATTAACCAAACGAGGAGTTGGCTCTTTGAGAAAATCAACAAGATAGATAAACCCTTAGCTAGACTCACTAAAGGGCACAGGGACAAAATCCTAATTAACAAAATCAGAAATGAAAAGGGAGACATAACAACAGATCCTGAAGAAATCCAAAACACCATCAGATCCTTCTACAAAAGGCTATACTCAACAAAACTGGAAAACCTGGACGAAATGGACAAATTTCTGGACAGATACCAGGTACCAAAGTTGAATCAGGATCAAGTTGACCATCTAAACAGTCCCATATCACCTAAAGAAATAGAAGCAGTTATTAATAGTCTCTCAACCAAAAAAAGCCCAGGACCAGATGGGTTTAGTGCAGAGTTCTACCAGACCTTCAAAGAAGATCTAATTCCAATTCTGCACAAACTATTTCACAAAATAGAAGTAGAAGGTACTCTACCCAACTAATTTTATGAAGCCACTATTACTCTGATACCTAAACCACAGAAAGACCCAACAAAGATAGAGAACTTCAGACCAATTTCTCTTATGAATATCGATGCAAACATCCTCAATAAAATTCTCGCTAACCGAATCCAAGAACACATTAAAGCAATCATCCATCCTGACCAAGTAGGTTTTATTCCAGGGATGCAGGGATGGTTTAATATACGAAAATCCATCAATGTAATCCATTATATAAACAAACTCAAAGACAAAAACCACATGATCATCTCGTTAGATGCAGAAAAAGCATTTGACAAGATCCAACAACCATTCATGATAAAAGTTTTGGAAAGATCAGGAATTCAAGGCCCATACCTAAACATGATAAAAGCAATCTACAGCAAACCAATAGCCAACATCAAAGTAAATGGAGAGAAGCTGGAAGCAATCCCACTAAAATCAGGGACTAGACAAGGCTGCCCACTTTCTCCCTACCTTTTCAACATAGTACTTGAAGTATTAGCCAGAGCAATTCGACAACAAAAGGAGATCAAGGGGATACAAATTGGAAAAGAGGAAGTCAAAATATCACTTTTTGCAGATGATATGATAGTATATATAAGTGACCCTAAAAATTCTACCAGAGAACTCCTAAACCTGATAAACAGCTTCGGTGAAGTAGCTGGATATAAAATAAACTCAAACAAGTCAATGGCCTTTCTCTATACAAAGAATAAACAGGCTGAGAAAGAAATTAGGGAAACAACACCCTTCTCAATCGTCACAAATAATATAAAATATCTTGGCGTGACTCTAACTAAGAAGTGAAAGATCTGTATGATAAAAACTTCAAATCTCTGAAGAAAGAAATTAAGGAAGATCTCAGAAGATGGAAAGATCTCCCATGCTCATGGATTGGCAGGATCAACATTGTAAAAATGGCTATCTTGCCAAAAGCAATCTACAGATTCAATGCAATCCCCATCAAAATTCCAACTCAATTCTTCAACGAATTGGAAGGAGCAATTTGCAAATTTGTCTGGAATAACAAAAAACCTAGGATAGCAAAAAGTCTTCTCAAGGATAAAAGAACTTCTGGGGGAATCACCATGCCAGACCTAAAGCTTTACTACAGAGCAATTGTGATAAAAACTGCATGGTACTGGTATAGAGACAGACAAGTAGACCAATGGAATAGAATTGAAGACCCAGAAATGAACCCACACACCTATGGTCACTTGATCTTCGACAAGGGAGCTAAAACCATCCAGTGGAAGAAAGACAGCATTTTCAACAATTGGTGCTGGCACAACTGGTTGTTATCGTGTAGAAGAATGCTAATCGATCCATACTTATCTCCTTGTACTAAGGTCAAATCTAAGTGGATCAAGGAACTTCACATAAAACCAGAGACACTGAAACTTATAGAGGAGAAAGTGGGGAAAAGCCTTGAAGATATGGGCACAGGGGAAAAATTCCTGAACAGAACAGCAATGGCTTGTGCTGTAAGATCGAGAATTGACAAATGGGACCTAATGAAACTCCAAAGTTTCTGCAAGGCAAAAGACACCGTCAACAAGACAAAAAGACCACCAACAGATTGGGAAAGGATCTTTACCTATCCTAAATCAGATAGGGGACTAATATCCAACATATATAAAGAACTCAAGAAGGTGGACTTCAGAAAATCAAATAACCCCATTAAAAAATGGGGCTCAGAACTGAACAAAGAATTCTCACCTGAGGAATACCGAATGGCAGAGAAGCACTTGAAAAAATGTTCAACATCCTTAATCATCAGGGAAATGCAAATCAAAACAACCCTGAGATTCCACCTCACACCAGTCAGAATGGCTAAGATCAAAAATTCAGGTGACAGCAGATGCTGGCGAGGATGTGGAGAAAGAGGAACACTCCTCCATTGTTGGTGGGAGTGCAGGCTTGTACAACCACTCTGGAAATCAGTCTGGCGGTTCCTCAGAAAACTGGACATAGTACTACCGGAGGATCCAGCAATACCTCTCCTGGGCATATATCCAGAAGATTCCCGAACAGGTAAGAAGGACACATGCTCCACTATGTTCATAGCAGCCTTATTTATAATAGCCAGAAGCTGGAAAGAACCTAGATGCCCCTCAACAGAGGAATGGATACAGAAAATGTGGTACATCTACACAATGGAGTACTACTCAGCTATTAAAAAGAATGAATTTATGAAATTCCTAGCCAAATGGATGGACCTGGAGGGCATCATCCTGAGTGAGGTAACACATTCACAAAGAAACTCACACAATATGTATTCACTGATAAGTGGATATTAGCCCCAAACCTAGGATACCCAAGATATAAGATATAATTTGCTAAACACATGAAACTCAAGAAAAATGAAGACTGAAGTGTGGACACTATGCCCCTCCTTAGATTTGGGAACAAAACACCCATGGAAGGAGTTACAGAGACGGAGTTTGGAGCTGAGATGAAAGGATGGACCATGTAGAGACTGCCATATCCAGGGATCCACCCCATAATCAGCATCCAAACGCTGACACCATTGCATACACTAGCAAGATTTTATTGAAAGGACGCAGATGTAGCTGTCTCTTGTGAGACTATGCAGGGGCCCAGCAAACACAGAAGTGGATGCTCACAGTCAGCTAATGGATGGATCATAGGGCTCCCAATGGAGGAGCTAGAGAAAGTAGCCAAGGAGCTAAAGGGATCTGCAACCCTATAGGTGGAACAACATTATGAGCTAACCAGTACCCCGGAGCTCTTGAATCTAGCTGCATATATATCAAAAGATGGCCTAGTCGGCCATCACTGGAAAGAGAGGCCCATTGGACTTGCAAACTTTATATGCCCCAGTACAGGGGAACACCAGGGCCAAAAAGGGGGAGTGGGTGGGCAGGGGAGTGGGGGTGGGTGGGTATGGGGGACTTTTGGTATAGCATTGGAAATGTAAATGAGTTAAATACCTAATAAAAAATGGAAAAAAAAAGAAGGTAATGAACAAAAGTCAAAAAAATAAAATAAAATAACTGTAAGGCATTGGTCACATCTAAAAACACAATTCTTAAGGAGGCATTCACTGATTTGAACAGGGAACCAGGAAGAACATTGTGTTTGGAGAGAATCAGTAGAGATCTTTGTCCAGCATAACGTCTAAAATCCTCTTAATGGTAAAGAATTGTGGATCACATTTCCTGACACAAGGCACTGTGCCCTATCGACAATATGCCAAATAATGTTTTCAGTCTTTATTTGAGGAGACACAAACAAAACCTTTTCTAAGACAATAGGTTCACTTATATAAGTGGTTTTCCAAACAAGTTACGGGACATGAAAGTACAACATACACTGGATCAATGGGGAGCAGTCTGCGAAGAGGAAGTTTATAACCCTCCCAAGAAAATTCAAGCTACCAACTAGAGATTTAGAGTTAATGTCATAGCAAACGAAAAGATCAGAGCCAAGAAAGAACTTAACTACTTATTGAAGGATTAAGGAGCACCAGGGAAAACTACTAACTTGAGGCACTATTAAGGAGTCTTCCTATTAGGAATCAGATGACTGAAACTGCTATGTATCTGCAAGAATGGATCAGAAGCTCTTTCGGATACTGAGGGGAAAGATAGTTGTGGTGTTGTGGTAGTACGAACTTCTAGAGTGTTTTGTTTAGTGTGTTTGGATATAGAGACTATGAGAACGATCACTACACACGTCACACAGCTCAAAGTAAAAGGAGCTGAGTAAGGAATATTAGTAAAAATGGCCATTTCTGAATCTACAGGGAGATCTAAAGACGGTGACAGCTCCGGGAAAACAAATTCAGATAGGCAGGTAAAGGTTAATTCCTGGAGAGCCCCAGATGTCAGACTAAGGAGCCAGAACTTAACTCTACAGGCAGGCATCTTTGATGGGATAAAAACAGCCCTTGGGGAAGGTGCATGTCACAACAGCAGTCAGCAAGAATGAGAGCCCACAAGTGGGAGCATGGGGAAGGGATGCTGAAATAATCCTGGCCTGAGGAGATAAGCCCTCGAATGCTGATGAAGGTCAAGTGAATGTCAGCGTTGAGAGTCGCAACATCTCTCTCAAAGTGCTTCTCCATCTCGCATCAGAACCCAAAGTGCTTCTCGGCTCCTGTCAGAACCCCACAGTTGCCAACCTGACAAATCACCATCTGCTAAAAAGAGACAACCCACACTAAGAGGAAATCTCAGGCATCGTGGGAAGGAAGAGATGACTCCACATCTCCACATTTGCAAAGCAAAATTCAGTTCAACTGCTTTCTCACACAATGGGATATTACTGAAGTGGAACTATCACAAGATGGACCAAAAAAAAAAAAAAGTTACTCACCTCAGTTTCTGAAGTGAGGACAAGAGTTTGTGAGAGAAAGCTCCAGATTTATTTTGAATGGAATGCCTTGATTAATCTTGTTAGAGAAGGAATACAAAGACAAGAGAGAACATGGAGGGAAGAATAAGAATGGGGATTGGAAAGAACAAAAGGCCGGGCAGGAGGTGCTTACACAGGAGGCAGCTAGAGAGACAAAACAGAGAGGAGGCAGCAGACAGCTATGGAGAGGGATAAGAACAAAAGAGCCATGAAAGTAAGAAGAAGGTGCACAGATGTGGTGACAGGAGGCCAAGCCTCGTGGGGAGGTGCAGCTTCACCAGGACCTTTCATATAGACAGTGCAATTAATTACCATACTTACGAGATAACTGACGTGCACTTGCGTGTCTCTGGGTATAATCCAATTAGAGAACTGAGTGTCAGCAAACTTCAAATCCAGCTTTTGCATGCAATTAAACTTCCATAAGTCAAACAGAGCATTTCTTAGACTCTCTCCCCAGTTCCTTGACAATATTAATAAATCATGCCCCCAATTTATCTAGTTGATAATTAAGGTACTCAACTACGGGGTTCTCATAGGAGAATTGTCTTTTAACCACTTCCCGAAGACAGGAATGGAAAAAGGAAGCTTGGCGACGACTGGTTTGGAAGATGCTTACTGCTCTAGAGGGGCTGGGGCACCGGTGGCGAAGCAAGCATGGGAAGCCTTCCAGAACCCTGAGGAGTGATGTGCCCTCTCTCACCTGGCTAATGATGCTGTCAGGACCTGACTGGAGGATGACTGAGGGGATGGCTACACTCTCTTCCTTACTAATGCTCCCATTAGTGCATCAGGTTCCTCATTTAAGATCTCCTTGACACAGGCTCTATTTACATGGCGTTGGGATTAATCAGCCAAGAGGGTTTTTTTTTTAGCTGCAGGTACCAGGCAAGCCGTGTAACTCAGCATGGCAGCGTGACATTATCACCAGCTAAGCAATATTCGTTCTGTATGATCACCATCTCCAGGGAACAGGACTTCAGGTGCGGAAGTCATAAACCATTACCCTCATCCTCCAGCAGTTGTGTGACACTTTTCCTCAAGGGCAGACAGGGACAGCCATGTGATGGCTCTAGCCTGAGACTTATGAGCAGGATCAACCAGGGGATTGCAGATGTTTCAATCAGCAGATGGTACGGGGAAAAGCCTCCCTTTTCAGACTCTACTGCAGGTATTCTGTACAGTGCTTCTTGAGTCCCCAGTCCACAATTCTGTGCCAAATGGATTTCTGTCAAGGGGTATAAATTAGGAATCTGCCTGTCACCCCCAGGACAAATGTCAACTCCTGATCAAAAGAACAGAGCCCACCAAGTGTTGTAGCATATGCCTTTAATCCCAGCACTAGAGGAGAAGAGGCAGGCAGATCTTTGTGAGTTCAAGGCCAACCTGACCTACAAAGTTCCAGGACAGCCAGGGTTGTTACACAGAGTTACTCTATTTGGAAAAAATTAGATAGATAGATAGATAGATAGATAGATAGATAGATAGATAGATAGATAGATAGATAGATGGATGGATGGATGGATGGATGGATGGATGGATGGATGGATGGATGGATGGATGGATGGATGGATGGATAGATAGATAGATAGATAGATAGATAGATAGATAGATAGATAGATAGATAGATAGATAGATGCATGCATACATACATACATACATACATACATACATACACACATATATACATACATAGAAGAACAGGTAGCTTTCTACCTGCTGGGTTTGGTTGGTTGGGTTTATATAGTTTGGGTTTTTGTTTTGTTTTTGTTTTTTTGCGGTTGTCGTAGTTTTTGTAAAAGGCATCCTTAAGACATGTTTGTTAAGTAGAAAAGACATTTTGTTTCAGTTTGCTAGATATGATGATGGCTGTTTGCCAGAGAAGGCAGAACTTTGAAGCTAATTTTTCTTCTCTTGTTTTCTTATTATAGTCTCATAACTGAAAAAAATAACAGGATTTGATAAAAAAAGAAAATGCTTTCTGGCATGTCACTAGATGCTGGTTCAAACAGAAGCTCAGGCTTCTTGTGAACAAATATTGGAAAGAGGTCCTAAAACAATAGTTCTCAAGCTGGGGGTTGCTTCCCCTTGAGACCCAAACGATCCTTTCACAGGGGTCTCCTGAGATCATTAGAATTCACACATGCTTATATTATGACTCATAATGGTAGCAAAACTACATTTATAGAATAGAATGATTTTGTGCTGGAGCTCCCACAACAAGAGGAACTGTATAAATGGTCACAGGATATGGAAGGTTGGGAACCACTGGTCTATAAAGTCACAGCAGTAGTCTAGATCATAGAAGCAGGAAACACTGTTATATACTATACATGACATGATAAGCTTAAAGGTTTAAAAATATACTCTGTGGCTTAGAAGACCCCAATGTGAATGAACTGTTTGTCACCCCATTTTCTTTACCGAATAGCAAGGTTTCTTACGTTAAACTCATTGGCTAGGCTGCCTGAATGCTCAAGAAGACATTTCTAACTTGTGGTTTGAGTGTTAAATGTCCTCTTAGGCTCATGTGTCTGAACACTCAGGGCCAGTGGTGGAGCTTGTATAGAAGGCTATGAAAACTTCCAGAAGTCAAGCTTTGTTGAAAGAAGTGGGTCACTGAAGTGGGGGGACCTGGCTATTTCCTGACTGCATATATGATGTGACCAGCAGTTTCCTGCTTCCTGACAGCATGCCTTCTTCACAATGAATGATTGCGTCCCTTCTAACTGTAAGCCATAATGAACCCTTCCTCCCTTAAATTGCCTCTTGTCAGGTAATTGGTCTCAGCAATAAGAAAAGCAACTAATAAATCTGCTCCCTGCATCTCTTTTTCACTAAGTTCACTCCAAAACACTTTTGAATCAAGAAAGCTTCTAACATTTGCAAATCACTTAGCCTTCCTCTGTGTTGTCTTTCTGCTTATGATTGAAACAAATCAGTTGGACAAAACAATCCTCGAAGTCTTTCCAGATCAATGGTGTGAGTCTAGTAAAAGAATATTCTAGTTTTTGGATACCAAGTCAAGAAGTCAACTCAGTTGAAGCTACTAAGCTAAATGAAGTGCAATGATTTTCTTAACTTTGCCCTAATGAGACAATTAATATCTACTAAACTCATGAGCTGTTCTTGCACTGCAAAATATGTATAATCTCTTCTGTGGTTTAAATCAATGGTTATACACCATTAAGTCAGATTCCCTAAGGCAAGCTTGGCTTTCTGTTTGTTGTTATAAGAGGAGACTGAGTCATTACTAGCAAATTGATAACTTTCTGTAATATTAAGAAGACCCATAGGGATACTTTCATTACTGTAAATATTTTCTATCTCAAGCCAGACCAATAAGCTTAGAAAGTGGGGAGCATGTTAGTCACAAGAATTCCCTACATCTCCCTACAGAGATGTCTGCAGCCTCCACACCACATCCTGTATATTCAAGGGGCTAGCAGCAGAAGTCAGACCTGCCTGATAGTTTTCTGGTTCAAATTCTCTGAAAACACATTATATAGGATATATTCAGTAAATACCACCAAAGATTCTAGCAATATCCCAAAATAGGATGAAGAGGACCTTTTTAAATAAACAATCTGTGTTTTCAGTGGGTCATTCAACTTGCCAACATGCATGTGTTTGAAACCATCCTCCATGCAGACCAGAATTAAATTCCCTGGAGACTGGAGGAGGTAAAGAAATCAGGTCATTCCTGATATTATAATTAAGAGTGAAAAATGGACACTGATTAATTTCATGCACACATACTAATATAAACACACACACACTTAAAGCCATTCTGCTTCCATCTCCCACCTATATAAGTTCTAGGACAATAGTTTCCCTTCCTGCTTTTCTTGTATTAGAGACTTACTGATGTTGGAAACCTGAATCACAGCCTAGGCTGAAGAAACAGTGTCCGGGCCGTCTCTGAGGCAGAAGAGAGCAGCAGAACACTGAAGTCTCTGTAGTTATGCTTGTAGGATAGGGAAGTGGACACAACTGAGAGCTAACACACACACACACACACACACACACACACACACACACACACACACACACACACAGAGAGAGAGAGAGAGAGAGAGAGAGAGAGAGAGAGAGCACATGATCATGCACATCCATTTGTGCATATTAAGTGGTCTTTCTGTCCCCTTACCCTTTCAATAATAAAGATTATGAAAGTGATCCTGTGTCCATCTTCCTGCCGCTTCTTTTGGTTTCACCAAAAAGCAACGTTTCAGTGATTCTGCTCCCAGTACTATTTCTTTTCATTTCTAAGGCATTATTTTTTAAAACGCATCCTATAATACCCATCAAATTAGCAATCTGAAAGCAATTGATCATGCCCATGGTCATTTTAGGACTCAACGCCCAGTACTTGGAGACGTAGGGAATGATCATTTGGCAAATTTCCTGGAATGATTTTATTCCTATTCTCATTGAGGTGGCTGGGTTTTCTGAATAGTTTCTGTGATATTTGTAGGTGAAACAGAAAGCATTTCATAGGTGGCATCAGAACGCCAGTGACAGCAGACCAATGTCCAGGTTCTTCAGTCACAACTTTTGACTACATATCTATCATCCTATTTAACTTCCTTTGGCTGTTTCAAGCCTTATTTTTTCTTCAGGTCTGAACCCAGTCAATCCTCTACTCCTAGCACCCTCTTTCCCAGCTTCTTTCTCTCCATCAGAATCCAATGCATCTGCTTTTCCCAATCAGAAATCTGAGTGAATTTTAATGTATACTTCAGCCCCACATGTCATTCTAACCATTGTGAAACTATGTGTGATCTAGTGATTCCTTTGGGAAGAAAGAGCCCACTGTAATCAGTGGTCATATTTGCAAACTTTCAGCAAAAAGCCATGAGGACTTCTTGACTTGTTTATGAACAAAAGAATCTGAAGGATTCCATTTAAACTGCATTTTCTGTGTGTTTGTTCTAAACTGTACTCCAGAGGCATAAAATAACATCAGACACATGCCGAAGTACATCTGCTGCTAAGGACTCTTACAGTTGCCTTAATAAAAAGCCGAGAGTAGTATAAATAAGAAAGGAAAACATAAAAGTAAGCTGTTATTTGACTAAAAGGGGCATGCATAAAGTAAGTGTCTGGTCAACTGAAATCAGGACAAAAATGCCACTAAATTCCAAGAGAGGTGCTCATCTGTGCTTTTCTTTGATTTTTCTTTTGTAGCTGCATTTAATGTCCTCCCTAGAATTTCCTCTAGATAAAGATATGCCCACCGTTCTATTCTAATTCAAGTTACTAGCACTGAGAAATCAGACTGACCTCAACCAATAATAGCTTAGGAGCTGGGAGGTACTCCCTTCAAAGGAGCTCACGAGGACACTTCCCTGGTTGTCCCACTGTTATGTTGAACAGAACAGAAAGCTGTTGGCAAGCTAGGCATGTTTTACAATATGCATTGATAGAGAAAACAAGACAGCTGTTGTTAAAATGACAGCCTGTAGCTCCTCCACCCACCCCATGCCAACATCACCACTCAGCCATTTAGCACACCTCAGACTGCAGTCTCTACCAACCACTGCTACACTAGTCATTGCTCTAAAAATAAAGAGATGGCTAATAGGACAAATCTTGCCCCAAACATGACAAAAAAATCTCTCCAATAGTCTGTGTGCAGAACAAGCTTACAATCTGACTTTTTAATGAAAAATATGCTTCCCAGAACTACGATAGTACATCATACCTCCCCAGCTCTTATTTGCCATTAGGTATCAGTATCAAGGTTCAAAGGGAATTTTATGGTTCTTGTCAGGGTTATAGTGAGAGATTTGTGCAGAAGAGGTGATGATGAAGACCTTGAACAAAATCATTGATTTTTTTATTCTTTTAAGACATCCATTTCTATGTTCTTGGAATGATGGTAAACTATTACTCTGGTTACACTGAGAAAGAACCATATAACAACTCTACTAATCAAAGACTCACTCATTGTAAAGACAAAACTGTAGCTCATAGAGAATAAACCTGAAGATATTAGAACTTATCCAGTTACATCATTTTTGCCTCTTTAGGTTACAAAAACCCTTACTCCTACCCTGAAATCTTATTCTGCATTAGAATATTTTCAGAGCTGTGTGGCCTATAGTTCACAAGTAGGTTACTGAATTGAGATCATTCCAGTCATGCAAAGAAGAAGCCTGAGCTAGTGAGGCTTCTAACAGGGACATTAGGGAAGCAACTGCGAGAAACATATAAATCACCCTTGGTGTTTTTAGAGATATGAGCTACAATTGTAAACCGTTAATCCCCTGGTTCATCATTAGTAGGGTGGAAACATGGCAAATTAGCATAATAAACACATTTGAAAAGGGGTTTCCACAAGATACCTTGGAGGACACAAAGATGGACAGATCAATTTGGCAGGAAATTCTCTTATTTATCCCATCTGGGAGCACCCTGGCTAAGTCCTAATGCGACTGTGCATTTAAAGAGGATCTCACAAACAGAAATAGTAAAGATGGGGATGGGAGCTCAGGGCGGATGCGTCAATACTGTTGGTAGTGTGCTATATAAAAGAAGAGTTGAGAGCGGGGAAACCGGGCTGTCAAAGAAAAGGAGTTAAGAGTGAATATCCCTAGTGAGCTTGACATCTGTCCTTCTGTCACACTCAATGGATATCCACCACTAGGGAGATTTTCCAATTTAATGTGCGATTACGCCATTGTAAATCTATGGGAAGTTGAAAACATCCTAGGTTTAAAATGCTTACAATGTTCCTCTCAGCTCTAGAGGATAGAACACTGGCTGGATATCTTCACGAACACCTGGCTGAACAGCCTCCTTCCAGCATTGCAAAACAGTGTTGTACTACTTACTAGCTTGGAAATGATAAAAATTCTATATGCAGGAAGTTGGAAAGATGACTCAACTATCAAGGAGTGTACACTGCTCTTGTAAAGGACCCAGGTTCAGTTCCTTGCTTCCCTCAAAGGCTGACTCACAACCACATGTAACTCTAGTTTCAGGGGACCTTACACCTCTGGCCTCCATAGGCACCTGCACTCATCCAAAGGAACCCCACCATTTTATTTACGTCTAATAAAAATACATCTTTAAATTTCCAAAAGAAGAGTGTGGTTTCCATGGTCCCCACCATAAGGGTGAAAACTGAAGTTGAAAAATGTTTGATCAAGCAATGTCTGTAATTCCAAGAAACAAGAGAGCTTGGGACCTTCAGCCAAACCCTGAAGTGAATAGGCACTGAGTCACTGACCACCAGCGTGCTTTCTATGAACATTCCTTTCATGATTCCTCTTGTAGACATATTTTACTTAAACTCAGATATAAGAATGATTTGATCTGTTTACACATTTTATATTTTAATGTAAATCTGAAAATTCGATCACCATTGTGACAGAATCAGTACAATTATGTTCAAGTTAAATGGCTAGGGATAGAGTTCAAATGCTACAACCTTTTCTATCTGAGCTCATCTGTAGAGGTTGAACAGAAGACAAGAATGCAAACTGTCTCTATATTCTAGCATCTATCAAACATGTAGACTGAATCCCATTCTCTATTCAAAAGTATCTTAGGTAGCTATATTTTGATGAATATTGTTTGACTATTGTCTTCCCACAGAACGAGATGGAGCTGCTCAGAAAAAGAATAAATGTGTTAAGTCCTCCTAATGAAGAGAAAGTACTGTCACATAGACTCAGTAACTCAGATAAACATCCATGCATCTGGCCACCACCATGGCAGCACAACTAGGATTTGGCAGAAGAATAAAGGCTAAACCGGCATAAGAGTCATTTTAACAGATTAAAATTAAATAGGAACACCACTTACAGTGTAAGATCATTTGGAGTTCCAGGGTCAAGAAAGCTTCTACACACATGTCAAGCAAGAGTTCATGACTGACTGTGAGAGTTACTACTTGCAACTTTGGCTTTCACTCCTCTACCTTGTGCTCCTTGTCAATGGTAAGACTCATCTCTCTTAAAAAGCTATTTCACATTTGAGGACCATTAAACCTCTAATGTGTTTTGCAACAGACAAATAGGTAAAAAAATATATAGCATTTTAAGAATATTAACAAGCTGGAAGCTCTACTGGGAAGATGTTGTTAATAGAGGTTTAATTTTGAAGTCAAATGAGGAATTTTGAGTAAATGGCAATATCCCTTATGTACAGACTCACACACACACACACACACACACACCCATGATATGACTCTGTGTGTGTGTGTGTGTGTGTGTGTGTGTGTGTGTGTGTATGAAGTAATAAGAGAACAGTTGAATGCAAATATTGTGCCTCCAAAAATTGGAGGGTGACCTTCTTGAGGTTTTTGCCACCTGGTCCAGAGTCATTTTTTTTAAGCTCGTTTGCATAATTTGTTCTGGAAGGATACTTTAATACCCATAAGATTTGCAGTGGCCCCTAAGCTAGAACTGACCTGAGAATTGTCTTTCTGAGTACAAGTTTTCCCAGCCCCCAAAGATTCTAAGAAGGTTCTTAAGGAGGGAAGAAACCAAGAGCCCTTGCCAAGTATGACACCTATGAACCATTACAATGACCATCACGCCATGATAACCCAATGGATAACAGTAATGGCATGCACACCCGTAGTGGTAACCAAGAGCTCTCCAATTGAACTTAAACGAGAGAGACCATACTTGGTATGGAAATTTGAATGACTACGAGTAAAGTCATGGTTTTTGAAGAACCACTAATTTACTAACACTCTAACAATATTCTATAACTTTTGACTTTATACCCACAAATAGGTATAATCTTCAGTCCTCATCAAGGGAACTTCTCTTTGCAACAAACAGAGACCATTACAGAAAGCAACAAACAATTAAAATACCCAACTGTGGAGCCCAATCTGAGTGAATACACCTACAAAACAATCCCCACGTTCAAGGCTGAGGGAACCTTTCAGAAGAGGTGGCTAGAAAGATTGAAAGAGCCTAAGGACCAGGGAGTTTGTTGTCAGATTCTGTCTCCAGGAATTTCAGAAGTCACTCCCTTAAAGTCTCACATCAAGACTTCCAGACCAGGAGCAGAACAAGGACAACAACAGACAAGCTCATATGTTCTGCAAGTCGGGGAGAGCCTCTGAGGCCTCAACCCTGCACAACCAACTCCAGGCTACTTAGGAACGCTCAGAGAGAGAGAGAGAGAGAGAGGGGGAGAGAGAGAGAGAGAGAGAGAAATCATCTTCCCCACACAAGAGCACACCAGTTAATTACCCAGTACCAAATGATCAGCCCTGAACACATACTACAAGATTATACAGGCTGGGTAAGTTAGACTTAAGCATTTCAGGACTGACACATACACAGTGAATAAAGAAACACGAATCTAAAAAAGACTAAGGAGAGGTAAAAGGGAAGACTTGTAGGAAAGAAGGGGAAGGGGACGTGGTGTAATTAATCTCAAAAAAAATAAATAAAATAAATAACTTTTAAAAGGAAATGCTGCTGGCAGAAGCAGCTGCAGCATCCAATTCCAAGCGACCAGGAACTGCTTAGGTAGCTGTCCTCTCCTTTCTCCATGTCCTGAATATTGCTAGGTAAAGGATCTGGGCACAGACTCATGTCTCATTTTGGTCAAGGAAATTACTGGTAAAGAACATCTCAAGTTTTAGCACATCTGCTCTTAATCACTCAGGTTCTATTTATAAAGAAGGCTGATTCTTGCTGTTCCCTATCTGGTCACTTATGTTTAAAATTGGAAACCAAAGATACTAAGCTAGCCTTTCGAAAGGCTCACGGCGAGCTCCACAGTCCCATGTGTTGTGAGTTATATAAGCAATTATGGAGCAAATGATGTCCCATTAGTATATAGGTTCCGAAAGAGAAAGGCTAGGACTACTGTTCATTTCAGGGAAACATACAGCCTGGATGACGGGACTAGAAGTCTTAAACAACTATAATCTGCTTGCATTGCAATCTGACTCCCAGGCTTACCAAGTCTTGAATAAATATTGGCATGTTTTATAAATGAGCTATGGGAGTAGCGAAACCCAGTGTCTTTCTGAGATGAAATCAGTTGTAGGCAAAATCCTGGTGGGGGGGGAACCAAAAACTACGAAGCTGAAAATATTAAACATTGTATCTCTTCTGCAAATGATTCAGTCAATTCTTATAAAAATTCCTTTGAGGTAAATATCCACAAAGGAAAATTATTCCTAATTGCTTTAGTTAGGGAATTTAAAAGAAATGGGTTTAACGTGTCCCAAACCAAACTTGAAAGAATTATGTGTATTTGTTTCAATTTGAAGACCTTTTTAACTTTCTTTGGCTATTACCAAACAAAGCTAGAGAAGAAAAGAGAAGTCATCACAAAGAATCGAACCTAAAAACGTATATATTTTTTTCCCTAGAGAAAATATAACTCGGGGGTGGGGGTGGGGGAGGCCTCGATCTATAACTTATGTGTTCCCTGGTATTATTGAAAGTGTTTCTGGGGTATGAATGGTCTCATCAACAAGTCAATAATCTAAGGCAATGGCTTTCATGGGTATGAAGGGTAAATGATAAAGGAATCTCCCTGTTTCAGGGCAGTGCATGTGAAATGGAAGAAAGCCCCCCACAGCATAGCTCTGTACAGTGCACACATTTCAAGTGTAACAGTGCTGGTTGATGTAGCACTTGTTAGGCATGGGCAAACCCTTGCATGATAGCTACTGACAGGCAGGCTCTAACTGAACCTGAAGCCCACACGGGAGGAATCTGCTTTCCACTGAATGAAGAAACTAATTAATGTGATGTCCTGTCTTCTAATCTCTGATGACAGGTCAACAATAATTTGTTCTTATTCACCACCCTCACCCTCTGCACTGCTCTCTCTCTCTCTCTCTCTCTCTCTCTCTCTCTCAAAAAAGACAGCAAAGGGAAAGTATGACAGACTTACTGTTTAGAATGTAAAACACTGGAATAGATACCAAGTTAGAATTTATGCAAAACTCTGAAGGGGTCTTTATAAAAGCAAAGTACAGATAAACTACCAAGAACAATTAAGGGAAGCAGTGTGGAGGTGATGTGGAAAGAGAGAACTGGTTGAAAATGCCAACCGTCTGTAAGCATCTCAAGCTGACTGGGAATTCTGGTCCGATATAATGACATCTTCCTGTCTGTTCTATGGAAATTTCACAATGATTCTTAGATCACTGGAGCTAAGAATATTTTCATAGTTTTTATTATGGGTCAAAGTTACTTAACTGGTTTGCTCTTTTCTTCTCTCTCCAACTGACTGAGCTTTGTTGTGTCTGGAAAGGTTGGGAGCGATCTTTCTGGTTGTCCTTCAGCTTTATCAGGAAGGAGCCAGCTCCTTTCCTCCTCAATACTGATTAACCACTTCCTTCGGGCTCAGCAGCCAACCTATGTTTTCAAAAGATCTGAGAAACTTCCACCAGTGTAAGCTAAGTTAGATAGAACTAAATAGCTGACCACAAGAACTGAAGGCTAGACAAACTTGATTCTTCACAGCACGAAATAGAATCAGATTACATACTAACATCTGAATCTGGGAAGTCCGTGACATGGTAGTAATGCCAATGACTGTATAGAGTTCCCAAGCAACGACATCATGAGGATCATTTTGACACAAGAATTAATGACTCCACCGAGAGACATGCCCAACCCCACAGAATGTGTGTGGTACTTTTAACCAATGGATAGATTTTTTTTTTTTTTTTTGCTTTTCTTCTTGCCATGCTATATTTCTCTAGGATTGCTCTGGGAATTTATACCCAGTAAAAAGCTCAGAAATAATTTTCTTTTGTTGACATTATCTCAAATAATAACTGCACAAATACTGTATAGAATCTAAAACAGACAGCAACAAGACAGGGACAGAACTTCTTTTTTAAAAATTAATTAATTAATTAATTAATTAATTAATTTTTATTAGATATTTTCTTTACATACATTTCAAATGCTATCCTAAAAGTTCCCTATACCCTCCCTCCACCCTGCTCCCCTACCCACCCACTCCTGCTTCTTGGCCCTGGCATTCCACTGTATTGGGGGATATAAAGTTTCCAATACCAAGTTGCCTCTCTTCCGAGTCATATAGTCCCCTTGTCACATTTTGTCTAAGATTTAAGGGCAAATTTCCTCCTTGTGCAACTGAAATGCTCTAAAAGAAAAATAAATATCTTTTCACCCTAGTATGGGATACCCTTCTTTAGTAAAGACAAGACAAATTCCTTAGAAATTTAGACCAGTAACTAACATTCTTAAGGTCACATAGAGTTCTGCTGTAAAAGGCCAACAAAGCCAGTCGAAGCAGCATTATAGGATAAACACATTCGAGTTGTACAGGATTAAGTGGGATCTGGTATGGAGCAAGTAGCAGAGTTCCTTACTAAGGGGGAGCCTAATAAGGATTTGTTAAAAGAAGCGGTGTGGCATTGGGAAAAACAAAGGACACTGGTAAGTCTCTTTGGAGGGCAAGTGGTATTCACAAAAGTCAGAAATTCCTAGAGTGGTTAACACAGAAGATCTCTTTTCTATCAACCTGGGATTGCGAAATAGTACTCATAAAAATCCAGAAGTATATAAAATTGTTTCAATACAATGTGTTGCTTGGGATAAAACATTGACATGTCAACTTAAAACAGGTTATTGATAAAATTCTCAAATAATCCTTATTATGTTTGCTTAATGTCAGACCTTTTGATAGTTGGAAAAAATGCATGCACATTCATATTTGGTCATCGTTAAGTACAAACTCAAAACAAATGTGTAGAATGAAATGATTTACACTTAGCAAAAAGAAAAAAAAACTTAATACAAATTAAAATACAATGTAGTTGACTGAGCATATTCCCACAGAAAGATTTTAACATATGAGGTAACATGCAGCTTTATTTAATGCAGGTGGAGACTTGTGGTTAATGTTACAGGAAAGAGGGTCTCCCATGTCATTTGAATCAAATGTTTCATCACGTTTAGATAGCTCTGTCACCTATCTGAGGCATCCAGCCCCAAAGGAAACACAAACCCAGAAACAAAGATGATGCTGACAGAGAGGATTTTTGATGACTTAAAATCCACATCGAAAGCAATCTTCATGTGTATTCTTCATGTGTGTTCTTCATGTGTGTTATGGGTCTGTTCCTTCTTTCCTCATTCCCTCCTCTTCCTTCTCCTCCCACCCACTTTTTTCCTTGTATGCATCTTTCTGTGTTTCTGGGAATGAAAACTAGGACTTTATGCATAAGTGGTCCTCCAAAGCTGCACCCAGCCCCCTCTTTTGACTTTTAGTTGCAAAGCAACGATTCCTGGCTGCTAAGGTGTCAATTTGACTTGACTTGGAATTTTCCCTTGCAAAATAGATACACTTAACTGGGTTCAGTTCTCCTTTTACTATGCACATAGTTTTTAAAGGCTTTCTGGTCTACCTTCAAAGAGAATTTTAGCAGAAGCCAGGTCTGTAAATCTAGCTGCACAAAGAAAAGTAAGGGGGATGAGATCGCACCAAACTGCCTTGGGGAGCCTGAGAGCTAAGAGCTTCCAGAGTATATGTGGGAGTCTCTCTAGACAAATCACTCACCCTCTCAGCATCTCAGTTTCCTTATCTTCCCTACCTATCTTCTAGACTTTGCTAAAAAAGAAAAGAACAGCTCTTAAGGCATTTGGACAAATATAAAGCTTTCTAAATTCAAATTCTTTGCTCTAGTTTCAAATCTGAGTCCATAATAATGATGCATAACCTTAAAACACACCATCCCAGACAAAGAATAAAAACAGACTCCATAACTCCCTATATTGTCAAGCCAAAACTATAGTGAACTCTTTAGCACATCCATGCTAATTATGCTTAGAATGAGCTTGGAAAGAAAATGGTGCAGACAAACCAGGCAGTTACGGACCTCCCGTTATGGTTTAAGACCTCTAGTCATAACTTTTACACTCTCTGTGATGTGGGGAAATCATTTCTAGTCTGGTACAAAAAAAAAAAAAAAAAACAAAAAAAAACCCATCTGCACCTTCACTGAACAATAGTGAAAAGCAGTAATAAGTTGCTCTACCTGAACAAGACAAAGCCTTGGATAAATTCTTAAACAAGAACCCTAAAAGTAGAAAGAACACTGAGAAACATCTAATATCCGGGATCAGGTTGGCAAGCTTCCATTCTAGCTTCCTCTTCCTGGTCCTGTTGCTCTCCTCATCTTCCTCCTCCGTGTGTGTGTGTGTGTGTGTGTGTGTGTGTGTGTGTGTGTGTGTGTGTGTGTGTGTGTGAGTATAAGTATGTATGCACCCATGTGGGAATCAGAAATGAACCTCAGGTGTTTTCCTCGGTCACTTTGTATGTGAACGTATTCATGTCTCCTCTTCCCCGTATATTTGGAGCTCACTCATTCCCCTAAGCTAGCTGGCCAGTGACTCAAACCCCAGGGACCTCCATGTTCCTTCCTGCCTTTCTGGCTGGGATTGCAACAAAATCCCAATGTGCAAGGCTCTTTTTAATTCTGTGTCCTCTGGGACTGAACTTGGGTTTTCACTGCATACCCTGGACTGAGTGATCCTCTCTCCAGCCTCAGGAAGTTTCCTCTCTTAAGCTAATTTAGGTCTGCTGTTCCTGGGGATTTTGAGGCCATCCCTGTTCCACTCCTTGGGTTCTGAGGCACAGTGATGTCTCCTGCAGCAAAGGAAGGCAGAGTTGCCAATTTCAAGCTGTGTACACAAAATCCCCATATTCTCAGATTTCTAATTTCCCCGTGGGGCAATGATGACAGACTATTAAATACTGGCAGAATCAGGGTGGACAATGACTCCAATGGAACAGATTCTTTGGTTATCCCAACACAAATCTTACTTTATAAATATTTGATCTGGATTTTTTTTTTGAACTGATCTCAAAGAATCCAGCCTTCTAATTTGGTCCTCTCCATCTTCTGTCGCCCTTCAAATGTAGAATTAAATCAAGCAAAGAAATCCATGTGGGGAGGAGAGGGAAAAAAAGGAAGAATCTTTTGAGATAAACCAATTTGACAGCAAGAAAAGATTTCTAGTACTCAGTCATTAAAATCTAGGCTGGGCAGAGAAGCAGAAATGATCAAAGGTAGGGAAAAAAAAAGGCACCATGTCCTCAGGCTGGAGGACTTAGGAATGGGTATTTAACAGGTCTCTTCTGCTACCATTTTCCAAACACGGCGCTGACTCTCTATTGGAAGATTTTTATGTTGGTCTTGCCATTAAATGATTCATTTTCTCTTATAAGAGGAAATAATGCTATGTCAGAGACTTAGGGGGGAAGAAGTATGTCCCTGCGATGAGCACAACTCTCCAGAACACAAAGCAATGTGCTCTTTCTAATTGTTTAAATTACTCCACAAGTCTTTCCTAGCGCTCACCATGCTGAGGTTCACCTGTCCTTTTGTGGTTCAAAAACATGAAATATTTATTTTCTCCTTATCTCACAGTCTTTCCGGTTATAACCAGACACCCGCTCTGTGTTCTGTTCCAGGACCTCCAGTTCATGGCTTCCATTGGGAAAAAGCCTGATGCTTGCTATGCTTTGCTATGCGGGCTCGATGATGACATTTGATACTCAGAGTATGTCTCTCCTAGCACACTGAGAGTTCTCACAAAGATTCCCCCATAGATTACCCATTCTAATGAAGAAAGACAAGGAGATGTCTACGGGCCAATAAATGTTCATTGGAACAAACTAAACTGTTTCTCCAAAAGCTTGATCCTCTTGATCTCTGGGTTTTTAGTCATGGCGCCTGCATTTGACTGTTGGGATTTCACAGCTTGGATATTTCCATCGTCTCTTTCCAGTGTCTCAACCTCAAGCCAAGGCTGGCTCAGTCTTCAGTTGTTACAGGAAAAAACAAGAATTAAAAGGAAACCAATAGAGAGGAGAGGGCAACAAAATCACAAGCATGACTAGTAGTGGCTCACTTCAACATTAGCCCTAAAATGGGACATGCAGATAAATACTTTTGCACTCAGCACACTCCTAAGTTAGGTAGACACACAATATATCAATATATCTATATATCTGTATATAAAATATATCAATGTATGATATAGATCAATATATGATAGAGATATACATATAAAATTTGTTCTGCTTTCAAAAAGGGACCATGACAATTTTTAAACAAATAAATCAATAATATGAAATGGGCTCTGGTCATTCTTATTTTTAAGGGAAACACAGCAACTAAACACAGCTACAGTCATGCCCCTCAGGTCGAACAACACATACACAGACAGACCTTGAAGAAATTTGGACCATTTCTGTATGGAGGGGTTGACAGAGACATGAAAACAATATGGGACTCTAGGAATGCATACAAAATTGGGAGAAAGTGCTCTTGGCTGTGAAAGACACATGAACGTTTAAAGAATTTCAGCTCCTGAAGTGTGGATGAGTAATGGATGTTGGTCTTTTGAAAAAGACCTGACCTCAACATGGACAGTGGATACCAGGAGAAAGTATTTCACTGTGTCCTACAATAACAACTACTGGAAGAAGCGAACCAACCCAATTTCTGTTTTAGAAGGATAGCTACAAGTATAAATATGTATGATATTTTTATGCCTCAAACACTGAGATTCTGATTCAAAACAACTGATGTTAATAGAAAGGCCTTGCGAAACTGAACTCAATTTAATGTTGAGGTTTTCTTAGGGGGGCTGTGAAGTCTTTACCACCCCCACCCCCAAATTTTGCTTCAAGTAGGAAATTACAGCTGCCACTACTAGGCAGAATAAAAAGGTCAGCTCAATGGTTTTGACCTTTCGCAATATTCTTGCTATATAACTGGGAGGTCTTTTCAAAGTCTATAATATCTGACCTGAAGTCAGTCTCTGTAGAAACTTACAAGGCATGACCAGCTTTGGATACAGTCATGCATTCTAGCTTTCGTTACAGCTCATTCTCACTTCTCCATAGGGAGGGGAAAGAGCCAACATAACTCACCAGACACAGTATTCTGTGTTCCTGAGGATCAGGAGTCTGAGAAGCCTTACCAATCTTTTGATTTATTCCAAAACCAGAAGAAATACATTAATTTTGAAAAAAAAAAAGAAGTTTAAGTAAATCACATGATTTTGTCTCGAGGGCAATACATTCACAAATAAATTTTCGTTGTACTTTCATGGTGAAGGATGACTTGAGATCCAAAGATATAATGGTCTATAGAACCGCCTGGAGTCCAGAGAGGAACAGTCGAGAAATCCGGTGGCTGAAATAACTTACAGTGAGCACTGCTATCTGTCTGTTCTATGGATGTCAGAGTGTGGGAAAGCAGGGCACATAGATCACAGAAGCAAAGGAGTAGGAGAGAGAGAGAGAGAGAGAGAGAGAGAGAGAGAGAGAGAGAGAGAGAGAGAGAGAGCTAGCTTTGCATCCAAGGAAGAGGTCATTTGAGTTTCTACATTTCTGTATTAACTGCTGGGATCTATGGACCTTGCAGGAACGCAGTCATTAAGTAGTATCAGGTTCGCTGGGGCATCCACAACACTCTGGGGCTACTATTTGGCAAAAGTGCAAGAAAGATCATAAAGGAAAGAAGGTATGATACCTCTCAGGTGATCTCTCAGTTATGATGGCTACACCACATTTGGATTTTATAAGGCTTCTGAGACAAGGCCATCTGGCTCTGTTTTAGGGAGACTCCAGAAGTCAGAAGAAGTGGTTATTAAAAGCCCAACAAAACTTCTCTAGGTTATGCCAAAAGCTTGATCTCTGTAGAGCATGTAGAATAATTCTTTCAATGGAAGACTGACCACACATGCTTTATAGGTTAGGATGTGGCCTTAATTTACCTTTTTAATGTACCTTTCTGCCTGCAACTGCATTCATTTCATATAATGACAATGTATCCTTTCATTAATTAGAAAATCATGCTTCAAACAGTTTTATACAAATTGTTCTCAGGGCTGGGGAGGTGGCTCACTGAGTAGGAGCCATGCTGCATGAGCCTGAAGATCGGAGTTTGAACCCCTGGCACCCATGGAAAATGCAGAACATAGCTGTGAGCACCTGCAATCATACACTAGGGGGTACAGACAGAAAGGTTCCGGGGACTTGCTTGCCGCCAGCTAGCCGAGCCAAGACGATGAGTTTCTGCTTGAGTGAGAAACCTTGCTTTTCAAGAAAAAACAGAGAGCGACAGAGGAGGACACCTGAATTCCTTCTCAGCCCTCTGCATGTATACTCATGAGTGTAAGCACCCCTACACTCTCACAAGCACATCACCCAAACTTGGAGAGCATGCATGGGTGGACACATGATCCCACGCAAATGCACAACACACAGCACACAAAGACACACAGTTTTTAAATAAAAATAACCGATCTTGCTTTTACATTCGCATTTGTCCCTTGGATGCTTAAAACCTGTGCCACTTTGCCTCAAGCTCTAAGTGCATTCGTTGCTCAAATGTACCCTGCTCCTCCACAGTCAACCTGGGCATTCTATTGTTTCAGCAAATTTCCAGCGTCTTTGCCACATCATGTCTTTTCTCAGGATGGCCCCAAGATTAGAGTGCCATCTGTCCCTGGGCCCATGCCCCTGTTCTGGCCAGCTGCTATTGCCCAGATCTCTATGCAGGACTGTTCCCTCTTTGTAAACCTCTGAAAAAATTCTGAAAATGTCCAACGAGCATTAGGAACACCTTCTAGAAATGTGTGCAAGACAGAGAGGGCAACACATGAGAATCACATAGAATTTACAAGCCAAGTTTTCTCTGACATGTTGTTTCCTTGAGTATTTGCAAGCTATAGTGCAAGTGACCAAGGGTCAGAGTAGGATGATACAAAGTCAATTAATACAGCAAGGAGGTTCCTCACAGAGGAATAGGGGATACAGTTCACAAGGTGTGAACTAAGGCTCTGTGACTTAAAACTAAATCATGTCTTTTAATTGTACATCCTTGACTCGTGGACGAAAGTAGAACTTTCTTGGTTTTATGCTTCTATTACTGAGAACCTCCATATTCTATAACCCATGGAAAAAAAACTCCTTTGTTTTTAGCTAAGCATTGAAGTTTATCTTTAATGTATTATTCAGGTTGAGGTCTGATGAATTAATCAGAACCCTTTTGTATTGGGAGAATGGAACTCGGCTCTCGGCTAAATAACACCAGATGCTCCAAGTTAGATTCCGTCAAGAGGATGACAGTGTTGAGCATCATTGTTAATTATGCAGTAAAATTATGAGAGTCTAGAAGAAATGAATATAGATTTTTGAGGAATAGAAAAGTTTTCGGTCCCTCGGGCTTATAAAATGTTGGTACAACTCTAGCAACAGCCAATGTCTCCTGTGAAGAGGGAATAACCAACAAACAAATCCAATATGCCTCCACTCAGGGTTTTGGCTTCAGGCCCCTTTAATAAGGGATATCAGTATATTAAATTGAGCTGTTGGTCAATGAGCACATACGCAGATCCCAAGTGTATGAAGGAACCTGGCCCACTGATACCTGATCCAGCAGTAAGACAGCTAATCAACCAGAAAATGTAATTTAAAAACCTTAGCCTAAAGGAGAGATTCAGCCAAAACAAATACATTTGTTAATCTTTCCGTGGCCTTGATATTGGTAATTTTAACTCAGTACTTCGGCTTTCATATAGATAAGTTCCTTCCTCCCTCCCTCCCTTCCTTCCTTCCTCTGTTCTTATTTCCTTCTTGCTACTCTCCCTCTCTTCCTTTTTTCTCTGATTTATTTCATTCCTTTCCTCCTGCTCTCTTTGTTCCTTCTCATCTCTTTTCCTCTCTCTGGCTCCCTCCCTTCTTTCCCACCTTTCTTCATCTGTTTATGCTCTCTTTTCCTCTTTCCCTTCCTCTATCCCTCCCTTGTTCCTTCCTTCCTTCCTTTCTACAGCTGACAGGCATTCAGAGGAAATTGTCAATTTTAAACACTTTACAGAGAAAAAAAATCAAGTGTGAGAAATGAGTCAATCAATAAGAGCGGGAGGGTAGGACTTCTCCATAAGGAAAAAAAATCCCCTTTTCTACAATCAAAAGAGGTTGATTTCTGTGAGAAGAATCTACAATACTGCTTTCTGATTTTGGAAGATGTATTTTGATTGTAGAGCAATTGAGTAGAAACCCCAGTGACAAGAATGTCACTCCATTTAAGGCATTATTTCTGGCATCTTCTTGTCATACTAAGGGTAGGTACAAAATGGTTTTACTGGAACCTGTCCTCAAAACCAAATCCTGGACAGGAGTTAAACATGTCCACAGTGAAGCCAAAGCCTCCATGGGGCAATATTCTAGGAGGTACACCGATAACTCAGCCTATTCTTATAGCACACAGAAAAAGTCTGTAACCAACAACAAGATCTAGGATTATTCAAGAACAATACACTACCTCAAGCAATGCAGAACACAGAGGGAAACTTTGTTGTACCAGGGAAGAAAGTTGGGACTTGCACCAGGACTTTCTTCCAAGTCTTTAGAACATCTAGATGAATCTTATTGTTTGCACTTCCTTTCAGTCTATTCTCCAAATCATTTACCATGTTACATAGAAAACAAAGCTCCCTTGTCCCTGCTCCTTCTTTCCACTTTTTTTAGTCCCACTTTTTTCTTTCCTATCACAAATAAAAACTGAAGCTTACTTAGAAAGCAACAAGGAATTACTTTTGATACTATACAGAGTAACAAGAGAGAAAAGTCTAGCTACTATGCTTGCTCATGAAGTTTACAGGTTAATGAGTACATCTCATAAATCATGGGGAAAAAATCAGAGAATTTTACCTGTCTCATCTTCATATTTTAGTGATGATAACAGTAAAGGCCTCTGAGGGTAGTGTAATATCACAGGCCATAAAATTACGAACCTTAAGCTGAGAGTCATTCATCTTGGCATGCTGAGGTACAGAAAGTTATTAGCCTGTAGTACAAGGAGAAACTTGGAAATTGTTCAGTCTGATGTAGACTATAAATGTGTATATGGCTGTCAGTATTGTTGGCTACACTCTGAAGGTTGACACTTTTTCAAGAGAACCACCAAGTCCTGATCCTAAGGACAAAACCAATACTGGTTTCTCAGAGGGCCTTGGGTCTCCTGACAAAAACTCATTTACATATTAACTGTAGACTAATGTTATCTTCCTAAAGTAGATTTTCATAATGATACTGTTTTATATAACAAATTGAACCAATTCAATTGAAGATATATGCTGTGGCAAATGTTTTCAGGTATATTACTAATCCAATATACACAAAAGGAAACAACATCTCTGAGACGCAATGGATTGCTCAAGACGTGCTAAGTCATGACAAAGAACCGTATCCCATAAAATTGATACTAATTCTGTCTCACCACTATTTACTCATTGACTTGGACATTAATGGTGCCATTGCCGCAAATTTTTCAGTGGTAGGCACTATTTTTATTCACTTCTTACCTCAATCTTATGACTTACTGAAGCTTCACACAACTGACTTATGATGTCTCCTTCAATGAAATTGTGTGTCGCTTCAGCTTTGGACTGGGCCATCTGGTCCATGCTAAATCTTTCAGTTTCCAAAAGAATTCCTAATCTATAGACATTTGCAGATTTAGGTAGCAAGCTGATGATACAGCTCTTCCATGTCTGGTTCTTGACCTTCTCAGGAAAGCATAATGGTTGCCTAGGAAAGACTTCTATATCACCTCTCCCCAGAGGAACTAATGGTTAACCAGTCAAGGCAATGACACGAATCAAGAATCCCATTCCTGTTCAACAATTTGTCCAAATAGCTACAACCCAGTCTATTAAGAAGAGAAAGTATTTCTTCTAAGGAAGTGACCACACAGATTATCAAATCACAAGGTTGGTTCAGAAAGCCAAAGGAGTGTTATGAAAAACCCTGGATACGATGTCAATACAGTCTACAGAACACGCCAATGCATGTGCTCATCAGATTCAAGGACTACATAACAGAGCATCTGGTTTGCAGACGGATTTACATTCATCCTTTCTTCAAAGGAGAACAAACAAAAAGACACAGGTTAAACTCTGGTCAGTTGTCCTGGTTAAGGAAGCCCTTCAGAGCAGCAGTATTAACCAAAGCCTTAAACCCATTCCTCTCAAAGATTGATCACTGCCTTCTTCTCACTTCTTTACATGAATTCCTCTTCAGCTACCTGTCAATTTCTCTACTAGCCATTGAAGGTTTTATGTTACAGTCTGATCAAGTGGGCTCTTATCAGAGCGTTAATAATAGGAAAAGTTTGAAATCAGGAACTTACTGAAGTCACTTTTCATTTCTGTTGTCTAAAATCTCATACCAAGGGGAGAAATTCTATTCACCTTCCTGTTCATAGTTTTACGGATACTCATGTGCTTTGCCATAAAAGACAAATATGAGCAAAGCAAATATCACCTACTTTCGGGATACAAAGTAAGGGTCAATGATACATGTAACTACAGAGCACATTTTCAATACGTAAATTAAAAGCCTTTCGGCAAAACCATTGCTTTTTCCCTCACTTAAATCCACTCAATCACCACTCAGCCTCTCAAAGCACCCAAGTTAAATTCTCTTATTTAAACTCTAATTGGGGTTTTGTATAGTGGTGCTCTGACACATTAGCCTCTCCAAATATCTAGCCCCAACTTAGAGTTTTAGAAAGCATATGCCCAGAGAGATCCACTTTACATACTCATCATTTATTACATTGAAATAAGAACAGCTTTTAGTGGGCTTTGGTCATTACCAGAAGCCTTTAAAAATCTTTATATTTAGTAATTCCCAGTCACATTAGCCACCAGTAAGAGAGGTTAGCAGAGAAAGGTTAGGCAACACCTGGAGCATCAAATGCAAAGGGAACCAAAATTGAGTGCTGATTTCTTACAAACCTTGTATGGTCCTCAAATCAGAAACAAACTTTTCTAGTCAGCTGAAAAACTTATCACGCATGCGTGCGTGTGTGTGTGTGTGTGTGTGTGTGTGTGTGTGTGTACACATGTGCACACATGTGCAAGCATGTGCATGAAAATTGAATTGTAACATGGAAAGTCATAATATTTGAGACTTACAGAAGGACAATAGCATAAAGATTTCTCCCAAAGACTTCAGTGAAGATGCTTCCAATATCCAAAGGGATTAGTTAGTCCCATAAGTCCCCTGCTACCACGTATACTGTGTTTGTGTTTCTGAAATGCACATGTCTGCTCAGCAAAGAGCATTTTCCTTGAACCCCTCTGTGTTGTACCACCATTGCAGTGGCTCTCAATGTTACTTTCAGATTCGACCCCATGAAGGAAAACTCAAGAGCGGGATTGTGTAAGAATATCCTAAACCAAGGATCCATCTCAGACATATTCAGATTTGATCCAAGAGTAAGGCCCAAGTACCAAAAATTTTAGAGATGTTTTAGAATAATCCCAAATGCAACAAATATCAAAGTCATGCTAGCTAATAATTTTTTTTCTGAGATGCCTTCAACAAAAATGGCTGAGATAGAATTTGCAATAAGATAGGGGAAAAGTAAAATTCTTCAGAGAATACAGACACAAATGGAAATGTCACCAACAACATGAATACTTTTAGCTTTATTATTTTGGTTTTGAGAGGCAGTAAGGATTCAGCCATTAGCATAGGCTCTGGCTGATGAACAATTAACATTTCCTGGTGCAGTAACATTTTCAAAAGAAAGGCAGCGTGTAATTGAGAGTTTGGCTGGGCTTTTCCAGAGGGAGAATCAGTTAACACCTGAACAATGACAGGCAATGAGGAAAGAAATCCGAGACACAGAAATCACACATATATGTCACCTGTGTGGTAGGAAAGTGGCAGGCTGAAGAAGGAGAATCTAGCTGGAACTGAGTGCAATCAGAGGGGTCTTAAGTGGGAGCTAAGAGTAACCAGGGAAATGTCACACTCAGAGCATTACTGAAAGGCTAACTTGATGGCTAGGGGCAGAAAATGAACTGGCTTGGCTAACTGCTGAGAACTCTGCTCCCTGGACATTTATTAATCAATAGCCAAGGAGCAAGAGCATGACATGAGCCATGCTAGGCACTGACCAGAGTGAGTTCTGAGTTTTCAGATGCAGTGCCAGTCTTAATCCCTGGCTGATTAGAGGAATTTATTTACCATCTCTTTGTTTAATCTGTTAAATGCAAAAGTGGACTTCTCTCCCATGGCTTCTTAAGTAAAAACAGGGTGGAGATGGAATATAAGGGAGTAATTATGGGGAAAAATGTCACACAGGCAGGATTTAATTCCTTCCTGTGCTCCATTCAGACCCAAAGCTATCCTTTAGTTATTATGATGGAGATGACTCTAGGAAAATGTCATGACTTATCAAGAAACATTTGTAAAGGAAAAGATAATCTTAGGCAATGTCATTTGTACATTTTCATTCATGGGAGCAAGGAAGATTGCTCTGAAAACAACAAGCTTGTGAGCGTGCTCTGCAGGGTGGCCTGGGCAAAGGCGGGAACATGTCCATCAGCATACAGAGCTCTGTGCTTCCCAGCTATCAGGCAGAGGCAACAACAGATTATAGCAAAGCTAAGGCAGACACATCAGGGGGCTAGGAAACCAGGAAGAGAAAACAGGTAGGTACTTCCCTTTTAATTGATTTATTTATATCCCACACTCCTCCTGCCTCAATCCCTGGTACCCCTCTCACTGAGACCCTCTGTTCCAGATATTTCTTTTTCCTTTTTTTTTTTTAGATGTTTTTAAAATTAGATATTTTATTTACATTTCAAATGTTATCCTCTTTCCTGGTTTCCCCTCCAAAAATCCCCTATCCCTTCCCCCCTCCTCCTGCTCATCAACCCACCCACTTCTTCCTCCTGATCCTGGCATTCCCCAACACTGGAGCATAGAGCCTTCACAGGACCAAGGGCCTATCCTCCCATTGATGTCTGACTAGGTCATCCTCTGCTACATATGCAGCTGGTGCCTTGAGTCCCACCATGTGTACGTTCTGGTTGGTGGTTTAGTCCCTGGGAGCTCTGGGATACTGGTATTTCTAATCTAACCCTGGGGTTTCATTGTGGGTGCTTCAGAAGTGCAGGTGCTTGCAGTACTTAGCAGGCATCCGTGTGCCAACAGATTGGCCTACTTCGCTCTAGGCCACGTAAGGACAGAAACACGGGGAGAGAGGCTGTGCAAGAGAGTTGCTTTGACTTAGACCCAAAGCGTGACAACCATTCTTGTCTGAAAACTTTAGTAATTTGAGAGGTATCTCTTGGAGAGATCGCTTTCCTTTAACCGCCTGCACTCTAGCCATGGAGAAACAAAACTATTTAATTTCAGGACCCAGGAGTTTCTTTACAAAAGTTGGCAAAAAAAAAAAAAAAGAATGTGAAAAGTTGTAGAATAAGCTCCTTGTAGAGACACACTGGCTGTTAAAGAGAACAGATGTCCAGGGGGCTTTAATCAGGATAAACACCCTAGCAAATATCACAGAGGATGTGCTCAGGAACAAAGCGAGAACCTCTTAAAGCAGCCTAGAGGAAAGATGCTCTTGTATGCCTCAGTGAGCCCAGCAATGAGCCAGGACTCAAGAGATTCCGAACCACCACCATGTCCTGAAAGAACAAGTCATTTACTGAACTCTGCCTCATTGGAGAACTATGGGGGCATGTCCACTGCCCCACCTCACGGGGGGAGGGGTGGTGGTGGTGGTGGTGGCACAGCAGTCAAACTGGAGGCTATCATTCTCCAAGACATATATAAAGAGTTCTCTTCCACTAAGCCCTTGTTTCTGTTTTAATTGTTTTTGGCCAATTTCTGGGAAAGGGGACAATGCATCATATATTTAAATGTACCAAAACATTGTTTGATAGAACAAAATAGCTTCTAAGGACAAGAGAAAGTAAGTGCTTTTGTGTTATAGGAGCACCATATAACCACTGATAGCCAATTCCAAGCTTTGGAGAAGAATCAATATTATCTTTTATATTAGGCTCGTTATGAGTGATAACGAAGAAGAATGAGGAGCAACATTAAGTTATTAGCTGGTGCAGAATTAGCATTTACTCCCTGGCTATGCAAAATTCTCCCAGTGAAAGAGTCAGAATTAGAATTCTGTTTCTGATGTTACTATATTTTAATAGTGAATGCCCCAGGTCTGAGAATATGGGTACGTTCCATCTCATCAAAAAAGCTCAGGTGATGGATGCAGCCCCCCCCCCCAATATCATATTTGAAGCAGTGTTTGTCTTTATTTTGTGCTTTTAACATGTCAACCCCAGGATGGACGGGCTGGCGATCTTGTCATCATGCATTTTAGGATTTTTCCATGATGCTGCAGCATCTGTCCTCCCCTTAACTAAAGCCTCGGCCACTTTAAGCCCTATTTGAGTTTTCATCACTGAAATCTCAAAGGAAACAGAGCAGTGGGCATCCACAGAAGAAAACAAAATAGGGGTAAGGACTGCATTATTCATCCTTAAACAGAAATGGATAGCCTATCTCTCTGAGGGAGTATATACTGAAAATAATTATTTTTGAAAACAGAATATACTTCGCAAACAATCGTCTCTAATGAACTCAGATACTATATTAGTATGTAAATATACATAGACACACAGGCTCCATGAATGTGATTGTTTTCTATAGAAAATCTGATTAAAGTATATATATATATATATATATATATATTTTTTTTTCTTCTCAGACTGCTTTTTAGAGGTCATAATATCAAATCAAAGGCTTACCTTTTCTAATTTTTTATCTCATCCAGCAAGGACCTGACTCACAGGTGAGCAAAGCACTCCTGCATGTTAAACTAGAGCCAGGTGCAGAGTCGCTACACGTGTGTCAACTCTCTCTTCCATCCTTCTCCATTCCCTTCCATAATTTACTTTCCTATTCAGCCTCAAGCCATGTTTCTACAGTGTACAGTGAAACTGAATTGTAGTACTTTATATACCAATAGATTCTACCTCTTAACAAAAAGTAATAACCGGGGGTGGGGGGATATATTTGTTTGTATGAACAATATTTCATTTAAATTTGGAAATTCCAAACCAATATTCCCATTTGCTTTCCGTTTTGTTATTAATACCATGACCAAAAGCAATTCAGGGAAGAAAGCGTTGATTCCAGTCTACTGTTTATGTCCACCATAAGGCAGGCCAAGGCAGGAACTGAAGCAGAGACCACGGAAGAACGCTGCCTGTTGGCTCACTCTCCATGGGTTGATTAGTCTGCTTTTCTTATACAGCCTAGGACCATCTGCCCAGGTTGGCACTGTCTCCTGTGGACTAGGCCCATGCTAATCATTACTTGAGAAACTGCCACACAGACATACTCATAGCCCAATCTAATGAAAGCGATTCTTCTTCTGAGGTTCTCTCTTCTCAGGCAACTCTAGTTTCTGTCAAGTTGACCATGAAAAGGACCAGTATAGCCATTCAGCTTATAAGTAATACGTTTAACAGGTGCATGAATGCAGCAATATATTGCAGTTGACATATCAATATTAATTCTTCTCTCCAAGTTAGAAGTGCAATGTGAAGTGAGGAAATTCATGCCAACGGAAACAGCAGATGTCATAGTTTGTTGCTTAATGAATTTCACTGAATTCCTTGAGTTCCTTGGAACACTTATCTCCAAAGCTGGTCCTCCTCAGAGATCTCCTCTAACCTAGAGCCTCCTCTCTGCAACTCACATTAAAAACAAACAAACACATAAACAAATACACAAACAAACCTCCTTCGATTCACAGAGCTTTTGTTCTTGCTATTACTAGGAAAAAAACCCAAATATATTCTTCTGCACTGTGACAATCATAAGACAGGATTGGCTGTTGCTATAGCTCTGAGGGTACCTTGCTAAACCAGCATACCGAAGGACTTAAGTTGGATATCCTAGTACTTTCTAAACTTCAGTGCTGAACACAGTACTGTCAATCCAGTGGGAGGATCAGAAATTCAAAGTTGTCTTGCGCTTGACAGTTAGTGGGCCACATGGGCTATATGAGACTGTGTCTTTAATCCTTATTCACAACGGAAATCTTAGTCTTGGATTAAGACAAGAGCAATGCAGTGGAAATGCATCTACTGGCCTACTTTTGAAAGTATATCTGAGTTATGAAGTCAACTCTCACTCAATATGAAATCTCACTCATTGAGATTTCAGGTTAATAAATATGTATTTTAGTAAAAACTAAAAAAAAAATAGTTAACACACTTGTCATTCAGAAGATACAATGTATCATTAATTAATGGAATTACCTCGACTGTAATTGTGTCTTGATGATTCAGAAGTCACACCATACTGTATTTTTTCAGGAAGTAAAAATGACCAGTACAGAATACCTGAGTGTGAATCCCATCCCTGTTGCTCACCAATGTGTGCTGTTACTTCACACTTTGATATTTCTGTTTTCTTATCATTGATAGAGAAGTAATAATACTAACTCCATTGAATGATGAGTTACTATTTGTAGAGCTGTGTCTGGCAGACAGTGACCAGAAAAGACAAGCTAGCAAATTCACCCTTATGTTCAGGCACTAGTTGAATTTTGGTTGACAGTTTCAATTGTCTAGGAGTTTACATTCAACGCAACTTAATGAATTTAAAATTTGTATCCTTTTAATGTCAAACATTAAAATAAATAATATAGCTACAAATTCGCTGAATAGAAAACTTACCAGTTACAAAAGACCATTGCTAATTGCATTGTGCTGGGGTTTTATCATGGACTAAAACACTTCCCTATAATATATCCCATAATGGGAAACCAACATGCTATTTATATTTTTATTGCTTTCCTTTTTACTATAATCTGTTTCTGTATAAAAAAAAGATTCCTTACCATACTTTAACTCATATGTAATATGGAGTCAAAACTTGGGTTTGTTTTCTTCCACAAGGAACATAGGGAAAAAGGCTGACCAGCCAGAAGCTCAAAACAAGGAACTTCTCTGCACAGAGCTAGCTCCTACAAGAGGCCAAAAGCAAGGCCTCCACCCTGTCCCCCCAACACACACACACACACACACACACACACACACACACACACACACACGCACACACGCACACATGCACACACACACACACACATTGCAAATACACTCTAGGAAGCACAACCAATCCCAGCAGATCACTTTTGCTCAAACTGATTTGATATGGCTGCAGTGGCCCAAACCATTTTAACCATCAATGTGCTCTATTCTAGATAACGACCTTAAAACAAAAGCAATGACTTTGACGCATTCAGTGCTGCTTAAAGGTATTATCTGCGATTGAAACAACGCTGTGGCACTGCCTGGTAATTGCTCAGATAACTGAAGAGACGTACAAAATCTAGTATAACAAGAAGTTAAGTTTGCTTTGAGAAAACAGCTAGCACTAAAAGAAAAGTCAGAGAAACACTGTGTGAAAGGAAGGACCACGTTTGTAATGTTCTAGAGGACCCAGGGGATTCTGCGTGAGAAATGGGCCTGCTTAGCACTTCAGCAGTGAGATTGTGAAGGGAACCTTGGAGCAATAGGAGACAAAACAATAAAAAATTCAATGAAATGAAAAAGACACAGAAGTTCATCTGTCCCAAGAAGACTCCATTCCACCATACAGATTACAGAACAATTATTCTAATTACATTTTTTTGAATGTTCCAAAAAGGTAGTTTATAAAAACTCAGTACATACTTAAGATCTAATGTTCTGTTAAATGAAATAATACTCAATTTTGAAGGCATCGGCAGGCTAGAGGTGAGATCACTATGAAGACAGTGGAATGGATTTGACAGTCTCTGCCATGTATCCTCATATGCAGATGATTTCCTGGTGCTAGAATCCAGATCCAGTGTAGGTAATAAACCTCCTTCTAGGAATCAGTACACACAAATGCATACAAACACACACACACACACACACACACACACACACACACACACACACACACACACATACACAGAGAGACATTGTACATAACACACAGAGACATCATATATAACACACACATGCATTCAGACACACATATACACACACACTATGCACACACCACACACACATACACACACATGAGAATATTAAAATGCAAAGAATGGAAAGGGCAGTAAGAATTATGTCTTCATTCTATATATCTTCTACACAATCTTTCTCTCATGTTCCTAATAATTTACAGCCCATATGATCATCTCTGTTTTCCTCACCCATAAAAATGGGATAACAGTAATGAGTTGGGCTCCAGCGAAGTTAAAATTGATTAATAGATGGGGAAAGCCTTTGCAGATTGCAAGTTTATGGTGAAGCATGGTCCTCTGCCATCATTTTTATTGCTCTGTGTGTAGTGAGGTCTCAGACAGAGTAACCCCCAAAACTGTGGCCACCAGACCTTTCCTGTCCCTAGCTCAGAAAGAAGTATTCAGTCCTAATGTCTCCAACATGCCCCTAGCCTTCCAACTGCCCTGTTTGAATGATGATAGCCCCTGTGATAAAGAAAGCGAACTGTCCACTCCATTTTTCTCTCAACACTCGATTTTGTTCATAGTGCATGTGCCTCTAAGCCTCAGATCTCAATTTTCTACTCATTTTAACTACTAGTAATATTAGGCTTTTGTGTTTTTTTTTATTTTTATTTGTAGTTGTTGTTTTTCCATTTCACTTGGGAAATCACCAAATTCATGGCCATTTCCTAATTTTTTTTGACTTGTGTTTTCACTTTTTCTTTCCTTTCATTAATTTTTAAGATCAATAGTTCCCCAATGAGAAAGCTAGAGAAAGTACCCAAGGAGCTGAAGGGGTTTGCAGCCCCTTAAGAGGAACAACGATATGAACTAACCAGTGCCCCCTAGAGCTCCCTGGGACGACTCCTCTTGCAGAGGATTCAGAACTAAAGTTTCAGTACCCACATCATATAGCTCATGAGCACCTATAATTCCACCTCCAGCTAAATGTCCAAAACATCTTGTCACTAGTAGTAACCAGCCACATGCATGAAACCCCTCACATCCATATCTACAAATCCTTTTTTATAGATCTGTAAACAACTTACAATTAATAATAAATATTAGGTATTAATTATTTACTCATAAAATTATGTATTATATAATGTATAAATAAAATATATTAATAAAAATATATATTAAATAAAATTAAAAATTAAGTTCAATACTCATAGAAGCCACAACATCTAAATGTCTATAAACTCCTCAATTAATGCAGAATTCTTTAAGTCCTCACACTTTTAAATAGCCCTTTCCTCTAGTTAAATCTAGAAATTTTATCTTCAGCCTACCTTCCAGACAGATAAATCTATGAGTAAAAAATAACAGTAATTTTGCTTGACAAGTGTAAGAGCTGTTCTAGTGATGGGTTCCATCAAGAAAAAGGAGAGAAGGCTTTCAAGAAAATTAGTCATAAAAATGAACCAGTTTAAACCATCTGCAAAGCAATCTGATATTACTAATCTCTCTTAGCAAAGGACGTCTCGATTAGAAGACCAAAGGACAATAATAATTTGTTTAAAACCAGTCATGATTGGTGCTTATAAAGGTGATGATAAAACGAATAATCCTGCAACAAATATCAGTGTCCATTAAATTAAAATTACTTTCAGCTTATAAGAACCAGCGAAAAGAACCCATCTTTGGGTAAAATTTACAAAGTTAGGACTTTTACTGTTTTTAGTAAAGTTGATAATGAGGACATTATCCCTTAGGGATTTGGCCAGCCTTATGCAACATCAAGACATCTCCTTTAGATACAAGTACAAGACCAAAATTGGATTCAAAAGTCTACATGCTATCTTAATAACACAAATCTGCATAATTCCTTGTATTTTTCTTGTTCCTCTTGTTGGTGACCATTCAGACCAAATTTGGAGATTTTTCTCAACATAGGTCCTGGTAAAATCATGCTTTTGCCTTTTTAATTACTTGCTTCCTAAATATCACTCACATAACTTATAGTTTATTTTATCTCTTGACATACTTCAATTTTTTTTGAAAATAAGTAAAGTTAAGAGATGAATCAATAAAGTATTAAAACTGTAAATGTGCTGAGTGCATTACAATGGAGAAATACCCTAACAGTATGTTTAGATGAACACAGTAGATGGATAAGAAGATCAGTAGCTCACCTTGACTGTGAGTTTCACACTGTACTGACCATGATTAACCGTACTTCACGATTGAGTCAATGAGTCCTCACACAAACTCTTTAATGTGTCAGGACTCCTGCTAGTCAACTTGATTATATCTGGGCATTAACTAAAAGGTGCAGCCTAGGCTGGGCTTTCACTTACCTTCTGAGTCCATACGTTTTACTTCATTCCCCATCCAGTGAACAACCGAGACTAAGCATCAAAGAATCACCTTTGAATGAGTCAGGTGTTCTAGTTTCATTCTCGGTTCACTCAGCTCTCTGTTACTGTTTTAGAACCTTTGGTCCAAAAGCACCATGTAAACAAAAGGGGTTAATCTGGCTTACAGGTCTTAGGTCACAATCCATCACTGAAGGAAGTCAGGATAGGAGCTTGGGTGGGAATCTGGAAGAAACCAGAGCCTAGATCATGGAGGAACACTGCTTGCTGGCTTGCTGTCCATGGCTTGCTCAGCCCGTTTTCTTATACAAACTCAGGGTGGCACTGCCCACCATGTCCACATCATCAATCAATAAAATGCCCCCCTCCACACTTGCCTGAAGGCTTATCTTCTGGACGCACCTTCTCCACTGACGTCCCCTTTTCTCAGATCAACCCTAGCTTGTATCAGACTGACAACAAACAACAGTAACGTCAAAATCTCACAGGAGCCCAGGTTGTATCTTGACAGTTAAATCTAAGTAGAATATGGAGAGGTTACCTAGCCAAATCCAAATGACTAGCAAGCTATATGCTTATAATTTGATATGAAGTCATTTGCTTAGCTTAAGAGAGCTCACACTGATGGCAATATTTCGTTGTAAGGGAAAGGGACACTGAATCTAACTTTTTCTAAAGTTCATGGAAAAATCAAAAGCCATTCCTTTCAACTAAGCATATTTTTATTAACACCAATATCATAAAACTTATTAATACTTCTTTAGTCCTTTTTTATTACATCAACTACAACTGTGCATATGAATGAGATTGGGTGAATTTAGCTTGCTAAATTATATTTAGGTTATAATGACAGTTAGCATAAGCCAAAATTGTCACTAAAATATTCCTGAAAAACAGGATGTAGAATGTTAAAACACCACATGAAACTAAAACTGTTGATAACCCAACTCTTAAAGCTCAACATAGTTAATACAACCTAGCTGGGGCATGGGTTCAAGATTTCAGAGACAAGAAAGTGAAAGCGACTCATTAGCATCTTAAGATTACCATAAAAGGGTGTGGACCATTTCACTTTTGTGGCAGATTAGAGGACCTCCTAGATTTTTGCTGAGTAAAGATGTGGATAGCCATAAGGTGTTGTTTGTTTGTTTGTTTGTTTTGTTAACAGTAGTGCTGATTAGTGTTTTATTCTTGATTTTTATTTTCCTCAAAGTTATCTGCATTATGGACAAAGCACGTACAATGACCGTTTCACATGGCCCAGTAATGCCTATGTCCCACAAAGACAAATAGTAATATAGTCAAAGTAGCTGAATTCCCTTGGCCAGGAAGAGTCTTACAAGAGTTGGGAGAACAGATCTCAGCACCCATATCAAAGCCTTGCATAGTCCTACACATGCCTATAGCCCCAGCACTGAAGGGGAGGAGACTAGGGGACTGTTGATGCTCAGTGGCTTCCAACTAACATCCCGAGAAAACGAGAGAGCCTCACATTCTGTAAGAAACCCTGACGCAAAGGAAGGGACAGATTACAAAACAACAGGACATTGAGCACCCTCTTTTTGGTTCTGGGCACCTGCACAAATGCACGCATCTCACACCCAGGCACATCACATACATTACCAAACATCTGGGTTTGTTTGCTTGTTTGTTTGTTTGTTTGTTTGTTTGTTTGTTTGTTTTAATTGGATATTACTAGAGGAATGACTGCTGGACAGGGAAAAGTCTGCAAGCATAGAGGAGTGTGACTGTGCGCCTGCAATTATGCATGATTGTACCCCACACATATACATGGGCACATCAGTAATCCATTTATAATAACACCAACGTAACGATGAATATGTGAGGGAGTGAACTTACCTGTGACCTATTTCTCACTCACGGAAATAAATGATTTTTTTCTTTCTTTTCTATTGGATTCTCTGAGTCCCTGTTTTAGAAAATAAATAGATATTTTTACTGTATGGATGCTTTAGAAAATCTTTTGCAGAAAACCAGGATTCCAAAAACTTCTATATGGTTATCTTCCTGAGAGGAGATAGTTCCAGCCGTATGCTTCGATGACAAAATTCTGCAGAACAAATCATGTAAAACCACTTAAAAGCAAGAGGTTTTTTCTTCTTGGATAATAAAAAGTAGCCATCTGTACCATAGCCAGGAAATCAGTTCTCAAACTCTCTTCTGTGTGACACTAAAAGATGTTTAAGATTATTTAATACCATTCTGATTATTTGAAAGGAAATTCAAAATATTATGTGTCTTCATGGTCATAATAAATCCCTGTTGATCAAGAATATACAGTTAAGTTTGGGTGTTTGTGCTTTTAATTTTGCACTCCTTATGAAAAAAACCTTAGCTTTCTGTGTTTAAATAATCACATTTTGATAACAATTATCACTTTGCTTCATCACACTAAAGTTTGGTAGCTCAGTGAATTTGTATCTTCTTCACTCCTAATGTTCTCGACTAAAAATGGAAAGTTACTGGCACCTTCTCCAAGTTCATGACAGTAACTCTCTGGTTGGAATGAAGTCTGGGTGAATTTTAAAGTATCTGAAATGAATATAGAATGGAGAGAGCAATAAAGATATCACCCTTAAAATATTCAGTGGAACTCAATACTTGATAAACTTCCCTGGGCTTGAAAGACATCCCCACCCACTGACTACAGAACTGATATCCATCCCTACCCCAAATTCCTCTATTGAGAGTTCGTGTTCATGTTTAAAACAGCTTTAGACAGAAAACATGGCTTTAAATTCCCCTTTCCCGTGGAATTAAAGCCATTTCTGTTTTAACATTCAAACAGTTAGCTAAGAATAGAAAAAGATTGACTGTGGTACCGACTGCTGTTGGATCCTGCCACTTGGGAATTCTAAACTCTGCTCTTCAAAGGATATTGGCAAGTGATTCAACTTTATATATCCTACCTGTCTCCCCACCCCTCATAACCATTCAACACATGTTTTTTGATTAATCCTAAATGTTTTACTTGCTTGTTAAAACTGTATGGTTCCCTACTACAGGAAAACAGTGGAAGGAAACATTTCCCAAGGAAACAGGGCCTGGGGGAAACACATGACTCTCAGAGACTGCTCCCTGGCTTTTCCCTCCAGAACAACTGCCTCCAGTTCCAATTTATGTAGGCAGCTTGAGTCTTGACCAGATTTTTATATGCTGGAAATTTGATTCCCCTCTGAAGTTGGGCCTATTGAAAATCTATCCAGAGGTGACCAACTTTCCCAATCCCACCCAACTCCAGCAAACACCAAAACTTTCCCTTCTTTTGTTCACAGGAGCCTGGTTTGCAGTTGCACTGGCATCTGTAGGCTCTGTCTACAAGATTGTATTACATACTGCTGCAATGGTGGTTCATACGGATGTCAGTCATGCGTTTAAAATGTCACTTTAACAAATAGTTTTCATCTCAATGAGTGCCATACATTTTTCACAACACACTCAAGGGTTAATAAATATGCTTCCCACTTTACAGAGGCAGAAACTGATTCTCAATCTCAGGACCCTTGCCTGTGAAAAATACTCCCATGCTGACCGAAAACAGAACCCAGGCAACAGCAACAATGAACGTTCTGTCCCTAGTTATACCAGGATCATAGGATGGTTCTCACAGTCAGCATTCTTCAGTATATTCTGTGACATTCTCTCTCTCTCTCTCTCTCTCTCTCTCTCTCTCTCTCTCTCTCTCTCTCTCTCTCTCTCTCTCTCTCACTCACACACACACACACACACACACACAAATGCTTAGTAAAGAGTCAATATCAACCTTCCATGTATATTTCTAAACTTCTTATAATCTCATTTAATGCCAGAATGTTACTGATCACTATAATCCCCTTTAATACTGGATGAAATAAAGATGTGATTCCTAAAGGCCCTCAGCTTAGTAATAAACCTGATTTCAAACCCAAGCTGTTTGATTTTAGGACCCAAAGGACTGTGAGACAGCTAGCCAGGCATAGGCATAGGTACGCAAAGACCCCGTCTCTAGCAAGGTAGAAGGCAATAAGTTTACAAACACATACAAAAATATATAAATGAAAAACAGTAATCATCATTTTCACTTTTTTATTAGATATTTTCTTTATATACATTTCAAATGCTATCCCGAAAGTTCCCTATACACCCCCCACCCTGCTTCCCTTCCCACCCACTCCCACTTCTTGGTCCTGGGGTTCCCCTATACTGGGACATATAAAGTTTGCAATACCAAGGGGCCTCTCTTCCTAGTGATGGCCTAATAGGCCATCTTCTGCTACATGTGCAGTTAGAGACAAGAGCTCTGGGGTACTGGTTAGTTCATATTGTTGTTCCACCTATAGTGTTGCAGACCCCTTCAGCTCCTTGGGTGCTTTCTCTAGCTTCTCCATTGGGGGCCTTGTGTTCCATCTTATAGATGACTGTGAGCATCCACTTCTGTATTTGCTAGGCACTGGCATAGCCTCACAATAGACAGCTATACCAGGGTACCTTCAGCAAAACCTTGCTGGCATATGCAATAGTGTCTGGGTTTGGTGGCTGATTATGGGATGGATCCCCAGGTAGGGTAGTCTCTGGATAGTCCATCCTTTTGTCTTAGCTCCAAACTTTGTCTCTGTAACTCCTTTCATGGATATTTTGTTCCCTATTTTAAGGAGGAATGAAGTATCCACTGGTTGGTCTTCCCTCTTCTTGATTTTCTTGTGTTTTGCAAATTGTGTCTTGGGTGTTTTATGTTTCTGGGCTAATATCCACTTATCAGTGAGTGCATATCTAATGACTTCTTTTGTGATTGGGTTACCTCATTAAGGATGATATCCTCCAGATATATCCATTTGTCCAAGAATTTCATAAATTCATTGTTTTTAATAGCTGAGTAGTATTCCATTGTGTAAATGTACCACATTTTCTGTATCCATTCTTCTGTTGAGGGACATCTGGGTTCTTTCCAGCTTCTGGCTATTATAAATAAGGCTGCTATGAGCATAGTGGAGCATGTGTTCTTATTACCAGTTAAGAGCACTGACTGCTCTTCCAGAGGTCCTGAGTTCAATTCCCAGAAACCACATAGTGGCTCACAGCCATCTGTAATGAGACCCAATGCCCTCTTCTGGTGTGCCTGAAGACAGCTACAGTGTACTCATATACATTTTCAATTTTTATCAAAGAAGACCACCTTTCCTAGGCTGAGGCTGCATCTCTAAGGAGAAGTAAGGACCCTAACTATCAGCAGTAGCTTTTGCTATATTTTCAGGTCTTAAGTTTGTAGCAGGTCAGTCCAGACGACTCCTTTTTTCCTTTGTGCCAGAGTGAGGAGAGTTTTGTAACCCCGAGTTGCAGACACCAAGAGCATTCTCCATTGCCAGTTAGCCATGGAATAGTCTCCATCCAGCATCTTGGAATCCCCGGCAGTACTTCAAGAGCTTAAAATCCCTCCAGGCAGAAAGCTACCCCGGGAGCAACTATCATGTTCGTTATCCTTCAGACTCTTTACCAAATAAAAATGTTTTTGAGGGAAATGAGAAAGTGTTATGCAAACTGCAAGGAAATCTGGAAGCATTACTTTAGTATCTTTAGTATTCTGTTTCAAAGATAATGTCTGTCTGAAAGTGAAAAGTCATCCATCTGCCAGACAGGAACACAAATGAATCTGTGCAGTAGACACCGGAGACCCAAGGCTAGAAAGGAACGACATGGAACCATCAAAAGACATTTAGTTAATCCCGAGTAAGTCTTGACCCGTACACCACAAATGACACATGCTTGGTGTGTTGTAATAATTCAATCGCTTCTGTTATGGTTTTTAAAGACTGCTTAAATCTCTCTAGGGAAGAAATTTAAAACAGGACTGGGTCCTCTAAAAAAAGGCTAAGATATAAAAAGAAGGAGAATAAATAGTGTCTTCTCAACAATCTCAAGGGAGGGAAAAGAGAAGCAAAAGGCACTAGCTATAGGCACCCTGACAACGTTTTCATGGCTCTAGCTGGATTTTCTGTAGTAGAATCTGACCTTCACTAATACTCAGAAAGAAACTAACAGAGAGGTTGTAGAGTCACGGAATTAGTCAGAGCTATTTAGTAACTGAGAAACTCAAACGCCCTAAGAATTTTCAAGAACAAAAGGCCTAGTTCTTGCCTGGACTTGTTGGGTCAGTGAAGGGTAACATAGAGGACCAACAGAGAAGGTCCCCCTGAAAATTATGAACCCACTTATATGCTATACGAGTTAGATCCAGTTAGTTCTGACAACAGGACACCAGAAATCAAGTACAACTGTGGTCGGGTAATTTTCTGGATATTGAGTTACTAATATTTGAATAAGCGATAATTTCAACAAAAGAACTTGTCTGGATCTAAATCCCATGGACTATTTCCACGTTGGAAGTCTTGTTAAGAGGAAAGGTATAACCAGCACCTGAAAGGCAATGCCACCCAAAACGTAGCTGCAGAGCAAGCCCATCACTGACACATTCTCCAGCTCTAAGGTACACCCTTGCCATTTTGTGATTGTAGACGGTGGTTTCATCTCTCTTTATGGCTGTTTCTGAGTTCTTGAACAAATAGAAGCTTGCATTTTGCCTCACATGATAGGGATAGCTACAAGCTGAACGGGAACCCCCTGAGGTTGTTTCACTATCTCCAGCTAACGTGATTGTCCAGTCTGTGTAGCTATCTATGACCTGGAAAAGAAGAAAAGGTTACAGAACCCTGCAGTAGCCGTGAGTAATCACTGCACACCTCCATTACTTTCCTGCTTTTAAATCCCCACTGCAGATCAGAATGAACACCTCTGCCTGTTCACAACCATCCTTTTGAATTAAGCAAATCATACGTTCCTTTGAAATCAATGTAGGACTCCAAAACATGATTGCATAATAATTATCACCTTCAGGGCTAACAAACAATTTTTTTTTTCTGAGAGCTGGCCTTTTTTTTTCCATTTTTTATTAGGTATTTAGCTCATTTACATTTCCAATGCTATACCAAAAGTCCCCCATACCCACCCACCCCCACTCCCCTACCCACCCACTCCCCCTTTTTGGCCCTGGCGTTACCCTGTACTGGGGCATATAAAGTTTGCGTGTCCAATGGGCCTCTCTTTCCAGTGATGGCCGACTAGGCTATCTTTTGATACATATGCAGCTAGAGTCAAGAGCTCCGGGATACTGGTTAGTTCATTATGTTGTTCCGTCTATAGGGTTGCAGATCCCTTTAGCTCCTTGGGTACTTTCTCTAGCTCCTCCATTGGGAGCCCTGTGATCCATCCATTAGCTGACTGTGATCATCCACTTCTGTGTTTGCTAGGCCCCGGCATAGTCTCACAAGAGACAGCTACATCTGGGTCCTTTCGATAAAATCTTGCTAGTGTATGCAATGGTGTCAGCATTTGGATGCTGATTATGGGGTGGATCCCTGGATATGGCAGCCTCTACATGGACCATCCTTTCATCTCAGCTCCAAACTTTGTCTCTGTAACTCCTTCACAGGGTGTTTTGTTCCCACTTCTAAGGAGGGGCATAGTGTCCACACTTCAGTCTTCATTTTTCTTGAGTTTCATGTGTTAAGGAAATTGTATCTTATATCTTGGGTATCCTAGGTTTTCGGCTAATATCCACTTATCAGTGAGTACATATTGTGTGAGTTCCTTTGTGAATGTGTTACCTCACTCAGGATGATGCCCTCCAGGTCCATCCATTTGGCTAGGAATTTCATAAATTCATTCTTTTTAATAGCTGAGTAGTACTCCATTGTGTAGATGTACCACATTTTCTGTACCCATTCCTCTGTTGAGGGGCATCTGGGTTCTTTCCAGCTTCTGGCTATTATAAATAAGGCTGCTATGAACATAGTGGAGCATGTGTCCTTCTTACCAGTTGGGGCATCTTCTGGATATATGCCCAGGAGAGGTATTGCTGGATCCTCCGGTAGTACTATGTCCAATTTTCTGAGGAACCGCCAGACTGATTTCCAGAGTGGTTGTATAAGCCTGCAATCCCACCAACAATGGAGGAGTGTTCCTCTTTCTCCACATCCACGCCAGCATCTGCTGTCACCTGAATTTTTGATCTTAGCCATTCTGACTGGTGTGAGGTGGAATCTCAGGGTTGTTTTGATTTGCATTTCCCTGATGATTAAGGATTTTGAACATTTTTTCAGGTGCTTCTCTGCCATTCGGTATTCCTCAGGTGAGAATTCTTTGTTCAGTTCTGAGCCCCATTTTTTAATGGGGTTATTTGATTTTCTGAAGTCTACCTTCTTGAGTTCTTTATATATGTTGGATATCAGTCCCCTATCTGATTTAGGATAGGTAAAGATCCTTTCCCAATCTGTTGGTGGTCTTTTTGTCTTATTGACAGTGTCTTTTGCCTTGCAGAAACTTTGGAGTTTCATTAGGTCCCATTTGTCAATTCTCGATCTTACAGCACAAGCCATTGCTGTTCTGTTCAGGAATTTTTCCCCTGTGCCCATATCTTCAAGTCTTTTACCCACTTTCTCCTCTATAAGTTTCAGTGTCTCTGGTTTTATGTGAAGTTCCTTGATCCACTTAGATTTGACCTTAGTACAAGGAGATAAGTATGGATCGATTCGCATTCTTCTACATGATAACCACTAGTTGTGCCAGCACCAATTGTTGAAAATGCTGTCTTTCTTCCACTGGATGGTTTTAGCTCCCTTGTCGAAGATCAAGTGACCATAGGTGTGTGGGTTCATTTCTGGGTCTTCAATTCTATTCCATTGGTCTACTGGTCTGTCTCTATACCAGTACCATGCAGTTTTTATCACAATTGCTCTGTAGTAAAGCTTTAGATCAGGCATGGTGATTCCACCAGAGGTTCTTTTATCCTTGAGAAGACTTTTTGCTATCCTAGGTATTTTGTTATTCCAGATGAATTTGCAAATTGCTCCTTCTAATTCGTTGAAGAATTGAGTTGGAATTTTGATGGGGATTGCATTGAATCTGTAGATTGCTTTTGGCAAGATAGCCATTTTTACAATGTTGATCCTGCCAATCCATGAGCATGGGAGATCTTTCCATCTTCTGAGATCTTCTTTAATTTCTTTCTTCAGAGATTTGAAGTTTTTATCATATAGATCTTTCACTTCCTTAGTTAGAGTCACGCCAAGATATTTTATATTATTTGTGACTATTGAGAAGGGTGTTGTTTCCCTAATTTCTTTCTCAGCCTGTTTATTCTTTGTATAGAGAAAGGCCATTGACTTGTTTGAGTTTGTTTTATATCCAGCTACTTCACCGAAGCTGTTTATCAGGTTTAGGAGTTCTCTGGTAGAATTTTTAGGGTCACTTATATATACTATCATATCATCTGCAAAAAGTGATATTTTGACTTCCTCTTTTCCAATTTGTATCCACTTGATCTCCTTTTGTTTTCGAATTGCTCTGGCTAATACTTCAAGTACTATGTTGAAAAGGTAGGGAGAAAGTGGGCAGCCTTGTCTAGTCCCTGATTTTAGTGGGACTGCTTCCAGCTTCTCTCCATTTACTTTGATGTTGGCTACTGGTTTGCTGTAGATTGCTTTTATCATGTTTAGGTATGGGCCTTGAATTCCTGATCTTTCAAAGACTTTTATCATGAATGGGTGTTGGATCTTGTTAAATGCTTTTTCTGCATCTAACGAGATGATCATGTGGTTTTTGTCTTTGAGTTTGTTTATATAATGGATTACATTGATGGATTTTCGTATATTAAACCATCCCTGCATCCCTGGAATAAAACCTACTTGGTCAGGATGGATGATTGCTTTAATGTGTTCTTGGATTCGGTTAGCGAGAATTTTATTGAGGATTTTTGCATCGATATTCATAAGAGAAATTGGTCTGAAGTTCTCTATCTTTGTTGGGTCTTTCTGTGGTTTAGGTATCAGAGTAATAGTGGCTTCATAAAATGAGTTGGGTAGAGTACCTTCTACTTCTATTTTGTGAAATAGTTTGTGCAGAACTGGAATTAGATAATCTTTGAAGGTCTGATAGAACTCTGCACTAAACCCGTCTGGTCCTGGGCGTTTTTTGGCTGGGAGACTATTAATAACTGCTTCTATTTCTTTAGGTGATAAGGGACTGTTTAGATGGTCAACTTGATCCTGATTCAACTTTGGTACCTGGTATCTGTCCAGAAATTTGTCCATTTCGTCCAGGTTTTCCAGTTTTGTTGAGTATAGCCTTTTGTAGAAGGATCTGATGGTGTTTTGGATTTCTTCAGGATCTGTTGTTATGTCTCCCTTTTCATTTCTGATTTTGTTAATTAGGATTTTGTCCCTAAGTCTAGCTAAGGGTTTATCTATCTTGTTGATTTTTTCAAAGAACCAACTCCTCGTTTGGTTAATTCTTTGAATAGTTCTTGTTTCCACTTGGTTGATTTCACCCCTGAGTTTGATTATTTCCTGCCGTCTACTCCTCTTGGGTGAATTTGCTTCCTTTTTTTCTAGAGCTTTTAGATGTGTTGTCAAGCTGCTAGTATGTGCTCTCTACCGTTTCTTCTTGGAGGCACTCAGAGCTATGAGTTTCCCTCTTAGAAATGCTAACAAACAATTTTTTAATCAATTGAATTTTTAAATCTTAAATGAGATGAAAGAGTTCACGTATCCTAAAATTCACTATTTACAAAAATATAAACCAGTTGCCTTTAGTATGTATACTAGCAGAGTTGTGTGACTATCCTCACAAGTCAACGTATCATCCTGGAAAAAACCCCTTCCTCTTTATCAACCATCCATCCTTTTAGCCAGCAGCATCTCTGGAAACCATGTGTCTATCTTCTATACACATTCTCTGTGAAATAACCTATTTGTATATCTTTACAAGTGTAATCATGCAGCATGGGGCCTCGTTGACTTTTATGCCTGTTCTCTCCCACAAGTCCTGCTGCTTTGAAGATTTATCTGTATTTCATGCCTTTCTACGGTACAGTAACATCCCGTCTGTGGGTAGGAGAGGGTCTATTTACTCATTCAACAGCTACTTATATTTTGGTGGCTCCTCCATGTTTCCTGGTAGGAACGATGCCAGAGAGATGACTTTTTACAAAGCTTTGTACACAGACACGTGTTTCCAAGTCTTTCTAGTACAAGCATGGGAGAGAAATAGCAGGTCACATGTTAACTCTATGTTCAAAATTTGAAAAAAAAATAAAATCATTCTCCACTTTCACTCACCTGACTTTTCCAGACTCTGGGGAATAAGAGTTAATGAGAAATAAGAGTGGAACTGCAGAATCCGTAACCCCAGTTCCAAGCACTTTTCTCTCACTTAATGCACTTTCTGCAAGCCTCCTACTGTGGTCCCATTATGGCAATGACAAAAGGCAGAGTTTCAAGAAAGACAAATAATTTACTTTTTGCCCCGCAGAACTTTACAAAGCCATTTTAACACCCTCTTCTAGCTTTCACATGGGGAATAATAAGAAAAAATACATTGTATTTAAGAGGTGTATATGGCTGCAACAAACAGTTCAAAGTCACAATTGCTAATAGCATATTACTGAATTCCATGAATAACTAATTTATAGCTACATATAAAAACATTATTTTATGAAAACACATGTTGTATAAAGTAAGGAGCTTGAAAAATCTGACTAGTCTAAGATCACATATTGCTCTTACAAAAGTCTCAAGCTTAGTTCTCAGCACTTATATCAGACAGGGAATAATTGCCATACCTCCAGCATCAGATGAGATGCCATCTTCTTCCCTCTGTTGGTACCTTTATTCATATGCACAAACCACACATCCATACACACATACATATAATTAAAATAAAATATATATGTGTGTATGTATATATATATCAGAAAGTAATATATCAAAAAACACCAATCAATCAAATCATTCATACTCACACACACACACACACACACACACACACACACACACACACACACACACCAAAACAAAACACCCAAGAACAACAACAAGACAATCCAGTCCCATAAGTTGCAATTGGCCAGATTCTAGTGACCAGGAAGTTTTATATTTTCATCGACAGGAGCTTAACACTAAGTAATACAAAGATGCAGAACGCAAACATTTGCTTTGGCTGCTTCCAGGCTGAGGCTTGGGAACTCTGGAATGTCCATAGGAGTCAGAGGCACAGCCCATCTGCCTCAAAACCATGTTGCCAAAACAAGATCTAGGCCTTGGCAGAGAAGAGTAGCTAGCCGCTGTCTCTAACATCAGCCTGACGAGCCAGGGAAAGCATTGGTATTTTAAGTGCGTATTTTTATTTATATTCATTCCACCAAATAATTCCCAGGCTCATTTTTCAATCCAGTTTTATTTCCTTTCCAATGAGCTCTACTGTCAGAATGTTCCCTTTAAGGGTTCAAGGCCCCAGTAAAATCTACTACTCCTTTTAAATCTATCTGCGGACTCTACTTTTGGCAGAGAATCCTGCTTATCACTCAGCTTCTCACTCCCTGAATTCAGCCTACGAATCTCTCCAAGGACAACCATCCGCCTTAGGAGAAGTGATTTCACCCCTGTAGTATCTGCTATGTGAAAAAGAATGCCTTCCACGAATTGTTCACATGACAAATTCTATCATGTCTTTGCTTAAGTGCCACTGAGAATGACACAAAGCTGGAAGAATGTCTCTCTAGATTAATCCACTTCCTTAGACCTGAGACCTACACTTAAGAAACTACCATTCAACTGGCAGCTTGCCAACTGGTGAGTAATCTGACACTGTTAACCAAGCCCTTTTCCGATGATCTCCATCAGTCAGTCCAGTCAGCAGACAATAGTCACGTCACTTACTCAGAGAGAATTTAAGTAGAAATTTTCACTGTTATGGAATTGTTAGGTAGATAATCACAAAGGTAACAACTGCAGAAAGCTGCTTCCCCAGGGGTAACCGGTAAGTGGAAATAAGCTGGCAATAGTCAAAATGTAAGTTGGAAGGACATCCCAGAAAGGTAAACCACTAAATTCTTCAAAGTAGGCAATGCCCAGTTCCTGTGGGATCCCTGGATCCCTAACAGACTATGATGAGGCTGTGCCTTGGCAGGCAGATAGAATCTGGCTAGAATGATAAGCAAGAACTCCTACAGACCTGGTGAAGAAGCACGCTGGGCTGATGTTTAGGAAGAAAAGAGAGAATGAACCATTCATTCTTGTCTCCTCCACGCTGGCAGCCTCCTGATTTCACCTGTTGTTAGCAAAATTCAACTCTGCTCAACTTGGCCAGCAACGGGCAGCAGAGGACCATCCATTGCTCCCAAGGCAGGATGTGAAAGAATGGATTTGGAGGGAATAAGAAATGTATTCTAGGTTCTTGCTATAAGAGGAAACTCTAAAATCAACACTTGAACAACTTTCCATCAATATCATCCCTGCAAATATCTTAGGATGTCCAATCGCACTCATTCATGCACTGGACATGTACTGTGTGCTAAAGATTATGATCACTTGGTGAATATTGTCTCTGATTCACCATTTAACCTCATTAAGGTGAATCCATGCACACACGTAAATTTCATAAATGTTTAGATATTTATGTATATACTTAAATATACACAGAAATAGTGTACACATGATAGATACATAAATACATAGATACATAGGTATATAGATAAAAGAGAATAAGTTTATACTACTATTTGGCTCAGTTTTCTAGATCAAGTAGACTACTTATTTATAAAAATAAAACTTCATTTTTAGAATAGGAATTATTAAGGCACCAAGACTGGGATATTTGAATAATTTCTTAGCACCTACATGTAGACAATACCTATTGTTCTTGTGAGTTCTCTATATGTCATTTAATCAATGACACTAGACTTCATCTAAAAGGCAGAATTACAACAAAATAAAAGTCCTCTGCACCCTACTGCTGGAGTCATCGGAGTTCACTGTGCTATGGCAGCATTCAAACATACTGCCTGGCTGTTACCTGGCAGACTCCACCTACACTCCCAATACAACATATTCACTACACGGCTTCAATTACACTTAATTTCAGTGAGCCTCTATTTCAGTTGCATATAACATGGGCATTCTCATATAATTCTTCCCCAAGGAAACCACATTTCCTGAGGAAAAGCTTTGAAGAGATAGAATCAGCCAAGGTGCAAAGGCCATTAATAAAAGGGTAAAGAGACATGCAAGCAATTTTCTAAGAAGTATTCACATGACTTTTACATTACTTTAAGAAGATTAGAAAAATGCAGCAAAACTCTGTGAGAAAAATCTGACTAGATATCTATCCAATGCATTTTATTAGCAATATATGTACTAGTGCCTACTTTTCTTTTTACTACAAGGAGATCAAACAGAACGTCTGCTCTCACAGAACCTTCACTTTACCTTGGGGTAAAGATATGAATTCAATAATGTCTCCCATATGTTAAACACTACCAATTACCAGTCATAATACGAAATAAATCACTAAATACAACAGGTCAAGGGACAGATGTTCTTAGCATACCTGCTCTGTAGAAAGGCAAATTGGGGCACACAGAATTTAAGCTAATTTGTTTAAGTCACAGGTACTAAAGATTTAAATTCAGGAAATCGGATTCCCAAACCTCTTGACTCCCTTAGCTCATACTTCCTCTACAATAAGAAATGCTACAACTCAAGTGGTCCAATGCATTCTAATTCATTTGAGTTCGAAGAGATATCATCTACGATAGGAGAACCGAGACACTAAAATTACATCCGTAGGCTGGGATACCTCACCTAAACATACTAGAGCCATTTGAGGTTAAGAGTAAAATTGAGGAGTAGGTAATGCAATAACCCTACAACTGTCTGCCCCACACAGTAACAGCTTCCCTGACTTTCAGTCTCCCCAGGGTAATTATAACCTTGCTATAATGAACGAGCCCACCTTGACACATTGCTATTATCCCAAATGCATAGCCAACGCTAGTGTTCACTCTTGATTTTGTACATTCTGTACTTCTAGAAAAATTTCTAACATCATGTTTCCATCAGTATGACATTCTAGAGGATGGTGTCACTATCTTAAGAATCCTTTACTCACCTATCAACACTTGCATCTCCTCCAAACTCCACCTGGTCACTTTAAATGTCTCTGTAATTTTTGCCCTTCCCAGAGCATTATATGTACTTAGCATGAAACACTGTGCAGCCTTTCCAGATATTTTCTTTAAAACCATGCCCTTGGATTTCCTCTAAGTCTTTGCTTGAGTACTACATAGTTCCCCATTGCCTAGATAGACCTCTATAGAGGACCAAGGGGCTCCCCTTCCAGTGATGCCCACTAAGGCCATCCTTTGCTACATATCCAGCTGGAGCCATGGGTCCCCCCCATGTGGATTCTTTGGTTGGTGGTGTAGTCCCTGGGAGCTTTGGGAGGGGTCTGGTTGATTTATATTGAGCATGAGGACTCCAATGGAGAAGTTGGGGCAAGGACTGAAGGAGGTAAAGGGGTTTGCAAACCCAAGGGAAGAACAACAGTATCAAACAACCAGAACCCCCAAAGCTCCCAGGGTTTACCTTTGGAAGGCAGCTATACTCCTATTGCTTCACACTTTTGGTAGAATTCAGGCTGTCTGGTAGCATGTTCTAGCTATTCAGACGTGTGCTTACATACAGGCCCTTTTAATTTGAGCATTCTTAAGGACACATGGAGTTTCATGTCATGTGCTTACTTGCCCTCTGCATATCATCTGTGATGAGGTAACCCATAAGATCTTTGGTGCAATTAGCAATCAACATGTAGTTGTAGTTTTTACCTTTCCACCTTTTATTGAAAAAAATATATAATACATATATAACAACTACACACACACACACACACACACACACACAGATCTTGACTATAATTTCTCCTCACTCTCACTTTCTCCCTACCTTCCCTCCCATCCAGATCAACCCCTTTCTGTGTCTTATTAGAAAATGAACAAGCTTCTAAGGAACAATAATAAAATAAGACAGAACAAAAACTAAAACATCTACTGCTAGGTATGGGGTTTATGCTAAAGAGTAGTTTGTGTTCCTAGTGAAACTCCCTTGGAGAAAACTAAATTTTCATTTGCAAGTGGTTGTCAATTGGACATAGCTTCTGGTCCAGGGATGGGGCCATGTGTTCAGCTCTCCTTTCGACTCTAAGAGCCTAACTGGTGCAGACCTGGGTAGCTCCCATCCATGTTGGTCAGCCACTGAGTTCATAGGACTGTCCATCTTATAGACATAGAGGTGCTTGTTTCCCTGATGTCTTAGATCCCCCTGACTCCTCTTCCTCAGGGTAACATGTGTCCCGAAGGGAGGAATTTGCATTTGATGAAGACGTCCCATTTAAGGCTGTCGCTGCACATTATCTGGCCATGGGTTTCTGTATTTGTTCCCATCTGCTACAAGAAGAAACCTCTCTGATGATGCCTGAACGAGGCACTGATCTATGAGTATAGAAGAATGTCATTAGCAGTCATATCATTCCTGTGTTCCTTTAGTTGAGCAGAATTCTTTGGTTGTACCCCAGGTCGCTGGACGACTTAGTCTCTGGGTCTAGATGGGCACCCAGGTGTCGAGATGAGTTCCATCTATGAGGTGGATGCTAAGTCAAATCAGATGTTTATCTCACAAGGCACACACCATTCTCAAAGAAACTTTGGTGACTGGGTTGGTGTTTGCACTTCTCTTTGGTGGTCTGCAGAGTACCTTCCTGCACCTGACATTTAGGATGAACTCTAAGTAGGCACCAACTTCGGGTTTCATTTTCAATCAGTTGTGTAGGTGATGTGCTCTTGGAAAGATCTTGGAAAGATCAGGAAGGCAAGGGCCATACCTAAACACAGTACAAGCAATATGCAGCAAACCAGTAGCCAACATCAAACTAAATGGAGAGAAACTTGAGGCAATCCCACTAAACTCGGAGATTAGACAAGGGTACCCACTCTCTCCCTCTCTATTTAATACAGTACTTGAAGTTCTGGCTAGGGCAAATAGACGACAAAAAGAGGTCAAAGGGATACAAATTGGAAATGAAGACGTCTCTATCTCATTTTAAAACTGGGTAATTTGTTTCTTGATGTCTAGTTTTTTTTTTTTTGAGTTGTTTATATATCTTGGAAATGTAATTGGTGATTTCCCCCCATTCTCTAGGCTATCACTTTGAATTCAGTGTCCTTTGTCATTGAGAAGCTTCTCAGGCTCAGGTGGTGCCATTTATTAATTGTTAATCTTAGTACCTGTGCAGACAGTGTTCTGGCCAGAATACTTTTTCCCATACCAATGAGTTCAAAGTTATTCCCCACTTTCTCTTAAACTGTTAATAATATTTTCAAGAAATTGTTGTTATTGTTCCTGCTGCTGTTCATGAATCTTGGAGGAAGATGCATGTCTGACAGCTTTCATGGACATTGGTCCTTCCTCCCCACTGAATATTCTCTGTCGAGGTTCAAAGCATCTCATAGCAAACAAAGACACCCTAACTCTATGCAAATCAGCCCCACTGACTTGTCTCATTAAGGGCACAGACATGGGAAAACACTCAGGATAAAAGCACTGGAAATTCTGTAATCTAGGCAGTTCCATTTATAAGCAATCAGAACACATTAAATTTCTTATGTTAAAATATAAATATGGGAGCATTGGTAATACAATTCTGAAACCTGGGTTCTGACATTAATCTCAATTTACAAAGCCATTATGAACCAGAAAGCAAAAGCAGGTTGGTACAGATGACAACACATGATTATAGCCAAGTTTGGCTTAAAGCCTTGGGTCTCAGCATGTGAGTAAGTGTCTCAACCTTTCTGGACCTTAATTTCTGGACACCAGTACTTTCTTTAGATTAAATTATCTCCATAAAGAAGATGGCAAGAAGTCTTCAAGCAATGTTACCCTACGAAAGTAGGGCTGCATATACCCTCCCACTAACCATCACCTGCATCCTGCTCAGTTTCCAGAAGCAGATGAGATCAGGCATTTCAGGAGAGTATGTCTAACAGATAGCAGATATTAATACCATCACAGGATATTAGGCTGTCAAGAATCCTCAAATTCACAATACACAGACACTGTGCCAGTGTGATAAATTTCCTGGTTCATCCCTTTGCTAATATTATGATCCCCTGTGCTCAGATTAACAAAGCCAGTAACTACTCTCCCTTCCCTATGAGCCTTCGGTAGTTATTCTTTTTTTCTCACTCAGTGAATGACTTAGGGAAATTTATTTTTGAGTCATTCTTACTTCTTTCCCCACAGATCATATGGAGGAGAGAGAGAGAGAGAGAGAGAGAGAGAGAGAGAGAGAGAGAGAGAGAGAGAGAGAGAGAGAGAGAGAGAGAGAGAGAGAGAGAGATAACTGAATTGAATATTGAATTCTCCCATTTTCTATTGCTCTGTTGTTTTATTTTATGGACAAGACTTCTTAAGACGTCCAATGCCCCTTTGGACAGGAACAGAGAGAATTCTACACAAGCTTTATTACTTTCAAAGAGCAGTAGCCCCAGGAAGAGAGATGGGGGCTTCAGAAGGATAGCACCCTCTAAGTAGCTACATTCTCCAGAGTTCCTGAAATTCAACCATGCACTTGAGGACATTATAAACTGTCTCAGACCATGTCCTTCAGAAATCTGCCTGAAACAAGGGACAATGAAAATATCTGCCTGTTGCTAGGTTCCCCACTGATTTAGGGGTTTCCTGTGTTCTATTTTCCCTTTCAGTCTTTGTTATTGTTTCCTTTACAATATTTCTGAGATCTACATGATTTAATTATCTTTGTGATTTTTACAAGTATTTGAACAGTCAGATTCTCAATATTGGGCACTGTTCATATAAATAAACATATGCATATAAATATTTTTAGTTCAGTTTATGGCTACTTATTGTCTGTAGTGTAAACTCAGTCTCAAAATGCTTAAGAAATCCTGTTTATTCATACAGCTGTTACAGAATTGCTGCTATCTACCTACCATCAATTGCCAAACTTATAATCTACCTGAAGGTTTGCTACATATAGATCTTCATACAGTTAGTTATTGCTAACTGGAAATGTTTATTCAGCAGGTATTCACAGTAAGCACCATATTAAGCATTGCACAGAACAAATTTCAACCCACAACTTATCTATGTACTATAAACACTTTACAGATAAAAGAACTGAACAAGGGGTAAAGAGAGAGATCAACAGATAATTGTCCAAGCCACCAAACCTGATGGCCTAAGTTTGATACCAGTCACCACACAGTAGAAGAACTGTTATCTCTGACCTCCTGAGACACACAATGCCACAGGCATGGCCACATCCATACACATATGTGTGTATGTGCGTGTATACATATTCAGAAGCTAATAGTGAAGCCATCAATATTTTCACTGTGGTTGTATTTGCAGTGTACTCTGTAGGTATCTTGAAAGCCAGTGAAAACAGCTACTGTATTTTATCCATTGTAACCTCACACATTACATAAAATCTTCTCCAGGTGTTAATCCATTTAAATAATATTAAGATGATGAGAAAAGATTCTAAATGACAACCCTCTCACTGAATGTGGGCTATTGTTTGTTTGTTTGTTTGTAAGAGGTGCTTTCGCATGCCATTAAAGGTTCTATCTGGAACTGGCTCATTGATATTAAACGGCCAAGAACTCACCTTTCGAATAGCTGTATTGTGCAATTCTGTTGAACCAAAGGGTTAACATTTGATTCTTCTTCAAAACTTGAGTTCTTATTCTTGAAAAATAAACAGCAAAGAAGTGAGTGATTGCTTCTTACTCCAGTAATCACTACTGACAGATAGTATTCGTTCCATCTTACCAGGGTAAGGCCAGCCAGAATGGAAAAATCTGGCTAGACACACATACTTGGTAACTAGTCTGCTAAATACATTTTCTGCCATTCTAGAAAATGAATAATGAAAAATGTGAAGGATGAGATTCTTCGGAGGCGGTTTGGAAGGCCATCCTTGAAAATTTTCTTTCTATCTGACCATCTAAGACTTCCCTCTGGTGAAAGACTGCTCTATCGAAGAATAGATACATCCAGATGCCATCAGCAGCCCTTTGAGCATCCAGGACACTAGATTTACCTACCAACAATGAAGGCATCTGGGCCAGCTCTTGCCCTTGGCAGGCTTACAACTTTCCCCATGATTTGCCCATAACTAAAAGATTAATAAAATGTATGATAAAAAACAAAAAGAGATCTAGCTCTCAAATTCTAAGATAATTACGCTCATGCAATCCAAATAATTCTTACCAGACTGAAATTCCTCATAGACTCGAGTGAATATATTACCACCCCTCTGGTCGTAAAGACCATGTTTCCTGGCAATAAAATCTCTGCAATAAACATTTGAGTTCTTTTCCATTTTTAGAACCATTTTGAACAATGTGTTGCTAATGTATTTTATGAGCTCCCACAAAGTCTTCCTATGAATGACAAAGCCCCCAGTGCTTTGCCTGAGTAGCTGACATTAAAGCATAATGTTGTTTAGTGTGGAGTCTTACCACTGCCAAGCAAGAGCTTCCTATGAGGTTCCCCTGCACTAAATCTCTCCCTGAAATATCTTCTTCTGTGCATAGGAAGCTAGTAAAACGACATTATTCCTCATGACCCCAAACCACTGCAGAATTAGCCTGCAGGGCTTTTTTTTTTGACTGCCAATCAATGCCTATGATTTAAAGCCCTCTTACTTCCTTGGATCAAAAGATTGCGTATTCACTGAGTAAATTCCTTACCCAACTTCCTGTGTGGTCTGTTAACAACACACTTATTGATAAGAGAGTAGGTTTGAGCATTGTTTATTTAACAGTGCATCATTTTATGTGGCTCTTTGCATGTGAAAGGCCTTCAGAGATTCTGCAATAAAAAGATGGAGAGAGATGTGCACTTCCATCAGCAGCATTTGCATGAAGGAGCTGAGACTGCTCCACAGCTCTAATATTTAGAAAAGCAAACAGTACCAAATCCCTGTCCTTATCCTAGCCTTAAGATTTTGTTATCAAAGCAGGAGTCCTAGCTCAGAATCTCCAAACTCAATTTTAACCTGGAGATGCTAACTGATTTCAAAGACTTTTGAATGTTGCATTTCAAAGTTATCATTGATATTTTCACTTTATCAATAAATCAATGGAGATTTAGACAGTCAATCAACTTTAATACAAAGCTGGCATCTCAGCTACCATTCAAATCCAAGTCTAACTGTAAAAGCCACACAGCTAAGCATCCTGCTAATCTTTCTCTATCTCTCCTACAAGAGTCCAATCCTATCTTAACTCTGATTTAGTATGTTATGGTGAAGTAAAAGAAATATCTGAACCTTTTGTTTCTGAAAAAAAAATATTACAGGTCACCAAGTCACAGACAGAAATTAAATGCAATGATTTATTTGGGAGGAATGCATTATGAATTTCTTTCCAGTGGAACTTTCATTGAAGGTTGACATGATTATATTTTATAAATAATGTGAACATAGAAATAAATACATGTCAATTTCATGCACACATATGTATGTATATACACTATAGATATGAACACATAGACATACCCATATATCCATATATAATATATATAACATACACAACATACACATATGTATATACACACGCATACATGTACATACATGTACATTATATAATGTATACATTATATACACACATACATATACATTATATATTATATACATTATATATAATGTACAAAGTGAATAAACCAACCAATGTATTAAAGTTCTGTGACATTAACCCATGAGATTTTTCCATCTGGAGAACAGTCATCATACACTTTTTACTCAAGTCTACAGAGCTTCTTTTTCCTCCTTTTGTAGTATAAAGCAACTGATTCTTAGCCTCATTCAGAAGTTAACTGTATCCCATCTACCACCTCTTCATGGCCATCACCTCACCTAGTTTGTTTATGGACATAATAAATAAATATGCAAGGGACAAAAGAAACAGGGAAAAAGCTGACATATGACAGGCCAAAAGTTTAAAATCAGAGAATCGTATTAGTATCCTCAAGCATAACAAAAGCAAGATCGACTCAAAAGATCTTTAGCCTTCTGTGGTTAGCTGCATCAGTTCTTAACAAGAGGCAGCATGCTACAATGATAAAGAAAACAAAATCACAAAATAAAACACAGCCATGAGCTACACACACCAAGAGGAAAATGCTAGAAAAATCTCCACTCACAAAAGATCACATGTGAAATATTTTAGTTGTGTGTTTACAAGGAAAGAAAACGCCTTTAAAATCTAAGTAATGCATCCCACAAGAGCACTTGCCTGTTTGTCAAGTTAGAGGCAGGTTGCCATTTCTAAATCACCCAATTAGTTGTGGAACTATACTGTTTTCCTTCATGTTAATTTCAGGATTGCTTTGTGTCTTAGTAAATGTCACCTGCACTCCCGAAACTCCCAGAGCCTGTCCTTAAAGCCATGTCTCAGCTCGCAGGACAGGAAGGAACCTCTGGGGTTCTTCCTTGGAAGAAACCACCTCAATGAGGGAAGCCGTAAAACAAAGTCTTCTTTAAACTTTTAAAACTCTTCTGCCTGGCTGCTTCTCTCTTTAATTAACATTTTATTCTTAGAGAAAGCACCATCTGAACGTCCGAAGGTAAAGAGAGCTGGGTGTTTCGGTTTGTTCTGTGTTAGTATAGAGAGCAGTTTGTTGCTTCTTTTCGAAGAATAATCTTGAAGGGTGAAATGAAAGAGCAGTGCTTCCAGATGTGTGATGAACTCCATGGCACTCAATAGTGTGAACATCTGGAATGCTGAGTATCACCAAAGTAGAGTCAACAACCAAAGCCCTGTAGGTATACACGAAATCTGAAGGTAGATGTCACTGTCCTGAAGATTACCACCATCACTATGGGGAACTGTGTAGCCTCCCCTCCCCAGCCTGAAACCTGCTCGCTCAGGTTTCACTGTTTACATTGGGTGGAGCTTGCTGCTCAATCGTTCTGCCACGCCCACTGCTGGAGCCTGCCGCTTTGCGGTTCTGGAGCCATCACATGTTCACCTGCAAGCTTACGCCAAGATGATTTGGCGGGAATTGGGCCCCTCTCCCTGCTTCATAACTGAGTGTCGGAAATAAAAAATTGAGCTTTGATCAAAATGACTGTCTTAGCTACATCTTCCTCTTGCCCGCCTAGCTCCCTCTTCTCTTCCAGGATTCCAAGATGCCTTTCCAGACTAGAACCCAGACACGTGAGCCGCTGGCCGGACACAACAGAACTACGAGGGGGAGACTACACCAACAGGACCAAACCACATGTTTCAGTGCACATCTTGCAACGTTGTCAAATCTTGTAACACAGACTGCAAGTGAGACACCAACTTTTCTCCAGTGTTTCTTTGTTCAAATATATTTTCAAGTGATTTTACTTCACTTTCAATTGCTAAATTTTTCTTTGAGTGGCATTCTAATTTCTATTTTGATGAGTGTATTTTAAATCTATACCTTTTAGTACTAAGATACAAGCACCTCACGTACAGAAGGGGCAGATGTGATCTGTACTGTGTTCTCCCTCTTGTCATCAGGGCGCTAAAGCATTTTAAGAATTTGTAGACTCAGTCCATCAAAGGAATCCAAGACACGGTGCACACCTGCAGTGATTCCCCTCTGCAGCCTCTCACATAAGCCAGAGATACTCAAAATGCAAACTTTTCTGGTTCATAAAACATCTACACATCTTTGGAGGGGGCAGTGAGGGAGAGAGAAAGGGGGAGAGAGAGAGTGAGAGACAGGGAGAGAGAGAGAGAGAGAGAGAGAGAGAGAGAGAGAGAGAGAGAGAGAGAGAGAGAGAGAGAGAGAGAGAGAGAGAGAACAAATTCAAATTAGAAATAAGTATTTCAACATAAAACCTTGGAGTGGAATAATGAGCTCTGTGCCATCAGATCTAGATTCTGGTTAGAGAGGGCTCACTGGCTTGACTTGATGAGCCATGTGTGGCCTCTTGGCTTGGCTTTCCAGGTGTAGCATAAGAAAGATGTTGAACAGCCATCCATGATTATGGTAAGTTTTCTAATACTCAGAGTAAGAGAAACTTTTAAATTGAATACAGTTAAAACTGTAAGAAATTTTTTTCTGAAACATACTCAGTGGCCAGAGTAGGGGGAAATCATTTTTAAAAGAATAAATCCAATTCTGTTTGTCAATCTAAAGACAAAGTTTCAATTAAGGCACACTGTGTATAGTGACCAAAATATTAGCATGTAAATATAAGTATATACATGGAAAGAGATGGGAAGAAAGGAAGAAGTGTGAACAAGGAATGAGAGACCGACATAGAAAGTACTGAACTATTTTAGTGTAAAAGAATTTGAAATTTTTGAATGTAAATATAATTGTTGCAAATATAAGCACAACAATGTCCAGTTTGACATATTTATTAAATCACTTCCTGCTCCACCGATAGAAAGTAAATGCTACAAAAATCGGAACACTTCTGTTTTCAAAAACTGGGATTCTCTAAGTAGAAATAAGGCTTTCAAATCTATGCCACTTTCTGAAGAATTCTAGAATCCATAGCCTATGAGACTCTTCATTCCACGCTTATTGAAGATCTGCTATCTACCACATATGAATGCCAAGGAATGAAAAGTTTAGAAGCTCAGCCTGTGGAATTCACATTACATCACAGTGACAGTTTGGATGGTATGAGGACCTCAAAGGTTTTGCTTTGTTGAAGAGATCCAAGTCCACAAAAATTCTTGTAGTATAAGAGGTAAATAACCACGTTTACTTAAACTTGAAGAAATACGGGTGGGAGTGGTATAGTGCACAGAGACAGAAAGAGGTAGAGCATGTGCACACGAGTGCACGCGCGCACGCACACACACACACACACACACACACACACACACACACACACACACACACACACACAGATAGAGATTCAAGTTTAACATGCTTTCTGCTCTTAGACTTTAAAAAACATCAGATCTCAAGAAACTCTAAAACTATCACCAAAATCTAAGGAAGCCCAGACACCAGCTTTAGGTAACCACAAGGGAACGACAGGCTGGAGAATCAGCATACAGTGACTGAGGTGACTGAGTGGGGGTGTCTTATAATAGAATTGAGGTCATGATCATTCCACAAGCAGTATTGAGGTTGGTTTGTAAAGCACCAGAAACCTGGTCAAAGCACATTTAGTCACTTGTTTTTGTTTTTGTTTTGTTTTGTTTTGTTTTGTTTTGTTTTGTTTTTCTGGACACCTTACACAGTGCTTCATTTTTTTTAAAGCTCTTACATAATTCATTTCTTATCAAACACCATCCTCATTAGAGGTTACAGTGAGGGCCATGCACTATGACTATAGGGAAACGTGGGAGAGAATAAATGCTAAGGGCTCTTTTGAAGAGAAATAGGACAACAAAAACAAGATCCCAAGTGCATTTTCTCCATTTCCCAGCTTGGGAAACACAGAAGTTCAGTGGCACCCAAAAGTATGTCACGCAATTAAGATAAGACTTTGAAGATCCTACTTGGCTGAACACTCTGGGAGTATAAACAGAATTCTCTTTTCCAGCTATGCAATGCTGTTCTCAAGAGGCACCGACAATAAGCATTTTGTATTATGCCACCGAAACCCAGCACAGACATCAGCTCTGTATTTTACAGTCACTCACAAAGCAATTGGAATTTGACAATAAAACAAACCAAGGCCTTCTCCCTATTACCAAACAGATTTCTAAGGCCTATTGTGCAGAAGAAGAATGTTGCTGAATAAAGTAGTCCAGAGGCTGGAAGTGACTTAGAGCCCAAAGCACTTCCACAAATGCTGTCAAAATAAGGATTTGCGAAGCCTGTGCTCACTGGGAAGAGGACTTTCACAGCAAAGAATCGTCTGCATAATCACAGCTAAGTATAATACCTGCCAGGCTCACAACTCACACAGAAGTCCTAACACACACTGAGAAACCCAGCCATGGCCACTGCCAGTCGCAAGGGAGAGCACAGAGATGCACAGTTAAGATACTTCTCAGAGCTTCTGTGTGAGCAGGTGACGCACTTCATTCCACACATGGATTCTCGGGGGGATAGCCTTCTCCTAGACAAACTCACTAAGATGTTAGGTTTTTAATAACTGAAAGAAGTTTATAGAAAGCAGCTTAAATTGTAGGGATATTCTGAGATTCTTATCTTGGGTGCTTTTGCTCGTCAGAGAGCAAAGTTATCAAACCATAGAAGACATTGAAGAGTCAAAGAGCATGAATCAGTATTCAGATAAGCGCCCATTCATCATGTTCAATATCTGACTTTGCCACAGATACTGGTATGCTCTTAGACCATTTTTTTTTTAAAGATTCAGCTGGGGGTGTGGCTTACTGGAGAAAGCACAGGGTGTGGGGGTGGGGGGGCTGCAGATTCTGTATCTTGCACATTTGTATTTTCCAATGCAGTCAAAATGGATGCTGGTTGTGAAGTGTTCTCTCCAATTGGTTTGGAATTCTGCAATTTGTTGTATTATTCAATTCCACTCAAAAAATATTATGAAATACAGGGAAATAAAACACTAGCCAGAGGGTTATAATATTTGGAGGTTGTCCTTATTCTTCCATGGTTTAATCTTTTGTACTTTAAGTCAGTCTTAGCCTGATCTTTGATGAAGCCATGTAACTGTTCGCTGCCAAAATGAAAAAGGCCACTACATTTAACATGCCACCACTAGGGTGGCTAGCTCCTCATCTATAAAGGGTTATTGGAAGCTTGCAGCAGGCCATATTTTGTTATACAAACATGCCATCTTATATGGACACTAGCCAGTCTGTACTTATTAAATAGCTTTTATCCTTGAACCATAATGAGTAATTTTTTTCTAGAGAAAGATGATTTAATGAACTGAAAAGGCAATGTGGTACAATGCAAAGACCTTGACAGATCTTATTGCTCGAGCTCATTACTTCTTAAATAGCAGTACTGGGCGTTTGACATCCTCGAATACCCACTAACTCCTTCCCAAATAGAACTGATTGCCCATGAGTGCATGTATAAGGACACACATATAGCACTTGAATCCCATTTCAAAGGTTCTAGACATTCATCCTTCTGCAGCTGTGGTTATGAAATTATAGGCAATGAGCTTAATTTAAAAAACTGGAAGATTATAGTACCTTTCCGTATGAAGGGCCACCAAGTACTTAAACAAGGGATAAGGCTGTCATTTCTTGTGAAGATATGGGAAAATTAAAAATAAGAAAGGGGGACATAAAAGAAATATTAAATAAGATCTCCTGTAAGTCTGTAAACACATTTCTCTAGCCTCGGACAGTTCCCCTTTAAATGCTAGAGTTTCTCATTTAATGACAGCTGTGTAATTGTCTCAACAAAAAATTTTTTATTTTTCCTAAATCATTTCAGTTTTTATTGTTGTTTTCTACACATGTCTCCAAAACTTTGTGTTCTGGTTGCAATGGCAGTAGTTGCATTCACTATTTTACCTATAAAACTCAGAACTGATAAACACAATTAAGATACACATGAAAAGTGCCCAGCACATAACCTTGAGAAAACAGAGTCCAAAGGGTAGCTTTTATTTGTGGCTCAGCATCAACACAAGGTCTCTGGTAGTACGGTGGTGTTTTCCTGTCTGGAACAAGGATGGCAGCCATTCTGGCTGCTGTTTGCTTTCTGGTTTATGGAAAACTAGAGAGAGTTTAATGCGTAGGAAATGGAGTAGCTCTGTTTATGGTAAGACCTAAGGAACAATGAAATAGGCTTACTGGTCATCAGTACAATCCACCTAGTCTCAGACGGTCAACTTGTATATATCAACTGGTTATTGAAACGTTGTCTCTGCCTCTCTGAGTGCAGATGAGAGATGTCTGAAATCAACTGGGCCAACCAATCTCCTAAACATTTGGGATTTGGATGCAGTTTTGGCTATACCAATGGTAAAGCTATGGAATACAATTTCATTGACAATTTCTTCTGCAGCTTCTGAAGTTGCCAGTAGTCACTCTGGAACTTTTCCTTAAGTTTATGATTGTAGAGATATGTGGTCTTTTCAAATAGTATTCATTTGTCTAAGATAATTTGAGAAAATTACTACTACTTAGTTTTATTTTTGACTCTTAATTGCTATTGTGACTACATTTATTTTCCTAAAGTTTAAGTTAGAATCTTGGACTCTTTTTATAAGCAAAAGTCACTCCTGAGATCCATGTGAAACCAACCAACAGCTAAACTATAAAATGCCAATAAGCACAATCTTTGAGAATCAAATTCCTATAAATTTCATTGAAGTATATGATAAAAGTTGAAATGTATTACTGAGTTGAATAAAAAGTAGCATAAATAGATTAGCTTTTATTCCCTTAAGCACTAAAAATATCACAAATATATAAGAATTGATCTTATTTCAAAAACTTTCTAGGAATAAAATCTTAACTTCTACACACTTTAATATTTTCTAAAATAGATCAGATACCTATTTCTCCAGAGTCAGAAGCAGCTGTCCTTCTCATTGTAGGGTCTTTGTCATGTACCACATAGCCAACCTTTGACTATGGTAAACAGATTAGTTCTTTGTACAAACAGGGGAGGTAAGAAGAGGGGAAGGAGGGGAAGTGGGAGGGAGAGGCACATACACATGTGAGATGGGAAGGAAATACTGTTTCCAGAGACAGCAAAATTTCAGGGCAAAGTTTTCAGGTGAAGAAAAATCAGTGTTCCTAAGTATAAAAGTGGTACCATGTTGCTTTTGTTTGTTTGTTTGTTTTTGTTTTGTTTTGTTTTGTTTTGTTTTTGTCACCTCTCTATCTTTCAAAATCCCATCTCTGTTCACATAAAGCACTGAGCTCAATGAAAATAGAAAAAAATAGCTCACATCTTAGATGTGGGTTTCTGTAAGTTATTATGGTCTTAACCCCACCAAATGCTAGCAATGCTCCTCCTAGCTATCTTTACAACTTTTAGAAGGGCTTCAAGAGTGCTAAAGTTCCAACAACATAGCTACCCTGCAAGGGATCCCATCCAAAGACTTGGGCCTGTGTGAAGTCCTCTACATCTTCATTCACCGAGCCATCTTATAGAGAGCCAAGCAATCATTTTAAAGTTACCTCCTGCTAACCTTAGCCCATGTTTAGGCTCATCAAAAATTATATATCAATTTAAAAAACTAAGAAATCAGTTTCTTGTTATATTTTATATGAATGTATATGCTTGTTTATGGACTTTTTTGTAAATAACTTAATGGAAATTTATGCATACATATTTTTAATATTACTAAATAAAAACGTATTAAAATGTTGATATATTTAAAAAAAAAAGAGTGCTAAAACTCCTTTCAGACCTGAAACTCTAAGAGGAAGCTAAGAAGGATAGGAATTATCCACAGACCCACGAAATCCCTTAAGACTGTTTTAAATTTATTACCCAGGGGTCAGTAGCACAGAAGCCTAGCAGAATAAAGGTGGTGAAGAGCTAAAATAGCTGCACACAGAGGCCCAGGCCTGTCTTTGCCATGAAGATGCCTCGTGGATCTCCTCCCACCTATTCAGAATCCCATGCCCTTTGTTAGCAGAGCAGGAGAGCAGTGAGCACTTTACCCCAGTGGTTAGCCAGCATCTAGTCTGCCGTAAGAGAGTGGGCTTAATGACGCCATGAGGTAAGAAGTACAGGAGAGAATTATAAGGAAGGAAATATGTCACCCTGCAGTCTTAATTACCCTGGTAGACAATCGTTTTAGTATTGTCACCATAGGAATAGAGAGGAATGGCTTACATTTATAATCTGGCCTGCATCATCGCTTATCTGAGCTTTTCTTTTCTCATGCATAAACTAATGGACTCACTAATGAGGGTAATGATGACTGACAACAATAATAATTATTTCTACTTTCCAGTGTTTTAGAAATACTAAATGAGAGAAGGTAGCAAGTTTATAATAATTAAAACTGCAGGTAGACGTTAGTTTCCAAATGGGAGGAATCTTCCAACACTGAACCTAGATGTCCAGATGGGACTGGGAGATTCTAGGCATGAGAGAGGTGATAAAACAATAGCTAATGATACCTTCATTAACCGCACTCATAATATGGACCTATGCCTCCATCTTTTATGAATATTGTTGTGGAAATATTAAACAGGAAAAATCTGAAGTGGGATGCAGAATTGAGAAATGTTGTGTAGGACACAACATCCAAGCCTTTTGGTTTTGTGTTCCATTCCCCTGCCACACTGAGATTTCACACTTGGAGGAATAGAAGGAGAAGCATCTTCAACAGAAATGTAGGACTAGATTAACAGGAGCAAAGAACACAGTCAGATGCTCCTGGGTTGCATACAAGGACACAGTTGCCCAAACACAGCAACCTAGAAAGTATAACAAAAGAAACAAGACCTGGCTACCTGAATGAGAATATTCACATGCTAAGTATTCTCTGTGAAGGGTCTGAAAAGTAAAGCAAGGAAGATCCAAGCCCTCTCAAGATGCAGTGTGGGAGAATGCCAACCAGAGTAGTTACTGCAACTCTGCTTTGCTACACTCAGTTATAAATCTTGTCCTTCAGCTTTTGTTGGCACGAATACTTGGATAACCCATTCTGCCAGAGCAGTGGTCCTGAGGCACATCATAGCTGAGCATTCCTCAGTATCTGCTTGTGAAGTCCTGGCATCAAAAATAACTGACATCTTGGGTTTGAGTGAATACTGCTATCCTCTTTCCCTTATTTATAAAATCAGTCTTCTGATGCTAACCTCTCATTGTTCTCTCATTTAATGGGTTATATGATCCAGACTAGAAAGGTGAGATTAAGATAAAACACCAACTTCCAGTTCCCAGAGGATAATTCTTCTGAGGTTTCTGAGCTCGTGCCTCTGGCCTTCTGACAGGCCCATAAACTCAGGAAGATGAATGGAATGTCGGTTTTAAAGTCATCTAAAATAGTTTATGCGTGGGCATGGACTTGAAATTCTAGAGAGTGACTGAGTTCATTTGCTGCTACATTAAGGGAGCCAGGTGGAGAATAAGTCACTGGGATTCAATTGCCTTCCACAGTAATGCTTACCAGAGAGGCTTTTGCCTAAAAGCTTCTAAATGCAGCAGATATAATAACCACCAGAGACCCACCTGGCTCTAGCAGCTGGATGTTCTTCTGTGAAATCCTAAATGCTTCATATAACTACATTTCATTCATATAACTACATCAGCTCATCCCCTTCAAGGGATGGTAAAAATGGAAAATATTAGCATCCCCTAATTACCAAGTATCTAACATATGGTCTCATGACCCATCACTCACTGTCTGATGACTCTACCTCTGTGTAAGAGTGAACCTTTAAGTAATGCCATCGAGTGCTTAGCATTACTGTACATCAGATCATCTTGGATCTCATGCAGGACCAAAAAAAAAAATGCCAGTAAATCCAAGATGCTTCCAAGAAGAGCTGCAAATGTGATTTGATAATATTAAAACTTGATTGATGAAGGAAGATCAAAATGCCTCCTACTTAAGTCAACATTAGAAATGTGGCAACTATGCCACATGCATATCTCGGAAGTCTTTATATGTTCAAGTAGAAAGATTGGTAGTTATGCTACAGGTAATGGAAACATGTGAGATTGGAAACAGACTCCTTGTTCACTACATCTTCTGTCATGCTGGACAGTGCCAAAGACCTTCCAGAAGATGACTTTGACAAATATTAAGAGAGTTACCTCTACAGTGAAAACCAGGACATGAGGCAAAAGTTTGTCAGAAGAATGGATACTTGTACATACCAAAGATAGGGCATGTTGAGCCTCAGTTGTCTTGAAAATAGACACAGTGCCTCTATCATAGTATAAAAGGTGATGGAATAGCATAGAACTTGACACATATCTAGCTCTGAATACAAGGCAGCTACGATTGATCTGTTTGCTGGAGTACTGGTCTACCTCTCGGACATAAGAAAGTTTTGGTTCAATGTGCCCTTCTTTCTTACTGAACTTCCACTCAGAAACTGATTAAGTGATAACATATACTCACCCTGGCTGAAGAGCTAAGTAACTTGACATGAGGAAGCATTACAGATTTGCCTTTATACACACTTTCTCAATACCATAACATGCCAGGAGACTTTGCGGGGGGTGGGGTGGGGTGGGGGCTTTTGACTTTAAATTCAAGAATAGGATTTGAGAAAAGACAGTGGTCTAATTTACTTCTAAGCACTATGCCTGACCGATCTTGAAAACAGGATTATCTTGTTGGAATGAATCCCTAGATTCACTGACTGAGACAATGTACTAATAAAGAAGCTAATTCCCTTATCTCCAAATAACAACAAAAACCATTAAATGCTATCTTATTCAAACATTCTTTTCTCGAGTTCAACAACAATAACAACAAACCAAGACAAATAACTATGAATAATGCCCAGCCAGGTCATCAGTTTTAGAGACTATCATTGATGCATTCTAGTCCTCATTTAACTCTGATAAATCTCATATGGCTTAGGCTTTCATTGAACTCTTCAAGGTTCCATACCTAGTAAGTTCTTGAATGAAAACATGAACCCAAACAGCATATTAATTAGAAACATATTTTTCTGTTGAGTTCACCATATATATGTGATACACACACACACACACACACACACACACACACACACACACACACACACACACACAGCATCTACGCACCTTGCACTATCAACACTAGAACATCCACAGGCTGAAAAACTATGAATAGCAACAGCCTCGATCCCTGAAATAGCCTTTGAAATGGTATCATGGTATCACTTCCTTCTACCTTTCCCCTACAGTCTTTAACCAACTATAGTCACTCTATTAAATACAGTTTTATGTGCATGTTCTTACCAAATTAAAATCTTATATTACATCATCATCTCACTGAGACAGAAAGGCCACAGTTCTTTGGTAACTGCACGTTCTTCCACAATCAGCCTAGCATTGTATGTCACTGAGACATTTATGGACCCAGCCCTCCTCTTTTCTTTCTAACTAGCTCTGCTCCAGTGGCCACCATTGTACCTTCTTGCTCCTTCTTGAACAGAGTATGCACTTTCTGGTCTCAGAAACTTTCACCAACAGTTGTTCCTTCTGAACTTAGACCAGTGTCCACCAGGGCCACTATCTTGCATCTGAAAAATGTGTTAGTTTGATTCATTGTTTATAAAACTGCAAAATCATGCTTCTCCCATATTATCCATTGTCCATCCACACTTTATTTTCCATAAGAGTGATGGCTATACAGTTTTCATATGTTGCACACTAGGTACATACATACTTAATGTTAAAATGGTTCTTTGGATACATGTTGTACATGGTATATATGTATGTACATATATTCTCTTTACCACTGGAATATAAACTGAATCAGTTCAAAACTCTTTTTTTTTATTATTTTTCTTGCTACATCCAAGTACCTCATTTGTAGAGAAATACACATATTTACTGTATGTGCAAGATATGTAGTTTTAGTCTTCTAAGGAATAAGTTTCAGTTATATAAAATCTCAGCTCACCAGGAAATACATTCCATCAAGGGTTCTTCCAAATTAACCTCAGTCAGACCTTATTTATTACTTTAGGTGGTAGTATTTTTTTATATTACATAAGTCACATTCTTACTCAGTAGGAATATGGTGTCTTGCCCTTAACATATTTTCATGAATGATGGGGGAGGGAGGGTGAGCAGATGAAGAATTGAGTTTGGATCCCCATCATACAAATATTAGTCAGGCACAATGGCAAATAGCAGGTGTCACAGCATAGAGGAGGTGAAGACATGCAGTTTCATAGAGTTCTCTGACCAGCAACTGAGCTCCAGGTACACTGAGAGACCTGGTATCAAGAACTAAGATGCAGAGTAACTGAAGAAGTCATATCATGGTGACCTCTGGCCTCCACATGAATGTGCATGCACACTCTCTCACACTCGAGTTTGCACATTCAAACACTCCCCCCCCAAAAAAAAACATACACATAAAGAAAAAAAAAACTGGGAATGAGGCAGATAGTTAACACAGACAACAGACCAAAGTGGGAGGGGAAGGACCATCCAAATATTTCCAAAATTACTGCTACTTATTTTTTAAATCACTGGCTACAAAACAGATTTAGAAATAAAAATATTTTGATTAGCAATAATTAGATACATAAAACATAGAGGTGGTTTTGTTTTGATCATTTTTAAAAAACTAGAGTGTTCACTTACCAGTGCTTGGTAGAATCAGAAAGCATAAAGAGCACTCTGTAGAAAGTGGTACAGATCACCTGGCTGACAAAAGAAGAAATGGTATTTGAAGTGATGGAAAGAGTTAGGAAGGCAAATGGCCATATGAAATTTATATGGACCGAAGAACAGTTAGGCCTGCCATCTGTGAGCTGAAAATCTTCTGTTCTGGGATCAATGGACAGTGAACAAGAAATACTCTTTTATCGCATTCCTTCTGGAACAGGGAAGAGATTTGTATTTCAGTGTCTCATCCCACCTGGGCAGCTAACAATTCTCAGTGCTGATATCATTAAGGTCAGGTAGACTGCGAGTTGGAAGAGAGAATTAGGATCAGTATCCAAGCTAGGGATTTAAAATGCAGATAAATCATGTTTTCGGGGAAAAATAGCACCAGGAAGTATAATGGGGGCTTTGTCTCCTAGCCCACTCATTTCAATGCATAGCATCAAGAAATAAAGGACAGCTGAGCTCACCTGCCATTGCTGCAGTGACCAGGAAGTGCCCCAAGAACCAGCAGTCAATATGGACCCCAAACAACACCCCTACTTTATGCTACCAAATGTTACTCCTAGCCTTACAGTCCTCCCAAACCCAAGTCTAGTATCATACAGACAATCCTGAAAGATCATCTGCTCTAGAGAGTAGACCTGATAGGTTTAACCAGGAGTGAGTAAGATAAATTCAAGTGGCATATGAGTATCCCCCCCCCCAAACAGAAAAGGGTTCTGGTGGGCAAGTAGTATTTAGTTACAAGGAAATAAAGTTATATTTCTTCTCGCCTAAGTTACAGAGTATAAATTTTAAATCCACTCCACATGTAAGGCGAGTGATTTATCAGTACTGAAGTTTACAGTAGAATGAAAAATTTTAAAGTTACCAAATAGCTAAGTACAGGGCAGAAATCAAGAGTTACATAAAATGTCAGGCTCTCTATCAAAGAGAAGCACACTTAAAGTGATTCAACTAAAATATTATAAAGGCAAATATGAAAATGTGCTTTGTCCTGCTTACAATGAACCATATAACTCCAACACAGTTATTTCCAAATTGTGTGTGGGATTCAATCTACATAAAAGCCCAAAGGACAAAGTTACTTGACAACATGCCCAGGAATTTTCCTCTTCTGTCTATGAAGCCCTCACTGGGTAGTTCCCATTCCTGTCCAACTGGAAGCTCCCATATCATCATACATAAGCTCTACTAAATTGGATATTTCCTCATGGTTTACAAATGAATTTCCTCTAGCCTGGTACTTCAGCAACTCTAAATGAGAACGGTAATGATCTAAGTTAATGTTATACTTCAGAAAGAATACACAGACAAAGTTATGCATTGTCATTCAAGGAATGGGGAATCGATGCCTTGAAGGTACTAGGCTTTGCTCAAAGAAGTGTAGACAAGTCCTGCCATAAATCATGTGTCTAAGTTCAAAATCTGACTTTTAATACATGCTATTGATGTGGCCTGTAACTTTTCCCAAAAGAATTTTGCTTTAACAAAGTAGCTTGCCAAATCATATTCACTCCATATAAGTATAGTAAATGTTCCTTATTTTAAAGTGAAACTCCTAATATCATGTGCTATAAACTTGTTTCAATCCAAGGCTCTTTTTCCAATCTTTTCCCCACTTCCCATTTAGATAATCCATCTCATTTCCCCTTTTAACTTCTCCATGACATCTCAACAATAATTTCTCCCTACATTCATACTCTACTATAGGACAACTAGTGTACTTTTAAGAAGAATACTCCCCACTCCTCAGTAGAACCTTTCAGAAGACACAGAAATATCTATAGGTACTTTTCATGAATTCAATACCTCAGGAGGAGGCTGCCCAATGTTTAAACATATTACTCAATCAGTAGCCTGGACAAAACCCTCATCACAGAAGAGGACAGAAGTCTAGCTCCATTTGTCCTTTTTTTCAAACAGAGAGAAGTTACAAACTCAGGTTTTTGTTTGTTTGTTTTTTGGTGTTTTGTTTTTTTGTGGTATTTTTGTTTGTTTGTTTGTTTTTTATTCAGAAATGTTTGTTCTAATTCCTCTCTTGCAGGCTTTTAAGCAAATAATTTTTTTCTACATCCAATTTCATACCTTCAAAACAATGCCATAAAATGGAGGGTCATTTCCACATCCAAACTCTAAATCTCTATGATAAAGAACTACGCACTCACAGTAAAGTCTTGAGGCTAATTATAGTGTAGCTGAAATTGCTGAGATTTGTTCTTTGTTTTAGATGAATTTGGGAAATGTATAGCAAGCGAGTGCGTGCCACGTGCCAGGCACTGACCTGAAGAAAGAGATGAATGAGCGAAGCAGACACGGTTGACTACTTCGTTCATCCTAAAATCTAGCCCCTTGGCTTCTCAAACTTTCATGCCGTTGGTTGTAAATTCTTCTAGGAGCTGTTTTACTGTACTCTCTACCTTTCAGGATTAAAAAGGAAAAAAAATTGCAAAATCTTGAAAAAAATGTTGTAAGAAGAAAAATGGAGAGGGAGGATACACAGAACATACTGGCCACGTCAGAGAACAGAGTTGGTTGTCTACTCCTTAAGTTAGCATCCCTGAAACCACTGTACAAGAGGGCTCTTCACATTTGCATATGCAAAGAGAACAGAACTTTCTGCTACACGAGTGGTCACATCTCTCTATGACTTGCAACCCAGTAGGATAAAAATGGAAAGGTTTCCTTCTAGAAATCCCTGTAGGTTTTTGTGGTATGAACATATTGTCAATATATCTAAGTACTTTGGACATTGTTTTGTTTTTGTTTGTTTGTTTGCTCTATCTCACATGGACTCTAATACGATGATTTCAAACTTGGCTCTGTTGTGTGACTTGTGGTCACAGTATGGTAAATAACGTCTTAAGGTCCTAAGTGATCTTTGTGTTGGAGTCAAAGCTATTCTGCATCTAGAGACACCGGAGAAGGCATCATTTAGCATGAATCTCAAGAACATAGCTCTAAAACCGCCTTTGGTTGGGCTGACTTAAAAGCCACCCTCCCTGGTGGGTGAACAGTTCTGTTTAAGCTGAGCACTGGAGAGAGCATAGAACCCCAATCCAGTGTATCCAAGGACTTCTGCTCAGTACTGAAGGGAGCAGGGAGCACCAGTGTAACCAAGAACTTCAGCTGAGCACTGCAGGGAGCACCAAGCACCAGTGTTAACCACTTTTGCAGTTTGTGGGCTGTGTTCTTAGTACTCTCTGCTGACATTATTTTGAAACCTGACTCCTACATGGCTGTTAGGAGAAATAAGAATGAAATACCACATAAGATCAAAAGTTTACTTGCCAAAAATTCTTACCACGACTCCAAAGCTCTCAGTTAGAAATGTACTTTCCTCCCTCCCCAGCTGAGAAATATCAGTTTCTTAAATGGAAGCAATAACTTCAAATTAGAGAGTCTTAAGTCGAATGTTAAGGTCTAAAGGGCCATAAGGGGAAATCTCTGTTATTCACTGTTTTTCCTAAAACACAAGCACAGTCCTACGTACATTTGCTACATCCATAAAATTAGAAAAAGTGAATGTAAGACACAGGAGCTGTTTGGACACTAACTATTGTTGGCTGTTTGTTAATTTCTTCATTCTGATCATGGAGCTGTTTCAATAAAAAGATTTAAATGACAGAATGGAAAACCGTGACCATTCTCATGAGCACTGCATGTCTAACCCTCTCAGAGCTGTATCTAAGGGAATTCCCTCTGACTACAGGGAATTTAGAAGAATAGTGGAGAATCTGGGTGAGGTCATGGGACAAGCAAGTTTCATTCACTAGGGACAGATTTCCCGATGCAGGACGAGCTTTAGATCACCAGGGCTCTCCACTTGTCATGTATCACTCTTAGAATTATACACACACACACACACACAAAGGAAACATAAGCAGTGTTTGTCAAAGGTGTTTCATTTTGCTTCCTACAGCTCAGTGGGCATTTCATTAGTGTTTTCCTTCAGCACCAAAAAGAAAAGGAATGAAAGGAAAAGCCTTGCCAGGCCAGATGCGAAAGCATGGTGGTTCTTTGGCCTAACTCAGCGCTTTCAGGACTGACAACTGAATGAGCTGCACATGCACCCCCATCAATGTGAGCAAAGTTAAAAGGTGTGAAAAGTAGTGCAAATTCTTTATCTCTATGAACAGGAAAAGACTTTGTCAACACTACCTAAAGGATTTTATTAGGCTTCTGCTTCCTCTACTGAGGAGACACGGAAATTGCACTTGCTACTGCCTGCCATGCCTTGCTCTCAGTCTTTCAGCAAAGCAGCCTCAAATGGGAGAGAGCCATTATCTACTCTTTCTGCTCACAAGCATGTTTCCCGTCTGCACTCCTGCCCAGGCGCTTGTCTAAAGCCACGCTGATTTCCCAGAGTCTGACCAGAAAGCCTTGTGTGGTTTTTAGTGCTATGTGTTGAACGAACTTAGAGGGTTAGATGGGCATTTTGATGTAAGCTGATCATCAGTTCTTGCTTGCTAATAATCATCTCTGCACGCTATTTTGCATAAGATAATATAAGAAAGGAACAAGAGCCATCCTAACGCTGCCCTCAATGGGCAAACAACTGGCCTGGTTGGGCTTTTGTCACTGCAGAGGCTAATATTCCTGACTAGCTTTTTCTTTTTCTTTCAACACACACACACACACACACACACACACACACACACACACACACACACACACACACACACACACACACACTGCAATCACTGAACATTATCAGTAGTGGCTTCACAGCGTGTAACTCAGCCTCACTTGTGCTTTCTACCTCTCTCTCTCTCTCTCTCTCTGTTTTCTTCAATGCTAGCTTCTGCATTAGCACTCTTTGTACAAAATTAATGCTTCTGATCCTCCTTCTTTTAAATACCATGGAGTGCCCGAGGCTTGAAAATTACATGTTTCTCTGCTCTTGGTTCAATATGCTCAGTGGGAAAAATTTGTCATTGAAGTTGTTGCTGTTGGAGAAATATCGAGATCTCCTTTCCCCTGGTCCCTGAAGCATCTGTTGCTTGGACTTCTGTTTGTATTAGTGAAATATGCCATCTGCGTGTGTAGGCTTTTGCATTGTGGTAGGAGGCAAAAAGGAAATCCCAGAGAGGGATCCATTAGCCACTATAATGTCTTGTTGTGCAACTTCATGCTTGACTCAAAGGCCAAATCCTTGTGACCACCTGTGACCATTGCCTTGGACCCTCTCTCAGAAGAATTCAATCTCCAAGTACAGCTGCTCATCTTTTCCCTGAGAGTCAACTCAAAAACCACTTTTCTGTTTGGACAAAAGATTATAGACAAAGCCTTTCTCTGCCTTAATGGATGAATCAGAAGCCTTTCAGACACAAATGGCAGAAAACAAATTCTAGAAAAGTAAAGCAATAAGGGGACAAGTTTTTCTGCATACTGGTGAAGCTGAAGAAAATCCACAGGTGTGACTCCCTTGCAGTGCTAAGCGATGCGGTCGAGATTTAGTGCTGCCCAGTCTTCGCTCAGATTTTCTTGTTGTAATCAAGTAAGCTCTCAGGAAGCTCCATCAACTTGTGTGGAATCCATATCTTACTGGCTTGGCAACCCTTACTGGAAAGAAACCCCTAGTATCCATTAGTTTTTTTTAAAGCAGATTTTTAGAAATTAAATATTGTTGGCCTGAAAGATATGAATTTCCAGGAAGAGATTCTGATCAAAGCTGATGATGTCCCTTCACAACAGAGTCAGGAAGAATGTAAAGGTTGAGAACTGCTCTGCTAGCAGTAGAAAGAGAGGGAGTGAGGTAGGGTGGAAGCTATGGAGTGTGATGTTCCCTGAAGAAAAGTGTTTCACAGGACATACTCAGAGGTGTCCAATCGTGGAAAAATGGCTCCCAGAGCTCCTAGAATTGTGTATTTGGGGAAAAGACTTATTTTCATGGGATGCCAGGATGAACACTCTCTAGCTGTTGTTAAGCCATACTTGACTTGTTTTACTGAATGCCACCACGTTCCATCTTTATCCTCAAGGATTGCTTCCTATACCAAAGAAACACATAAACATCAAGCTCAAAGAAAGAGACGTTCCTGGGTTTATACCTAGATGTGTAAATAATGAGCTTCCAAGTGTGATGTGCCCTGTGTGAGAAAGGTTGGCTTCCTGGAAGGACAGACCTAAAAGAGCCAACGATGACCCGAAGAACAATGGTGTGATCCAAAAGACTCAACAAGGGAAAGAAGCAATGGTCGGGAATCCAATTTGCTTTATTAGCAATTACAAATGTTGAAAACATTTATTATAACAATTGAAGATTCAGTCATCAGTTATTGAGAAAGCCATGTGTGTCAGTAGTGTTGAACATCTGGCAGATATAAATGAAGAACTGGGTTCGGGGGGCAAATTTAGGGATGGCTCCACAATAAAGAGTCAAGGGAGCATCAACCTGGTGACATCTCGGGGAAGATAAGGGGACATTAACCATAATATGTAGAGAAGATCATATGACAATGAATTATAGAGCATCTATCCAGAGGTCTTGTGGTAGGTTTTCAGGACACAGCAGTCAGGGAAGACAATGGAATTGTTGGTGGCTGAAGCATCCCAAGTGAATGGCATAAGGGAGAGTAAAACATTTCTTAAAATGTTTTTTTTCTTTTATTATTTTTTGAGATTATAATGTAATTACATTTTTGCTTTCCCCTCTCTCTCCAAGCCCTCCCCTTGCTTCCTCTTCCTCCTTGCTGTGTTTTAGTTAATGTATTTATTCAATTTACATCCTGATCACAGCTCCCCCCCTTTGTTCTCTCCTCCCAGTCCCCCCCCTCTACTCCCCTTCGCCCCCCCCCAGAAGAGGGGAGGTCTCCCATGCATATCAGTTAGCCTTGGCAAATTAAGTAGTTGTAGGACTGGGTGAATCCTCTGCTATTGAGGCTAGGCAAGGCAGCCCAGTTAGGGAAAAGGGATCCAACAGCAGGCACTGCAGATTATAACTTTTTTAAAGAGAAGAGAAAAGAAGACACAAACAAACAAACAAACAAAAACAAACAAACAAAAAACCCAAGTGGGAATAGGGGAAGGGATAATTAGCAATAAAGGCATTTTGAAAAGGTCATATTGAAACCTATTACTGTAGAAGCTTCCTAAAATGTATACATATACTTCCACATAAAAAGTTTAAATTGAACTTCCATACAATTAGGAAACAATACCTGACTAGACATCATAGACTAACAAACAAAACTTCCATACCAGGAATGGGTTACCTCTTTTTTGAGCTGTTGGCCAGTGCAGTACCACAGACCCTGAAACATTACAATTGCTAAGGCTACTGCCCCAACTCCAGAAACTCATAGCAAGATCCTCCTGCCGAAGCTATTCCATTCTGTGTCACAAAACGTGGAGAAATCGAACTAGCATTGACCTGAACAAACCATCCCTACCAGCTGGCTGTCATGGTGATGGAAGGTGTGATGCGCTCTACAGCGAAGTCATTGTCTATCCCTTCCAGCTGGGAACTCTGTGATATAACTTAGTAACTTAATAGTAACTTGCCTGAAAAGATATGTCCACCAATATTGTGGAGTAGCCAACTACTTTCTGATGTGGATTTAAGTCACATGCTATGAGATACAACCCATGCCTGACACTCTCAATGAGCCCAAAAATGTGTGGCTAGATAGGACATGCAGGCTGGAGAGAAACCAATACTTTTGTTCTTCAATTTGACCACAACATTAAACAGACTCCTGATGACTTAATGCTACACGCATAGTCTCATGCACCTGGAACACCCTCCCCTCCACACAAAAACACACAGGAAGAGGAAAAGAGAGAGGGAAAGGGAGAGGGAGAGGGAGAGGGAGAGGGAGAGGGAGAGGGAGAGGGAGAGGGAGAGGGAGAGGGAGAGGGAGAGGGAGAGGGAGAGGGAGAGGGAGAGGGAGAGGGAGAGGGAGAGAGAGAAGGCACTGCACTAAACCTGGCTTTTCTTGGCTTAGGGTCCATTAAAGCAATATACAAACCTAAGTATGGTGACACACTTATAGTTCCATCATAGTAATAGTGGGACACTTTGTCAAATTAGGAAGGAAGGGACGATATTTGAAACCAAGTAAAAAGGGATTAGACAGATGAGAAAAGAGAAACATAGACAAGAGAGTAGAGCTGAAAAACAAAACAAGGCAAAGACAAGAGAAAGAGAAAGAAGAATAAATAACCATGCCTCTACTGCGGAATGTGAACAACATCAGGACCAGGAGCTTCACATCAGTGGGCCCCTCTTGTCACTAAATATGTTCAGATGATCAAATGTTAGATGATTTAAGATAGCATTGCAGAGACCGAGTATAGAACCAAATATGACTGATTAAAAAATAATTGATGAAATGATTCCTAGTGATATTTTGCTATACTCATAGATTGTTGTCTTGTCAGAGAGACTTTCTCCAGATATTTATGAGAGCAGATGCAAGGAGCCACAGTCAGACATTATGCAGAGGGAGAGTTTAAATTGGAGGTGTTCATTGGGTCCCTTCCCCTTAGAGATCAGAGAACTCCAAGGAAGGCAAGGAGAAAAAACTGTAGGAGTCAGAGGAGATGGCAGACACCAAGAGAATATGGCGCATCAAATCAACTAAGCAGGGCTCACGTGGGTTCACAGACTGAAGCAACAAGCACAGGGCCAGCCTGGGTCTGCACCATGTCCTCTGAGTAGAAGCTGCTAGCTTGGTGTTTGTGTGGGACTCCTAAGTCCTAAGAGTAGCTGCAGGTGTGTCTCTGACTCTTGCCTGCTCTTGGGGCTCTTTTTCTCTTATTGGGTTGTCTTGTCCAACCTTGATACGAGGGCTTTTACCTTGTATTATTATGCCATCTTTGGTTGTTGTCTCTTGATGATATATTCTTTTCTGAAATGGAGGGGGAGTAGATCTGGGTGAGAAGGGAGGTGTGTAGGGAAGCTGGGAAGAGTGGAGGGAAGGGAAACTGTGGTGGGGTATGAGAGAAGAATCTATTGTGAATAATGGTAATAATACTAAAGATAGCATTGCACCAGACAAACATCTTTTTTTTTTTCTAACAAAAATCATGTAGTAGTTCAGCCAATCTAGTTTCATTTGTACTTCCTAATTCTGTGATTTCCCAAACAGCACAATGCCTGGCATATCACAATATATTTGTTGAATGGATTCTCTGGAGAGATGATTGGAAAGCCAGTTTCATTTTGGATAAAGACAGATTTGAAAGCTGTCTAGAAACCTACATTTATTTATTTATTCCCAAGAAGCGCTTTGCTTCCACAGTAACTTCATCTCCATATAGAACAGAGTTAAAAGAAGCAACTGTATATCCTTAGTATTTGGGATAATTTACAAAAAATTCCGAAGAAGTGTTCCAGGAATTTGTTATAGTACATATTATTTAATGACCAGAGGAGTAAATTTTCAACAAGTTAAGTCAAAGTAGGTTCAGTTGCATTAAAGAGCTATTATATTAACTATTAATAAAACACAGAGGAGGGGAGTAAGGGATTGACGTCGTGTGTAAAATACTTACTATGCAATCACAATACCCATAGGTTAAAGCTTGTGTGGAGCTACGTGTCTATAACCACAACACTGATGGGGGCAGAGGAAAGTACACCCTGGGGAGTTGCTGGCCATCCACATAAAGTAGGAGTGCCTGGGAGAGAATAGATGGTACAGGAAGCCATCCTCTGTTGACCTTTGATCCCCACATATGCACATCTGTAGGTGTGTGTGTGTGTGTGTGTGTGTGTGTGTGTGTGTGTGTGTGTATGTGTGTGTGTGTATGTGTGTGTGTGTGTGTGTGTGTGTGTGTGTGTATGTGTGTGTGTGTGTGTGTGTGTGTGTGTGTGTGTGTGTGTTTCCACACAAACACAAGGGGGTAGAGAATAAAGGGTAGAGTCTCTGTGTGTCAAATCTATTCTGATCGCAGTTAAGTGAAATTTGTTCTCACACATCAAAGCCTTCAGACACTTCTACTTCGTTCTGATCCTGATCTCTTCAGAGCAAAAGTGCAGATCATTGAGGGTGGTTTCCCCACTTTTATCTTATCATACATAGTCTGACTTGTAGCATATATGTGTTATTGTCTTTTTTACCATTTAATTTGAGACTGCCTTGGCAGATGAATTTATCCAATATCGGGTACAATGAGAAGCCATGTATTTTTGAGAGCAGGCATTAAAGAGAAAGTATCTTGGACCAGCCTACATCTTGCACTGATACCGATGAACACATCCCATCCAGGACTGTGGATAAAGCAGATAAGAAGTGCATATTTGTCGAATGAATAAATAAACAGATGAACAAAGAAAGAAACTAATATAAAAAAAAATCAGTGGCTATAGGTAAGCGCCTGGAAGAAATGACTGTATAATACAATTCTATTATCTGATGGTGAGAATGTAATTGAAGTGAGCAGATGCAAAATAAGCAAGAAGACATTCAGACTCAGCAAACTCAGGAGTAATACTTATTTCGTTTATCTAAAGAGCCCACAAGCTCATAACATAAGATATTCATAATTGGGATCAAACAAAGACCTAGCAAGTATCTAATAATGCATAGGACAGACTAGCAGGCCCTCCCCAGCAGCTACTTCTCTCAGAGATGTTTCTTTGCTTGAAACCAGAGATGGCTGACTTGGGAGGCAAAGCAGGAACACGCAAACCAGCCATGCATCACTGGTGTCAAATTGATACAACTGAAAATGCGAGAAGCAGGCTAACCACATTCAAGCAAACCCATTTAATTTTTCATAGAACACCTCTCCTTGTAACACACTTCTCCTTGAAGGGGAGACCACAGCAAAGAAATCCTTAATTTCCATATTTCAAGTCCCAAGTAGAAAAAGCCAGAAGCTTTGCTCTATGCAGGGGAACAGAGGGATATGAGAAATGCTGGTTTGGTTTACGGCATCTTTGTCAAAATGAAGAGCACAGAGAGAAAAATAAACAACATTGAAAACGGAATTCGATTTAGAAGGTAACACGGCAGAGGAAAGATTGCAAGAGTCTTTAGAGTCAGAGAATTTAAATTTATAATGCACCGCTTACTTAGTGTGTAATCTCAAGCAGTTTATTTTGTATCTCTTGAGCTTCGTTTTCACTTGTAAACTGAAGGCAGTGTCCCCTGCTTCTTAGAGGATATAAGAGGACACGTACATGTGTGCTTGCCACAGTAGGAGCTCAGTAAAATAAAATCACCTTATCTTCATCCTAAGAGTCTTTTTTTTTTCATAAAGCAAAAATACATAGAATGCTGGAAAGAACCATAAAAGTTTCCCTAACACTGGCAAAGCAGGAGCCCAGAAAGGACATAAAGCTATATGTATCCTCCTTGCTCTTAATCAGAGACTTAGGCTTTCAAGCACAAAATCCATTCAAAGGTATATTTGAGGCCATTCCATCTAGCTTTTAAGTTATTTAAAGAAAAAGCAGAACAGAGAAAGTTAGAGGGAGCTTGTTATCTCATTATTGTGAAGTCTGGAGGGAAGTGCATTAAAAGTTAAGCAGCCAACTGCAATTTAACTGCATTATAAAACACCCTTCTACAATGAGACCACAGGGCTATTCATTCAGGTGACATCACAGCAAATCTGAGCAAGGACCACTCAGAGGAAAAAAAAAAGACTGCAGAGTGATATGGACAGATTGAAGACAGATATGAAAATGCACAGCTGTAACTCCCTACATATGCACCATCATAAACAAGAAATAAAAAATATAATTATTAAAAAAAAAAGCCAAAATACACAGTGACTGTTGTCTGAGCATAGAGACTATGTTTGGAACATGGGGGAAGGATCATCCCCTGAAAGGAGTACTTTTATATGCTGTTTATTTATTCAATACAACAAAATATGTTCATATATTAAATGTAAAATAGTAGGAACAGAGAAATTTAAGTCTACACGTGAAAATTGGTGGTTGGGCACAGTGTGTCACTAGGGGAGGGGGCAGTCACTGACCCCATGAATGTAGATGTGCTCATCCATGTTTCTGGCAGGCCTGAGAAGCGCTGAGGGTCCTGGTGCTGTCATCATCTCTTCTAGAGGGCACAGAGGGCACGTCACGAGGGACAATATCCTTCCAAATGACATCCCTTTTATCCGTCTCTCTGTTCTCAGCCCTTCACCCCAGACAACCAATGAGCCTGCCCTTTCTGGTCCCGAACAACCTTGAAATTATTTCTACATTTTCTTTTCTTCAAAGTAAAGTCATCTGAAGTTTGCTTTTTATTCCCTTTACTTTTTTTTTTTTTTTTTTTTTTTTTTTTGCAGCTGGAAAAAGAACTGCTCAGCCGAGAAATACAGGAGCTGGGCTCTAACATCAGGCTGGGCTCTGATGGCTCGTCTCTGATGGCTAAACCACAACCACAGAGGGTTCACAGTACACAGATACTACCCAGGTTGGTTATACATACAAATAGCACAGCATTTGTTTGTGTGTGCGCGCCACTCTGTCTGTGTGTCTTTCTCTGTGTGTGTCTGTATCTGTGTGTGTATGCACGTATATCTGAAAAAAAAAAGGATTAAGACTCTAATCTTATATGATATACAATGAATTGCTCTAGCACCTGCTCTGGGTATGGATGAAACACTTTGCAGTACATTTCTTTATCAATATTGATGCCACAGCAGCAGGTAAGCAGCACCTGTGTGTGTCATTTTACAGTGTCTAGGAACTAAAAACCAAAATCAAGGAAGATACAGTTGAAGTTATTTTGTTTCTTAAGGAATTTTAATCAGCAATTTAGCCCTTCTCCTGTGGTCTGAGGACATTGCTAGGGATTAGCTGCAAACTGGACAAACAGAAGATAGACAAGTCCCAGTGGAGTTCTGTTAAGTCAGTGCCCAGTGCTGACGTCATCACCAACTGCGTCAGTCATTTAGACAGTCCTCCCTGTTCACGCTTACTGCTTTCCCAGCAACGGCGTCTTTTACTTTGCAAAAAGAAACACTTGTTACCCAACTCACTGCTATCTTTCTGTTGGCCCTTCTTCTAACATAAAAACCACGGGGCAAAGATATACTGGGAAAAATACAGTAAAGTGGAGAAAGTAAATTAAATGAGGCTCAACATCTGTGTTGAATGAATAGATTTCCTAACGTATAGAGAACTACATAGTAAATATTTTGAGGGAATGTGCGCTGCACACTATACAAGGGTGCATCTCTGTTTCTGTAGTATGGCTGACAATGGATGCCAAGCGTTTTGAATGGCAAGAATCTAAATCAATATAATGATGAAATGGGTCCCCATATGAATCTGCAAGCAGAGAGACAGGAACTAAAACTCAGTGAAGTAATTTAATTAATTCTTGAAAAGAATTTTAACCTGAGAAACTCAAACTAGGGAGATTCTCCAAGGCAGAACTTCATGAGAGTATGAAATGTGTCAGAGCTTGTTTATTGATCTCTAACAGTTGCTCCAAAGTCTAGCACAAGAGACACAAACATATGGTAAATTAATTTTGAGAGTACCAATACAAATCTGACATGTGTCGAGAAGCAGAGATGAGATTACTAGATAATTTTAGAATGCTTAATTTAACTTAAAGCGTAATTTTCTTTGGTTGATTCGATTTACCTCTCTGATTAAACTTCTGGTCCCGAGAGATAGGAATCTGTGGTCAGTCCATGCTTTACCACTTACCAGCTGGGTTACTTAAATACATTATCCTTGTTATAGCTCCAGGGTTCTAGTCTGAAGGTCAGACTAACAATTAAATAATACATGAAGCCCACTTCGAACCACACTTCAGTGCTACTGAGTCCATGGCTTGTGTGTTGTCATTATTCTTGCTGAGCACAGCATCTTCACGAAGAGAAAAGATGTGTGCTTCTGGCCTCAAAATACTTGGCATGTTCCAAATCTAGCCCCCCCAGCTCTGAATGTAGTACCTGGAGCATCCCCAAGCCTTGTTTCTTTGGAAACTATGACTTCAACACTAGCAACCTTTATCTGATAAGAAAACTCAAATGAAGGGGAAGGAAGTGAATGGTTAATGATGTCAGCTCTACCCTGTGTGCCTCTGCTTGGGTCAAAGTCATCTGGATATCACCATTAACACTGTGATAGGAGGAGTGAAGAGACAGAGACTTCTAGGGACGGAGGGAGAGACAGAAGGTATAAGCTGTGACTGTGGGTCAATAATCTGTCAACTTTGGTAGCTAAGTCGAATCAGAGCAGAATCAGAAGTCAAAATCAAAACAGAAAAGCAGCCAAGCCAGGTTTATAAAATGTGTAATTTTTCTCTCTACAAAACTCACAGAGCAGACAGCATTTCTGCAACTTGATCAAGGAAAGTACCAGCCTTTTGTTCAGCAAAAAGCAATTGTTAAGAAATCTCCCAACATTTTTTTTTTCTAAACTATGCCAATTTTCCTTATTTCAGAAAAGGCTTGCAAGCTTCACCAATTTGCTCTTCTAGAAATCTCGAGGATTACAGTGATACTGGCCGATTGCAACATGAGAATTGCTTAAACCTCACAAAGAGAAGTTGATACAAACTTTAAGCATTCTCCCTTCCTATGCCTTCTCTGACTAGAAGATTTTCCTTAGAGGGACTCACTTCTCCAGATATTAATTTTATTGACTACAAAGACATTGATAATTGGTCTTCATTTGAGTTTTCTACATCAGCCTGGTTATAAACTGACAATGAATCAGTCATTCCATCCCCCAAATTCCATGATTACCATAATAATAGTAAATTATACTAGATACCCTCCCAAATGAATATAATGATCTGGGAGACATAGGTATAATGATACAAGATATTCAAGCTATAAATTATCATTGATAATGATAGAGAATGAGACCTGTCATTGAACTCTGTCCTCCACATGCATACATGTGCACACACACACACACACACACACACACACACACACACACACACACGCACACAAGCACACACGTACACAAGCATGCATGCATACACGTACCCATGCACACATGCACCCATGCATGTACACATGCCTGACATTTACACTCAGCCACACACAAAGAGTGATTTAAAAGATGCACCCTTATGTTTTAACATTTAGCCTACCACTAAATGTGAGCAAATTTGATCCTAAAATTCAGCTTTCTTTGTAGACAGTAAATCGGAGGTAGCTTTTCCTCTTCCCTTGCTTTGCAAAAGAGATTAGAATTACACAAAATTTGTTGTTTCTTCAGAAACTGCTAGTGAGCGATATGCAAATGTGTCACGCACATAATTCAGGTCGCTGCATTAATTTCCTTGTTCCCAAGAGGCAGCATCTCATACCCTGGTAATTTCCTCCCCCTCCTTTCTGGAAACAAAGCAGCAAAGGGCAGGGATGGAGAAGGTCTTCTGGCCACTCCACCCAACTCCGTGGGGAGGGGGGCTCTTCCACTGTGAATACAAAGAAAACTCTTGTGTGTTCCTGTGCAGTCTGAGCCTTTAACCATGGCCAGGAAGCTAACAGCAAAGGTGAGTGAGGGCTCACATAGCTTCCTAGCCAAGATGGAAATTGGGTTTTCTTGGTCAGACCAGAAAAGCTGATTCTGTGCCACAGACACCTGGTCATTTATGTCTTAATTGAATCGCTGGATCTTTCCTTTTCCCTCTGCTACAAAGAACAGAAGTTTAATGGGATTTGACCATTTCCAGCAAGGTGGCACAACCTGCAGCTCTCTGAGAAGAGGTAATTGACGAGATTGAATTAAACCATCATTATGGGAAAGGCCTTAGTCCCAGAAGAAAAGTGATGAACACTTCTCAATCAGAATGCTCCTTCCTCCCCTTAGACCTAAGGTGATATACCACCGGACTCACCCTTTGGGTATATGTCCAGAACACATGGTTAAATATGATTCAGCCACATTAAATGCCTATTTAAGTCACATTTATCTTTGCTTGACTTCATTATCTCTGTTTTGACCTACATGTCTCTCTCCTTTCCTTTCTTAATGTGACTTTTCTTGGGAAGAATCTCTTGAGTGACAATAAGCCCTTGTATTTCACCTGACCTCCTCTGAGGAAATGAACCATTATTTGACTCTCTTTAAAAAAATGGGAAAGGAATAAACCACCTTTAGATTTCTCAGTGTGTGCTTCAAAATTTTAATATTATAATTAAATAGAAAGTATAAAATGCAGACAAACTGCCTGAAGATTGTCACTTCCTGGGGACAGAGAGATGGCTTAGTGGTAAACAGCATCTCCTGCTCTTGGAGAGGACCAATGTGGAGCTTCTCACACCTCCTTCTGGCTTCCATGTGCCCCTGAACTCACATGTACACACACACACACACACACACACACACACACACACACACACCATGCACATTCGCAAAAATAAATGAATAAATCTAAAAGAAATAATGATGTTCTGAGACTTCTTTGATAGATAATCAGGACTTACAAAATTTTTCTATGCTACTATATGAATGCTGGGGTTCAAAGACAAAACCAAAATGTAGATAAATAGCCAGTATATTAAAATTCTACAATTCTAGATTATCATCAAATGTTAATGAAAAAATATTCTGGCGTCCAGTTGACCTCTACAAGGGAAGGTCTTTGTGACAGCTTCCATTCCAGTGATCTGAGGTAAAGCTTTTTCAGCTTCTGGGATGGAGTTAGAAATCATCTTTAGGAGCCTTCCCTGAGGTCTCGGGACAGCCTGTCTCTATGTCTCCAGCTCATTATGAAACACCACAAAGAAGGCATGCAATGTTGTTGCTGATGGCCAAAGCACTTCTTTTGATGGATGTGGATTGTGTCTCCACTAATTGTGGGAAGTTCCCTGCATCCCAGTTATGAGGGAGGATCTGTGACCTCAATATAATTGTACTAATGAATCAATTCTAAGCATCAGGGACATGGTCTATCCATGACAGGGGGAAAAAAAAAGAAAGAAAGAAAAAGAATCTCAACAATTTGTTAGGTACTAATGAGCAAATTGGGAGAGCACTTGTAAGCTCTTGGCTTCCCATAAATAGCAACAGGGAGGAAACAGTACAGCAGAGCATCATGGGCGAGAAGCTCTTTCCTCCCGTGCCTGCTCATTTCAGCTTATCGATGGTAACATGATTTACAAGCCTTTGTGGCTTTTGGCACAAATACGATGCCCACTTTAGTCTGTCTCTGACAGATGGAAGGAGATGGATGTTTAAAAATACAAATAAACTGTCCATGGTGTGTTGGCTTTTTAAGAAAGTTGGATAATAATGAGCAAAACCTTGCCACTAGGTAAGAGATATTTTGGAGGGAAATTCCCTGATTCCGTATCCAGTGTTGCTATGTAGGGTGTTTCTTGGATCATTGAAGGCATTTTCACCTTGATACAGCTCTCCCTTTCAGCACCATACTTGTAATTTCCCTTTTCTCAGGACTTATCCTGGGGGACAAACACCAGTTATGACTCCACCTTTATTTCCGTTTCTTTTGAAAATACATGACCAATTTGTATTTCCTTGAGAAATCTTAATTGCTCTGATTCTTCTTTTCATGTTCTCCTACATGGCCCAATCTCTCCAACAGTCCGCATGATTATCACTCTGTTCCCTTCCCACATAGACCTTCACTCTCTGGCTCATGCCCAAATTCTGCCTTTACACAATGGGTTTATCTGAAGCCACACAGCTATCTTCAACGTCTTCTATGGAGTAAGACTCACTTCAAATTCTTATTTTGATGGCCATTTAAAGTAAAGATTTAAGTAAATATGACTATGAAGACTGGCTCTGGAATCAAGCATACCAGGATTTTTTAATTGTTTCGCATTTACTACCTGTGTAACCCTGAGCCAGTTTCTAACTCCTTACTGTAAACACTAATAATTACCTTAGCTGTTTCATGAATTGAATTAAATATGTTTCCACTGTTTGGTGGAAATGACAGTAAAATGAGAGTGTCTCAACACTTCCCTTCCTTCTATTGGCTCAAGAGACTGTGGTCCTTCCAGGAAAGCACAAAGCCGTAACAAATCTTCATGGCTGTAGAACTAACTGCATAAGACTTCCATTTGCTGAGTAGTGGAACACTGTATTCTATTCCAGAATAGTCTACAGGGTGATAGTCACAAAAAAGCAGCAAAGTGATGTGTTCTCAGAAGAACTATGTGCACACAGAGTGGACACTGTGTGCCACTTTCTTCTGCAGTCTAGGAACCAAGGGTGTTGTTAAAACCAAGAGTGAATGTCTCCTTGGCATCACACAGAAGGAAAGGTAGATCAGCCTGTGAAGTTTAAGTATAATTTTAAACTCAACAGCTACATGAGTATTTGACTTTGAAACCTTTTCTGAAGTATATTGAGCCACAGCATTCACATCTGTAGAATGGAAGTAGCAAGAGTACCTTGAGATGAGTAAATCCAATGAAGAAACCAACGTGATGTGCTTCAAAAAACCAAACATTCAAAAACCCTTAGCCATGGCCAGCAGAGATAATTGCTGAGTGACTGCCAACCCTGTTCCCCCAGGAGACATTTTCCTGGCTGGGACTTCATTAATTCTATTACCCAGCTCACTTGCAGATGGAGCATTTCCTCTATTTGACCTTGCTTTGTAATGCTGATGCAGGCAGTTGAATAGCTTTAGCCTTCTGAAACTTTCTCTCATTGCCCTTTAGCAACACCATCATCTACTCCAGAAGGATTCCTGAGTTTTCCTCACTCCTCACTCTACTAACTGACCCCCCCCATGTGTGTGAGTTTGTGTGTGTGTGTATTTGTTTGTATGCTTGTGCACTTGTGTGTGTACTTGTGTGTAGAGACCAGAGGTCATCCTCAGACATCATCTGTCTAACACCACCTAACTCCTCCTTTGACACAGGGCACCTCACTGGCCTGGATCTCATCAATCATGCTAGGCTAACTAGCCAGCCATCACCATGATCCTCCTATCTTCACCTCCTAAGCAGTAGGACTCCAAGTGTGTGTCAGCAGGCCTAGCTTTTTTTTTTTGAGCTGGAACTCAGGTTCTCATGATTGCAAGGCAAGTATTATACAATTTGATTCTCTTTCAAGACCTCCAGAATTATACTCTTAAATAATACCACTATTTTCAGTATCAAATCTTTGAGAGAGGAAATAAAAATACATTTCAATCCTGACTGTTTCACCATAAAACAGTTACTCCGAACACATGCATGCATGAATGAGCACAAGAGCATGCACGAGCACACACACACACACACACACACACACACACACACACACACACACACACACACACACATACCCTTTCAAATAACTTATTTTTGCAAATAGAAATCCTCAGAACAGTAGTCTCTGGGTATGGCTTGTATAACTATGAAGGCAATTTTGAAAGTTTGGTTGAAGACTCAAGGTAACGGGCAGAGTCCTCATTTGGTTGCTACTGACAGCAGATCACTGAAATTCTTCCAAAGTACCACAGGCATGATAATAGCTGTCTAGATACAGCAAATAGATATAAGCAAATGAATGGTCTTACAGCTGTCTCCTGTCATTCATTTAGAAGTGAATCTCTCAGAGGCTGACTATCTTTGTTCAAAAATAAATTTAACTAGAATTTAGTTGCCATGAGATGAAGGAACCTGGAAGAAATCAGTCAGGCTCAAGCAGGATTGCCAGTTAAGAGACATACAATGATTGGGGCTCAATTTCTTACTGACATAAAATGAAAAGGAGGATAAAGAATCTACAAATAATTGTGTTGTTATCAAAGGCTCCGCGTGAGCCTGGACAATAATGGGAGTGCCTCTGTTCGTTAGGCAGATACTAGGTGGGGGAGGATTTAACTTATTCATCAGGAAAATGATTTATGTGATCATGGTCGGATTTGTAGATTTTTACCTGTTTTTCCCAATTCACCGTTTACTTTGAAAATGGGAGCGTGTTCTCATCTCTGAACACAGCCCCTCAAAGAGACACTCTATTAAAGTCCCCACCCAACCACTCTTCTAAAGCTCTACTCTTGCATCCCTGATAATCTCTTTGATGGTTTGGCCAAAACCTCTTTGATCAATTGATCTTAGTTTCCCCACCAGTCATCAATATTGCTGTTCAAGTCTATGTGAGAGACTACTGGTTATTTTCTTAACTTTACAAAAGCTTTGCCTTGTTCACTTGGGACTTTTCCAGTGTGCCAATATAAGCCTACTTACTGAAGATTCAAGGGGGACATTATGTGATTCTGTGTCATTCGGGAGGCCCTATACCAGAGACAAATTCAGACTTAATCATGTCATTAAAAATTCTGAAGATCGCTATGTGTACTAAAGACTGGATTCTTGGAGAAGGAAGTTCAAGTTTCACAAAAAAATAAAAGACTCTCAAACTTGAAGTGCTGACTTCTACTTCATATGTTTAATTTTGATTGCAATTTGGGGGAACTCAAATGAAGTATAAAACTAGTGATCAAATCTTCAAAGCCAACTAGTGGAGGCTTTCACTTGTCAGGGACATTTATCAAGAGCTAACCTACCATTTTATGAATGTTTTTATTTACAAAACAAGCCATTAGCCTAGCTAGCTCAGAGACTTGGTAGTATCAACAATATTGCTATTTCTTGAAGTTAAGCTTGATATTTCGATCTTTAAAATAAAAATCAAAACAAAACAAACAAGCAAATACAAAGAAACAAAGAAAAAAAAAACAGGGGGTTGGAGAGATGGCTCACTAGTAAAGAACAAGCACTGTGATTCCAGAGGACTCAAGTTCACTTCTTAGCAATCATGCTGGGCAGCTTCCAAGGGTCTGTAACTTCAAATTTACTTCCTTCTCCCCCACTGCCCCCATCCCTGAGTGAGTACTACACTGGAGCACACAAACCCAACACAGTCACACACATATACACGAAATTGATTAAAGAAGCAGAATTACTCTCCAATCATTCCACAATGTTAAACAATTTTTTGAGACTCAAACTGCATTAATGATGAACTCAAAAGTTGACTCAGGAGAACCAAGGGTGTTGCAGTATTCTCATTTACTCTGCAGAGTCACAAGAATAGTTCAACATCATCATGATGACAGCCCATGACTGACAAGGGCCTCCATGATGCACCTGAGACATCCAGGCCCAGATCTTGCTCCCACCAGTTCCCTTTCACACTATTGCCCTCCATATGCATGCAGATGGACACTCTTCAGATGCGCTCCGTCACAGCGAGACATTCTTCATCTTGTAAGGACTAGTTTTCTTCTTGTCGAGATGAACACACAGGTACAATGAACCACCACCGTTTAAATTATACAACTAGTATCTACAAGCACACTCATAGTGTTTCTTGAGCTTTTCATCATCCCGAGCACAACTCTGAAGTCACTAGATGACAACTGGGGATTCTTCATCCTCCCCAAATTGCAAGAAACAGGAATGATACTTTCTGCCTTTGTGAGTTTGTCTATTCTGCATTCCTTAATGAAGTTAAAAGGCTAGAATTGGAACTCATTCTTTGATATTTCCCTGTTACAACATCCTCCCATTGTTTCCTAAGCCCTGTGTAAACTACCACTCCACAGTTATGATCTGTCTTGCTTTTATACATTTTTAAAAAGACCCTATGCCTGAATGTTGCTCCAGTCGATATTAATGGCACCTTAGCTTTGGGGGCCCTTTCCTGCCTTATTTACACAGCTTCTACTCACCATGTTTAGCCTGTCTTATAACCAGTAAGCCCACAAACAACTGAAGTATAAAAAGTCACTTCTCCTCCTTGCTCATGCCTCAATTACCTACAACCCCAGCCAGCATGTTTCCAATGTAAACCAAGAATGAGAAAAGGTGTTTTTATCACTGTGACAGAAAGAAAAGAGCAAAATAAGACCTAGACGTAAATCTCTTCAACTTACTTGAGTCAAAATTTGTGGTGATTCTCTCTTGTCTAGCATGAAGTTTTCTGATTTAAGTCTTTCTCTTCTTCCTCTCCCATCCTTTCTCTCCCTTCTCTTTCTCATGACAGTCATCCCCTGTTTACCTCAACAGAGTAAAATTTCCAAAATCAGTGAGAGATGTCTTTGCTTATTCCTATTTTCAAGCTTAAACATATATAGGACTTTATATTTCTTTCCTTTAACAGAATCTACTATCCTTAAGATTCAGGAAGAACCCGCTTAGTTCTTGAATATGCTCTGTCTATCTGTTGAGCCTCCATTCTTGTGCTATGTGTGCACTTAAACAATGTAGCACTTTTAAAAAAAATCGATTAACATGGTCTCCTTAGCTCTAGACTCAAGCTCCTTGAAGACTATTGCTATGGGGTAAGAGAGATGGCTCAGCAGCGAAGAGCATATATTGCTCTTATAGAAAACAAAATTTAGGTTTCCAACATCTAGAGCAAGAAGCTCACAACCACTTGCAATCCTCTCACCAGGAAACTGAATTCCCTCTGCAGAAGGCCAGGCCTCCATTGGCAACTGCACTCATATGAACACAAGCTACGTATATGTATAGGCATATATACATACACATTATTAAAAAACAAAAGTACCTTTGGGATAGCATTGAAAATGTAAAGGAAGAAAATACCTAATAAAAAAAATTAAAAAACAACAAAAAAACAAAAGTAAACCTTTAACAATGAATAAAACTGTTATTAATATACGTTATTTACATTCTGCATCTGTCTAGGTGTCAGGCAATCTTTTGCAGACATTAGGCCACAAATACTTTTTTTAATTGGTTATTTTATTTATTTACATTTTTAATGTTATCTTTCTTCCTGGTTTCCCGTCAGAAACCCCCTATCCTCTCTTCCCTCCCTTCTGCTTCTATGAGGGTGCCCCCCCACTCCCCCACCAATCCATACCAGCCTCACAGCCCTAGCATTCCCCTACTCTGAGGCATCGAGACTTCACAGGACCAAGGGCCTCTCCTCCCACTGATGCCAGATAAAGCCATCTTCTGCTACATCTGCTGCTGGAGTCATGAGTCCCATCATGTGTACTCTTTAGTTGGTGGTTTAGTCCTTCGGGATCTCTGGGAGGTCTGGTTAGTTGATGTTGTTGTTCTTCCTATGGGGTTGCAAACCCCTTCAGCTCCTTCAGTCCTTTCCTTAACTCCTCCATTGCGGTCCCTGTGCTCAGTTCTATGGTTGGCTGCAAGCATCTGCCTCTGTATTGGTCAGGCTCTGGCAGAGCCTCTCAGGATACAATTATCCCAGGCTACAAAAACTTATTGTGAACATAATTCAGTCTTAGCTGAGTTGGATCCTTATCTTCGTACTGTCAATGAAGTAAATGGCTGGCTTAGCAAATTAATAGTGTAAGCATAGAAAGTCTGGCTCACTTTAATATGAAAACCAAAACAGTATTTTAAATAACAGTTCTGTGCCTACCTCCACTGACAGACTCAATGGCTGGCACAAACATTTCGTTTGTTAAAGCACTAAAAAGAGTCACTGGGGTTGGCATCCTCAACAGCTCTGTTGCTGGACTAAGTTTAAATCACATTTCTCATATCCCCCTATGTAAGTATCATCTCATTATACAGTTAAGCTTTGTCCTTTGCCTTGAACTACTGCCCACAGTTGGGGGACGTTGAGGTATTACTCCTCTTATCCTAAATGCATCCCATCATTTTGACTGCCAGAAGAATGCTGTAGAAGGAACTATTCAGTTCAGCACTCTTGGTTTTGAAGTCTTCCGTTTGTATCTTTTCACTGAGGTAGGTAGATCCTAGACTTGAAAACCACCTGTAGAATTCTTTATAATCAGAAATCCACAAAGTTGCACTTCAAATTGAGACCCTTGTGATTTGGGAAAAAAATAAAATGGATCTCAGCTTTACATTTCCGTTCAGCAAACACAAGTATCTGAGGGAAGAAACACTTCATGCCAAGCCTCAGGGGTTGCTGAAAGAAGGAAAAGAACCCTGCATTGTAGTTCCCAACAGCCTTTATTCACTACAATTGCAAACAGTAGTGTGTGTCCCTTGAATTCTCCTTCCTACACTCCTGCCACTACTGATATTGTTACTGTTGATAATAGGATGCAAAGGCTGAAGGGTTTTACTGGCAAAAGCCCTGACATACTCTCAGTGTCATAGGCAGAAGGTTTAGCAAAACAAAAGGAAAACCTCACATGTGTAAAACAAATTCTCATGCCACACACACAGGGGCACTCAATGGCTCCAGCTACCCAGGAACTACCAGTTTACACAGTGTTATCTAGGGAACAATTATATGCCGGAAATATTTGCCACACAAGAAAGACAAAATAACAGAGAAAATGACATACATTAAACATCCCCTGAAAGGTGGAGGGCTCAGCAGGTAGGAGGCCCAGCATTCCTGACAACCCCTGCTGCATTTATGTCTGCTTTTCAAGACTGTTAAAATTACATGGCCTTTCACAGATGATCCCAGGTGATTCTTAGAATCAGAAGGCAGAAGATAGATTAGGGAAGCTACTAAAAGCAAAGTGGAAGGAAAATACAGACATTATATATGGTTGTTATAGCAACCAAATGCATGTCCAGATCTCTGTCTCATTCTTTCCCAATCCTCCCTATATTCCTGTTTTTAAATTAATAACCTCTGGTAATCCTTTTAAGTTATTCATCAAGATGAAAGAAAATGGTGACTCTTCCTTATTAGTGAAAACTGCACTCACAAGGGAAGTATATTTTCTAAATGGGCAAAAAAATAAAAAAGATGACTGGAAATCAAAAGGACATCAAGCAATCATGTATGCAAAAGTAATGGGAGTATTTTCATTAAAGATTCTTCACAGTAGAAGAATTGTCAAATGCATGCCAGAGTGACGGAGATCGAGACAGACAGACATAGACAGACAAACAGACACATGCAGTCACAGAGAGACTTGGGGGAGAAGTCAGATAAGTCTATAGCCTCTTTTACACACGTGTTGTGTTGAAATCTTTAAAATACAGTGGGGATGACAGAATGGTAGAAAGACAGTAGATCCTTATTTTCCGAGGCAAGTTGGTATTCTATACAGCCTGTGACAAAAACCAAGTATCACATTGCATAGCATCTAAGTGTATAAGCAGTTCAGTTTGCTAGACAAACTTGGGGCAGTAGTCTCTGGCATTGGTTCATACAAAATGCACTTCTCAAGAAATGGAAGGGCAAGTTAAATGGCAGACTGTGGTGAAGGATAACTACCACTAAAGAAAATGCCACATGTCTAAGCTTCTTAAACACTAATATATGTCTCTGTTAGGGTTTGTATTGCTACAACAAAATACCTTAACCTAAAGCACCTTTGAAAGGAAAAAATTATTTGGCTTCTGTTTCCATATGTTCATCATTAAAGGAAGTCAGGACAGGAACTCAAACAGGGAAGAAACCTGGAGGCAGGTGCTGATACAGAGGCCATGGAGGGGTGCTGATTAGTGGCTTGCTCTCCATCATGACTTGCTTAGCCTCCTTTCTCATAGAAAGTGGAAACTCTCTAGGAGTGGCACCATCCATGGCAGACTGGTCCTTCTCCATCAGCCACTAATTAAGAAAATATTCTATAGGCTCACTTACAGCTAGATTATAAGGAGATATTTACCCAGGTTCTCTCTTCTGAGATGACTATAGCTCGTGTTGAGCTCGCATAAAACTAGCCAACACAATCTACATATACAAAAACAGTTTAAATGAAGTTACCCTCTAACAGAATGACAATGACTCGGGAAATATAGGAAGCTAAACCAAAATTCCAAGGCTAGAGATTGGCTACTTAATTTTTAGTCATTGTTCAGTGGGTTTCCACAGATCCCGTAACATCACAGACTAATGCCATCACCCTTGGTTACCCTTACAAACTTGATAGTAAAATCCCATTATTGGCAGGTACATCATATACTTGAGCCATAGAACATGGGATAATAACGCTGGTATTCAATTAGAAGCTTCATCCCTTTTAGCTAAATTGCATAGTTCTGTGAGGTGCTATTTATGTCACCAGGAAAAGAAGTAATTAGCAATATTACCCAGATCTTAACCATATAAGCTACAATAACTGATATAATAGTGAACATTATGTGAATAACTTTCTGTTCAAACTTAAAGGCCACTCCATATAATAAAAATTACGCCTAATACCATTAAGTACGCTCAAACCCCAGGGCTGGCTAGGTCATACACCCTAGAGGTGATATTAGCATTCTGCTAAATGGAGATGGTAGCAAGCTGCCCCTTAAGCTCTTATATTAATACACACACAGATTAGTGCATCTCACAGTTCCTCAGGGAAGCTTCTCTTGCAGTAGACTGCAATTAACACAGAGCTCCACAACTGGTCAGAGTTCAGCGAATGAGAAACTATGGAGTGTTGAGCTGTTATCAACCCTCCTGAAAAAAGTCCCAGGGGTCACCATAGAGGAAGAGATGGAGAGATGGGAAGAGCCGGAGAGAACCAATGTCTGCAGGGAAACCGTAATGCCACTCATTGCTGAATGTGACAAAGACATTAAACACAGGCACTCTCAGCAGCTTGACTTCATAGATACAACCTGCACAGGTGAAGCCACGTGAAATCCCAGTGTGATTAGGGAAGGGCATGACATTCCACCCCTAGCTGAGGAGCAACTGGCAACTAATGGTTTTGAGAGAACCTCGGAGGCTCCATATGCACCTGTACATACATGCATTCCTAGGCGGCCTTCACTGGACTACATGGCTAAGAAAGAAAGAGGGGGGAGGGAGGGAGGGAGGGAGGGCGGGAGGTAGAGGGGAAGAGGGGAAGGGAGAGAGAGAGAGAGAGAGAGAGAGAGGTGTTTAAAGTATGAGGTGTTGGGGAGAATTTGAAGGGAATGAGATGAGGGTGGATTTGATCAAAGTGCACTATATAAGTTTATGAAATTGTTAAACAATAAAAATAATTTTTAATAATACAACTTTAAATGTATGACTATCTTTTAGAACGTATTTCTCTAACCCGATTGCTTCTTTACTTTTGTGTTAACGAATTAGAAGTCACACAGATGGAGAACTATAGGAGCTTGAATGGGAGAAGAAATGGAGACTCTGACTGACTAGGGAAGTGACGTGTCCAAAATAACAGCTGGCATTACAGTGTAAGATTAATAATAATATCCAAACGCTTGAAAGATGCTTAGATATGGCGGATGTTGTTCTAAATGTCTCATAGTTCGGTTAATAGTCACAACCACTTGATTATTACGTCAAAGTTAAATAAATATCAGGAAATGGAGAATTGAGGGAGGAAAATGCCATCCCCATGATTCTGCAGCCAGTGAGCAAACATGTGAGAGGTTTCAGAAACAGGCCATCTGACCTCCGAAGTCCTATTCTCAGCTCATCAGTACAAAATAATAAAAGCCATCCTGTTCTTCATTTGCTTACTCTTTCCCTTCCTTTCATCCACTTACAAAATCATTTGGGAGGAATAAACTCCAAGTATCATTATTGCAGAACAAATTCCCTTCCTAACTCTACACATTAATCATCCAAGACCATGGCCGTGTTCTCCCGTGATAAGATCACGGTTGTGTTTGGAAAGGGAAGTGCTTTGCTAACAGGCTTATTTGGTGCTTCCTGTTGATAGATTCCCACAACCTCCTCATCAGCACTCTTATTTTTGCATCATGTCTTTCAGCATGGAGAAGAGTCATCATTCCTCCAACCCGGGACAGGCACGGGGCAAGTATGGACAACAGGAATGGTAGGAAGGATGTCATGGATGCTGGGTATTCTGTCAGCAGCACACCATACAGGTTCTGTACTCATACAGAGGCCCTGTCCCTCTGTTGAGCTATTCTTCCTCTAAAGCAGCAATTCTCAACCTTCCCAACACGGTGACCCTTTAATAAAGTTCTTCATAGTTGGCTGAGCCCCAACCATAAAATTACTTTTGTTACTGCTTTATAACTGTAATTTTTCTGCTGTTATGAATTGCAATATATACAGAAATATCTGTGTTTTCCGATGGTCTTAGGGAACCCATGTGAAAGCATCACCCGACCCCAAAAGTGTCGCAACCCACAATTTCAGAAGCACTGCTCTAAAGGAGGAATGAGACACAAAGCTTCCATCCCTAGACGGCAGTTCGCATCCTTTGTTCTGACTCAAGTACATTAACTCAGATATGTCGGGAGGCCGGGAAATGGTTCAATCAGTAACGCACTCGCCTGTTGCACAAGCAGGAGCAGCTGAGTTCAGATCCAAGCATCCACAAATAAAACCCAGGCACACCATCAGCCATCCATAGCCCCAGGACTGCAGAGACTGAGGAAATAAGACATTTAAGGATCATAATCCAGTCACTTATTTTTTCCCCTCTCAGGCCTTTGTATGAATATAAATTATTTGAGACAAAAATTCTTATTTGGTGTACTGTTTAAGGGTATGTGTCCACATAAGCAGAACATATCTTAAAGTTTCAGGTTCTCCACTTAAGCCATAGAACCCTGAGGAAGAAACTTGTCCCGGGTTCCTCGGGAGGGAGATCCTTAATATCTTAGTAAGTAATTCACAAGGACGGCAAAGGCATACTGTCCTTTGATGTAGTGTGACTTAAAGTCTTAGTGAGTTGCACACATCTGTTATTCAGTGTAGCATGGTCTATAAGCAGGCTGGACACAGTGCTGGTTGTTGGGAGACTTAGACACAGGGACAAAGAAGGTCCTTTCCTAGACAGACTCCCAAGATGGAAGCCTGTGCATGAGAGAAATTCCTGTGCTGCCAAACACCCGAGAGTAAACAAAATCCATCTCACCTAGAAAAGATTCTCCAATCTAATTTGTGCAATTACCTATCTCCCTAGCGATGATCTTGTTTACAGATTAAAGCTATGAATCTAAGCACAGAAATAAGATTAAATCTGATGAATTAAATTCCTATTTGCTTAAATCATCTGCATGTTGGCTCTTTCTTCATAATACAATTCCAGATGGAAACAGGATATTTTAACTGCCCGTTTTTCAGAGACATAATCACAATATTTTAAATCACCAGTTGAGTAGGCAACTAAGTTTTGCCCTTGGTTTCAGCCTTGTTGATTACAGATTATTCTATTTGGGAATTATGAAGAAAAATTAAAGGCAAAATAAAATGTAATTTTCATTATTGTTCAGATCTGGTCTACAATCAGCTGAGGAGTTAGCCTTGAATTCATGGCAAGGGGATGTCAAAGAGATTTTGAAGATAGAGAAGGAGGAAGAAGATGGGGGGGAGGTGCAAAATGGTGAGTGGACTTTTCAAGATTCCTAATGTATAGCCCCCACCTCTCTCACACACTCCCACACAGAGACACCACAACAAACTGCTGAGTAAAGACTGCATAATGAAGCATTCAGTTTGTTTAAAGTAATTTTTAAAAAGATTACCTGAATTTTTTAATGCAAAGGGACAGGCGTGTCCAACTTGTAGCCTGTGAGTCACACATAGCCACACGTAGCCCCAAACAGCTATAAATGCTGGCCAATACACAATTGTCAAGAACTTTACACATTATGAATTCTTAACACTTAATGAGGTGTTTTTGGTAACTTGATTGGGTTATCAAGCAAATGACAAGAAAGGGATACCGTATCAAAGGTTGGCCATGCCTGGCCGTGGTCCTCCACACGAGCAACAATGAGGCATCAGTCCTGTCAAGTCCAGTAATTAAACATTCTCAACCAGGAAGGGTAGTCTATGCTTGTAACCACTATACTAAAGAGGCTGAAGCAGAGAGATAATCAAGAGATTTAGGCCTACCCAAACTAGGCAGTGATTTCCATAGCATCTGCTATTATATGGAGAGGCACCATCAAAAAAAATCTTACATTAGTTCATATTTTTGTGCTTATCATTTAAGAACAAAGTGTATATCCTACTCTACATCTGAAAAATGTAATAAACATTTCACAACAACTGAATTTTCTTTACATTATCTGCAACAATTCCCATCAACATCTTATACCAGAAATAATGATTCTGGCAATTCTGTGTTTCAAAGTGTGTTGGTAAAATTGAAACTTTAATGTCATAGCAGATGTAGCTCTACTGTTACAGTACTGTCACACTGTCATGTGTATACTCTGATTCTTCACTGACTTGTAAGGGTTGAGTTTTGCAAACATTCTTTTATATTGCATCATGTTGTCATAGGCTGCACCAAGTCTCAGAAGGTTTTCAATGAATTTCTATAATTTTTTTTAAGTGAAAGGTATTCTTCAATCTGCACCTGGTAGAAAATTGCTGTTTTACAAAAGTCAACTATCTTGCCAACATCTGTGGTAAGGAGATATATACAAATATTAGATGTTAGATGAAGACAGATAATAGATAGACAGATACATACATACATACATACATACATACATACATACATACATACATACATAGATTATACATAGATGATATAGATATGTAGATGATATATAGGTAGATATATAGATGAGATAGATAGATGATGATAGGTTGATAGATAGATTATAGATAGATAGACAGCTACATTCATGAACACATAGATTATAGATATACAATGTAGATGTATAGATGATATATAAATGATATAGAGAAGATAGATAGATAGTAGACATACATAATACTACATATATACATATATAATACATAGATTCTAGATTGATGATATAAACATATAGATGATATATAGGTTGATGATATAGAAAAGATAAACAATAAATGGTAGATAGACATTCAGACAGATACATATATACATACATACATGCATTCATACAAGGATTCTAGATTGATGATATAGTCATATAGCTAATATATAGGTAGATATGTATATAGTATAGACAAGATATATCGATAATAGAAAGATGAGAGAGAAAGAGAGACAGAGAGAGAGAGCGAGAGAGAGAGAGAGAGCCATTAGAGTTAACTTGCTTTCAGCACTGGGTAAAATGCTTTACACTCGAGTCCCTTGTCATACTCAAATTAACTGTGCTAGACAGATACAGTACTAGTTTTCATTTCCTGCAATAAGAATCTATGTTGCAGAAATATGAGACCTTTCTTATGTTTTCCAGCTAAGAACTCAGTCTTTAACTACTATATGACCACATCAGGGGTCTAAGGCTTTTGTGAAAAGCCAGAGAATCTGCACTGTCAGCCCTTTACTTCTATCTCTGTAGTTCTTGGTTTTCTCATCTTTAAAATGAGAGCACTGGAGGGGTTGACCTCAGAGATCTTCCTGCTTCATATGAGACACAGTAGTCAACTATCTGCAATGATCAAAAGCCGAGAGCTAAAGTGCTAACAACTCTGGCAAAATCCCACATTCACTCAGATAGTGTTCCTAAGAATTTGCACTGAGAACCCCCCCCAGAAGAAGCTGAAATCTGGTCACTTTTTTCAGAGATGAAAATTGTAAAATGGTACAGTAGGAATATACTATTCAACACCAGAATGTTACAATATATTACTCTCTCCAGCTTGACATATATGTTGGCATTTTCTTCTAGAGTCCACTGTTAAGACCGAATCCTCTCGAACCTGAAAGCATGAGGTGTGGCCAGATGTGACCTGCAGGGATTATAGGACGATTAACAAAGAAGGTGGGAGTTATGGAACCCAGACTTTCTTCGGAGCACTCAACACAGTGATTAAAAGTCATTCCGACTCTATGTTATAATACAAAGAAGTCATTATCACTGTTGCTTGGCTGTGCGCATTCCGAAGTCCTGGGTGGTGAGGGATAGTGACAGGCATGGGGAAGAGGAATCCCTTGGGTTCCTAGTTAAGGGATAATTGGATCTATTTTAAAGACTGCTTGTTGCAGGGAGAAGTTTTGCCTTTGATCATGACTCCCCAGATGCTTGGCCTCATACTGAACGTAGAGCCTCCCCAACAGAGTCCCAGGAGCAGAGAGTCTTCCACTCACGGAATGGTGCTGAGGCAGCACAACCCTTCTCTCTCTACAACACCACCCCTCGACTTTCCAACTTATTGCATGGGAGCTGCCATTTTCTTCTTCACCTTTTTTAATAAAATAGCTCCAGTATTCCCCTAGAATGCAATACTATGAGAAATAGCCCTTAACCTAAAATATGCAGAGGTCCAGTATGAGTGGTAACACATGATGTGGGAGGAAAAGAAATGGAGAACCTTGTTTTATATCCCCATCCCCCTCCCCAGCAATTTAATCACTCCAATCTCCTATTGCTTTCCTATTCAATTCTAGGAAAATGGAACCTGGGTTAGTAGTCTCATTTACTCTCTCCCATGGGCCATTCTCCATTTTCTCATGGCTTCCAAGTGAAGCCTTTGGCAGAGGCTTAGAGCAGGAAAGATATTAAAATGTGAACCCTAGAGATATGGATTCTAGCAGATTTCCTGCTGGTGATTGATTTTTATGAGTGTCACATTAGGGTGGGAGCTGGGATTTTGCAGAACAGAAACCTGGGCTGTAAAATGAAGCTAAGAACACAGGTTCTGTTCCTGCACAAATGTGCAAATGCTCAAGGGATATTTAAATCTCTCTCATTGGCTGGCACCTCTCAAACATCAGTGGGAGAAGGGTACTTTGTTGGTTACTGCAAGGAAACAGATGTTACCTACTGCTCACAGATGCTTAAAGTCAGGTCAAGTATTTAGTAAGTACCATAGGTATACTAAACAGATTTCTCACACCCCTTATTTAGACTTATAACTTATTTGCACACTGGTCTATACTATTTTAAGATGATCTGAACTATCTATCCATACAAACAATTCTCAGTTGTTCATAGTTTAGTCTAATGTCCAATTTATCTTGAGACTTATCTCCCCGCTCCTTTTAAATGCCATTTTGTTCTCTTCTCATGACGGGGTAATATACAAAATTGCTCTTACTGAATCTGAGAATGGCGCACATTTTTTATCTGTAGTCAACAATAATATTTTCATTTTGAAATGAAGAAAATCAATCCAAAACAACGGAAATCACTACACAAGAAAGTCACTGAGGAATTGGGGTTAAAAACCGCAAAAGCTCTGATCCCTGCCTAGCTTCAGTCAAAGCCGAAGTATTAAATTTCTAAAAGGAAAGACAATACCATTAACATAGCGAAGCTGCCAGAACTGAATGCATACATTTTGTGTCGAAGCACATTGGCCCTGTCCTCTCTGGTATTATCTTGAAAGAGCATGTATGGGAATCAAAAGGCATGTAGGGATCCAAGCTCTGTCATTCTTAGGCTCACTTATACAGGCCTCGCAAATGGGCTTAGTGGACGAATGGAATTCAGAGACATAGCTTCCTAACTGTTTATGTAATTTACTGTAGCTATGTCAATCGTGTTCGTTTCCACACCTTCATAATGAAGTCTAATGTTTTCAGTCTGAACTGTAAGGTCGTTTAAAATAGAAGCCCGTATTTCTCAAGCCAGTTCTCCCCACTCATGTCCACCCTATTACATTCTTCCTTTCATGACTTGTCATGCCTGCTATCTCCTAGCCATGTGACATGTGACATGTCACATTCCTTCCTCTTCAACTCTTCATCTGATATATTCTTGCTGTGACTGATTTATCAGGAACTTCACACATGACATTTTTCCTCATCAGTAAACATATACACTGTATTTAGGAAGTTATATTTCACCTATTTGCTCCCTACTTTAATCTGTGAGCCAGTTGAGAAGAGGAACATTTCTGCACCCCCAAGTCCTAACAAAAATTAAGAGCATGATGGTAGTACTATTACTAGCAAGGAGTGAATGTTTAAAACCACATTAAGGCTTTGCTGCAATGTCAGGTGAAGCTGATCTTACCGCAGAGGTAGTAGTACAGTCATTTCATCTCAGAACACACAGAGAGGTTCAGAGAAGACTACCTGGTTTTAGAAACTGAACATGACCTTGCACCTAATGGCCTCACTAGCAAGCAATAGCACTTGGTCTTGTCTTAGTCTGCACTCCGCAGTGAGGCCGAGTCCCAGTTGGACAGCCTGGTTCAGCACTGTCTAATAGAACAGCTCCACCCGGTGAAATCCTTGATGTTCCTCTACTAGGTTTTTTTTTTTTTTTTTTTTTTTTTTTTTTTTTTTTTTTTTTTTTTTTTTTTTTTTTACCTTCACAGGAGCAGTTACAATCATTTAGAAACAACAGGATGACCATGGGGACAGAGAAGCATTTCTCATTCAGTTGCCTACTTTTTGTTCAGTATTACACAAATTATGTAGGTGACAAATTGCATACCACCACCATCTTGTCAAAAAGGAAGAAAGATGAATAGCTATGTCAGTATGCCAAGGATTTCTGCATACTTATTCCTTTAAGAATTAAGTCATCAGGATGTGCAGTGCTGTTTAATCTGTCTCCATCTTTAGCAAAGCTTCAATCATGTCCATCTTCCCATGCATGGGGTGGAGGAGGTGTGAAAAAACTCAGGTTTCTCTTCCTATATTGACCACACTGATCAACATAAGCGGCAGACCTGATGATGTAATAATAGTAGAAATAATAGTGCAATTCAAGTCTCCATAGACATGTTAGACATTTCCTGATAGTACTAGTTAGGTGAAGTGCCAGGAATTCTGGGGGAAGTAACTAATGCTGATGGATCATCAAAAGAAGAAAATGAGGCATGTGGAGAAGGTCGGAGTCCAGAAACTTCTGGGAAGTAACTGCTTCACGTCATGCCAGAGTGGCAGACCACAGAAATAGTCTTGTCTAGAAGATACAAAAGCCATTTTAAGACAGTTTTTATGCCTTGATATTGAGCCAACTATTGTATTTTAAGAAACTTCATCCTACACTAAATCGCTATGTAGAAAAAATTTACCTGCAGGCACAAAGTATTTTAATGAAGAAAAAGAATAGGTCTTAATTATATACCCATGATTTTTCAAATGATCTACCATAAATACATTTTAAGGAGACCTAAAAATACAAAAAAAAATCCCATTAAAAATACAAACAAATTGGCTACAGGGCAGTTTAAATAATAAATCAAGGTCAAGCTTTTCAAGTTTATTCTGATTAAATAAGGCAGCTTAGCTCCGAGGGTGAAATACAACAGATTACACACAGCAGTCTAAGCTAAAACACAAAACAAACTCTCCTTAGATGTGGATGTGTTCCAAGGGCAAGGTGAAGATATTTCAAGAAAAGAGGACCCTGGTTTTTCTCCAGATAATTAAGTTTGGTTCCTATTTTTAATTTGGTACTTATATTACTGCTAGATATTAAGTAATTTTATCTTTTTTTTCATGAACATATAAAATGTTTGCTTAGTTATTCAGTAGGCAAGCATCCTCATTTTCTTATGAAAGTAGATATTCCCTCAGACCAAACACAAAATAGAAGCACTAAGTCAACTCTCCCAGTACAGGTATGTGTATAGCTAATAATACCAACATGATACAAAGCAGACACACACACACACACACACACACACACACACACACACACACACACACACACACACATTCTCCATATATCTGCACATCCTTCAACACTAATTCACTAATCTCTATTATAAAGAGAAACCAAAGCATTTGTTTCTTTAAACGTAGGTTTCTCTGAATACATTTAATACTATTTTAATCATGAAGACCTGGCCCTGTATCCATTGCCTTAAAATGTTCATCACATAGGGAAAAAAAAGTTTTCTCTAAATTTTTGAATTGTCTTCTAAATAACAATTAATCTTTTGGTTTACATCCCAAAAGAAGATTTATACCACAACCTTCCAAATGCCACAGATAGTCAGTAGAAGGGCCACAGTGCTCAAAATGCAGAGATAGTAAGGGCTGCAGGTTATTATTAACTTTGATCCTTAATAAATTGATCCTAAATAAACAATTCTCAGTTCCTGCCTATGCCTGGTATATTTTAAGCGGTCAATTAATAATCGTTAAATGCAGAAAAACCTTGAGGCCATTTGAAGATGATGCCACAACATTAAAACCTAGCAGAATACAGTGATTTAAAAATAAGCTTCTAAACTCCTGTCTGTTTTTAGATCCCAGCTCCTCAACTCTAAATTCTAACACCTGCCACCCATGTGCCCTTGGCTGAGCTACTTAATTTCTTACTGTAGGTCAAGTACATATAGATTTTTTATAGAGAATTATGACCATGTTGTGCTAACAATGGTACAATTCACAGAAGCCATTTCTGTAGAACAGTGTTAGCTGTTTTCTAGTGTTGATGGTACACAAATCAATTGGAATAGTTCCTGGCAGGTACTAAATAGCCAGTAAATATTTATCGTCATATATAATTGCTGGATTCTCAGAAAAGTAGTCTCTCCCCACCTCTCCTTGAAAATCTATCATACCCAGAATCACAACTCACAGAAACTCTTGGGACATGTGCTCGGACCAGAGTGCAGGCTTCAACCGTCATTGTTTTCTCTTCTTCGCCCTGATATCACAAACGCAATTGTCTTGCTCACACAATGCAATATATCCTCACCATTTCTCAAATCTTCTATCCTGGTTGAGACTTTGTAGCATGGAGGCTGGTTCTCAATTTAGCTCCTTATGCGAGGGACATGCAGTTATTTTCTCCCTTAGGCCTCAGGCAATGTTTGTCCCAACTATTCATCAGCCTGTCCTGGCAGCTACTGTATCCTATCCTACCCCCTCTTCCTACAGGAGAGCAGTGCCTTCTGGTGCATTTGATTCAGTTCAAATCTTGGCTTCCCTCATTCCCTTTCTTTCCCTTTCCCTTATTCCTTTGTTTCACTTTGAGGGCCACCCCCCCCCCATTTCATTGAGTGAAATAGTATCATGGTTATTGAATCCAACCAATGAAAATACTCAAGTGGTCTATATTTATGGCATACTAATGCTGATGATTTGTGTTCTACGCGATAAACAGTAAATAAATCAATCCTGTACCATATAGAAATATGTACCTCCTAGGAATCTTCCATGTACTGCATAGAAGTATATAAAAATGAAGGAAATAGAACTTTGACTTCCAAAAACTTTACAAACCAGAGCTGTGCCTTGCTTGAATGGAGGTCTAGAGTGACCCAGCCATAATTTCAGTCCTTTAGCTCATAATACTCCCCTTTCTGGAGTATTGAAGAAATTGTCATCAAGGAGATGATTTCCAAATGGCAGGGATTTGACATGTGGGCAAAGTTTCCAGACAAAGGAAAGGCCTGAGTAGACACCCTGGACAGAGAGGGGATGCTACCCTTATTGTCTTAGTCAGGGTTTCTATTCCTGCACAAACATCATGACCAAGAAGCAAGTTGGGGAGGAAAGGATTTATTCAGCTTACAATTCCATACTGCTGTTTATCACCAAGGAAGTCAGGACTGGAACTCAAGCAGGACAGGAAGCAGGAGCTGATGCAGAGGCCATGGAGGGATATTCCTTACTGGCTTGCTTCCCCTGGCTTGCTCAGCCTGCTCTCTTATAGAACCAAGACTACCAGTCCAGAGATGGTCCTACCCACAAGGGGCCTTTTCCCATTGATCACTAATTGAGAAAATGCCTTATAGTTGGATCATGGAGGCATTTCCTCAACTGAAGCTCCTTTCTCGGTGATAACTCCAGCTGTGTCAAGTTGACACAAAACTAGCCAGTACAATTGACCCCTTGTCAACTTGACACACAAACACATCACTAGTAAGCCTCAACCCTTACAATCTTATTCATCCCCAAGGTCTAAATAACTTTAAACATCCCACAGTCTTTACATATTCTTAAATTTTCAATCTCTTTAAAATATCCATCTCTTTTAAAATCCAAAGTCTTTTTACAATTAAAAGTCTCTTAACTGTGGGCTCCACTAAAACAGTTTCTTCCTTCAAGAGGGAAAATATCAGGGCACAGTCACAATCAAAGCAAAAATCAATCTCCAACCGTCCAATGTCTGGGATCCAACTCACGATCTTCTGGGCTCCTCCAAGGGCTTGGGTCACTTCTCCAGCCATGACCTTTATAGCACACATGTCATCCTCTAGACTCCGGATGCCTGTACTCCACTGCTGCTGCTGCTCTTGGTGGTCATCTCATGGTACTGGCATCTCCAAAACACTGCATGACCCCTTCAGTCCTGGGCCTTCAATTGCAACTGAGGCTGCACCTTCACCAATGGCCTTCCATGCCTTTTCACAGTGCCGGAGCCTCAGCTACTTTGCGTGACCCCTTCATGCCTTCAAAACCAGTACCACCTGGGTGACCCTTACATATTACCAAGTCCCACTGCAGCAGGAGTACAACGTTGGCTATCTCTGGAACACAGCCTCTTTGTACTTTCAGAAAACACTTCCCAGAAGATGTCACCTCAATGATGCTGGTCTCTTCTTAATCACTGCTAATTTCTTAGCTCCAGCTAACCAGCATCAATAGTCCCAGTAATGCAAAGTTTTTGCTTTAGTAGTTCTGGTATCTTGTTAATCACAGCTGATTCTTCAGCCCCAGCTAACCAGAACTACAGAATCTTCACAATCAAAACAGCAATGGCCCTGAAAAGAGTCTTTAATTTTCCCTCTGAAATTTCACAAACCAGACCTCCATCTTCTGCACTGTTCTCAACATTATCTTCCAAACTCCTACACAACATCTGGCAGAGCTCTTAACAACAAATGGATCTTCAAACCCAAAGTTCCAAAGTCCTTCCACAGTCCTCCCCAAAACATGGTCAGGTTGTCACAGGAATACCCCACTGTGCTGGTACCAATTTGTCTTAGTCAGGGTTTCTATTCCTGTACAAACATCATGACCAAGAAGCAAGTTGGGGAGGAAAGGGTTTATTCAGCTTACACTTCCATACTGCTGTTAATCACCAAGGAAGTCAGGACTGGAACTCAAACAGGTCAGGAAGCAGGAGCTGATACAGAGGCCATGGAGAGATGTTCTTTACTGGCTTGCTTCCCCTAGCTTGCTCAGCCTGCTCTCTTATAGAACCCAAGACTACCAGCCCAGAGATGGTCCCACCTACAAGGGGCCTTTTCCCCTTGATCACTAATTGAGAAAATGCCTTATAGTTGGATCTCATGGAGGCATTTCCTCAACTGAAGCTCCTTTTTCTGTGGTAACTCCAGTTGTGTCAAGTTGACACAAAACTAGCCAGTACACTTATGAATGAGAATCTGCAGGGGATGGGAGCAGGCAAAGAAGAGCAAGATCAAAGGACCACTCTCAAAATATGGCGTACAGCTGACCACAGGCTCTCATTTGTGCTTGACCTTTTATGCTCCCCAGAAGCCACAAATGGAGAGGGAAAAAACTTTCCTCTGTAGCAGGTCAGAGAATAAATATTTTGAATTGATGGATTTGGAACCACTTTCACAACAACTCAGCTCTGTGGTTGTTGTCCAGCACTATGCAGATGTCAGGTGACTAAATGGCTTACATTAAGGGATTGAGTAACAGTTATATGTCTCAAGACACTCTTCTTTTTGTTTCTCCAGTTACTTAACGATTTGTAACTTGTAAGTTATATAAAAGCACACGATGGGACAGAAAGTTTGCCCTACTATTTCTAAGCAAGGAATATTGCTTCCTACATATTGTTTTGAAAAATTATTTAGCATGCAAATTTAGCATGCAAATGAGAGTATTATGTATGTCTGGATACCCCTCTGTGTGTATGCATGTGGTGTGTGTGTGTGTGTGTGTGTGTGAGAGAGAGAGAGAGAGAGAGAGAGAGAGAGAGAGGACTCTCTCCTTTTTGCATGTAGTCCTGGGAGTCTAACTTAGGTTATCAGGCTTGGCAGCAGGACTCTTTACCCACTCAGCCATCTCATCTGCCTCCCATCGAATTCTTTAGTAACCCAAACTAAGGTGAATAAGAAGTATGAAGGTGCTTGTAAACCTATAGAGATTTCAAGTCAAATATAATTTTATCTCTTTTGCTCAAGATTTTGATATAACTTAAATATAAAAAGAGGGCCCATATACGAAATGAAGTCAGCGCTTAAGTAAAAAAGGGAATTGATTCCTAATTTAGAGTATATTTGATATCACTTGAAAACTTTTGCCCAAGCCCTTTCTCTTGTAAAAATGATGAAATCCCAGAATTCAATCTTTTAATACATAAGTACAACATATATAAGTCAAAGTTTTCCAAGTCATCCCAGATCCAGATCTGAGCTTTGCAACATCTTCTCAGAAAGCACCTAGTCTGATAATTATGTGTGAAGTCACTTGGGCCTTGCTTCTCACACCCTGTGAGCCCACATGTACCCTGCAGGCATCCCCATCAGCCAACAGCTAGACTCTCTTCATCAGTTTTCTCCTGCTGGTGTATTGTTTCCAGTTATGTAGAAAGTAAACAATAAGAAAAAAAAGCTACTTTTGTTTCCTGGGACTTTTCTTTGGATTTAATTTATAAATGCCATCTCTTATTTGCAATAAATAGCCAATCAAGAATGGGTAACTTTGATAGAGAATGCCCTAGTGTGCTCTCCCTGTCTAAAACCACACTGTGCTTGTAAATGTTAATGGTTAGAAAGCATGGAGCCTGTAGCCTTAGTGTGTCTCATCCTGATTGTGTAGGTATTTAAGATGACACAAATCCTCCCCTTAAACTATGTAAAACCAGAAACACAGAATAACCACTAGAATGATCCCCACTACTCAGATAGCCAAATTCTATTCTGAAGGTTCTTGTGTGGGTTTGCAGATGTCGTCATGAGCAGGACAAATTGTATGAGTTCATTTCTTTTGGAAGATCAAATTCTTTGGTCTGGTTGGTGGTCAATAATCTAATGGGAAATTATAAAACAGGGAAACTAATGTGTTATTTTTAAGACCTATTGACATGACCCCAAGAATTTTGGAGATTAAAATAATAACGGATAAAGAAAGAGGTGTCAAATCAATGGCAGCGTGTTGACTGCTAACAACCTAAGGTGAAGCCCAGACTCAAGATACACAGGATTAAGAGTGAGCACAAACTGCCCCCTTTCCCACCAATCACTATTCTGTCTATAGTTTTCCTAACGTCCCAGACAAATGTCACTTCCCTTTAAAAGAGTGAGAGTAGCCTCCCACTATCAGGCAGTTTCCCTACTCCCGCTGCCTCTTTGCAGAAAGGTAACTTTGTATAAAACTCTGGTAAGCCATTATGCCCTTGCCATTATACACTAATTTCTAATTGATCCCGTTATACATCTATCTGCTTCTACCCTCCAGGCGAAAGACCTAGTATTTGTATTTCTAGCACTCAGCACTGACATAACAACCATACAAAAGGCTCTTCACTGGTTTCAGTATTACAAAAATGCATATTCATGTTAACTCTCCAAAGTTGTAACACAGACTAGTTACAGCAGAAAAGGTTAAAATGTTGTCTTTACGCGAACCAATCAGGCTCACTTCTCCAAACCGATTGCTCTTTAGAGATTCTTAACAGTGCATAAACACTATATGTACCACGTCCACCACAGAGAGCTAAGCTCACATGTTGCTCTCAAAGCTATGACACAAGCAGGCTTACCAGTCCCGACTTGGCTCCTTCACATAGCTGGATGCTAAATACTGTTAAATTAGAGGGTAGAGAAGCTATCCCTCATGGCCCTACTACCACTTGGTCCCTCAAAGTGCCTTTCCTAATCAACAGCCTTTCTGTGTCTTTCTCTCAAATTTTCTTTTTCCTTCTCTTTTCTTACTTACCTGATTTATCAGTCTATATCTGTTTTCTTTTTATCTGTTCTTCACCAGTCCTCTCTTGCCTACAACATTTTTATCTGTAACTAAAAATGTTTGTGTATTACAATGAATATTATGTGTGATTTTTGTATGTTTCTCAATAAACAGACCCTTTTTAAATTACTTGACATTGAAACATAAAACAGGAGAGAAAACTTGTTCCTGATCTGTTTCTATTTCTCTTCCTCTCTCTCTGTCTTGCTCTATTCATGTGTGTTCCTGTACCCTTTAATTCTCCATATTCCTGTTCCCATTACCTCTTCTCTTTCTTTTCTTTCTTTTCCTAGAAACCATCATAGTGAGTTCCAACCAACAGTCTCTAAACATCTATTCTATTGACATGCAAGTCTACCCACTTCACTTTTAAGAGCAGCGATAGTTACTTTAGAACATGCTGCTGTGAACCACATACACAAGTACACACATATACATGCACACATGTGCACATACACAACGTTACGCATGCTCGTTATGAAAGTATTTATGTGCCTATTTAGGCTGTAAAGGTAGAGATCAAGATCTAGATAGCCGCTGAGATGTAAACTTAAATATGTGATGTAGTCAAGAGACAAAGCTACCTCCGGATTCCTTTTCTCCTGCATCAGAATGGCCATGGCAGAAAAGGGGCCCAGGAACATAGCTGTGGTTCTGTCAGGGGAGATACAAGGGGTGATTTTGTTGAGAAAACCACAGGCACCGCTGTCTCCCAACAACAGCGATTAGAAAAACCAAGCAGGCAACACGCAGAGAGTGCTTTGTCCAGCTCAGCGCCCGAAGTCAGTGCTAATGAGGCCAAGTTCACAAGCACATTTGCCCCCTTATGTTTTATTTTTCTTTTTAAAGTAACTTTTTAGAAGAACGCAAGCAATTTATGTTTGCTGAGAAACATCAAAAGACAGACCAGGAAAAAAAAAAAACCAACCCACATATAATCTCAGTGTTCATCATAACCACAAGCAAACATTCTGAATCAGAAATGTTTTGTAAATAAAAACATAATTATGCTGTGTATAGAATGACTGAAAGACTTTCAAAGCCTTACTACATGCAAGAGCATTTACAGAACTTGGAATATACGTGGAAGCAACATAGCCCTAACCATCCTTGAGTCCTGGGCCTGCCTTTGTACTATTTTATGATCTATCTCTTTCTTGTCTTTTGAGAGAGGTTTCGCACTTCACACTGGGTGCCCATGAAGTCAGCCTTTTCCCAGCTTTACTAGTCTGTGACGCACACGCATGGTGATAGGTTGTTTGTTCTACATCAGTGGCTTTCCCCTTTCCTAACGCTGAGACCCTTTAACACTGTTCCCCATGTTGTGATAACCACAACCATAAAATCATTTCATGGCTACTTTATAACTGAAATTTTGCTACTCTTAAGAATTGTAATCTGATATATAGGATAGCTGACACAGGGATCTCTCCCCACAGGTTGAGAACTGCTGTTCTAGAGAAAGCTAGTTTTTCTAGGCAATAGCAAAGAAAACAGAAACCATTTAAGATGCAAGTATTAGACAGAGAGAGATAACAGTTGAGAAGGATGACTCCCCAACCAAAACATAAATAGCACAATGTCTCAGACATCATACCAGTAAAGGAACTGGAGTCAAAAACCATGGGGCTGGTAAGTCCTCTCAACAGGTGAAGATGACTACTGCCAGCCCTGACACCCTGAGGTTCAGTTCCCAAGTCCAATGGTAGAAGGAGAAAACTGAATCCTCTAAATTGTCCTCTGACCTGCACATATGTAAACACGTGTGCATACAAACATAAATGTAATTAAATGATTAACATGGGGAGAAAGGCAATATTACAATGAACCTATTATAAGCATCTTCTAGTATGCTATACTTAGGCGTTATTAATACTAAGAGTAATAGTAACCAAACCATAATGATAATGATAGTGACATTAGTAACCCTTACTGGTTGCATAGTATGTACTAGAGGCTGCTTTACACATTGTTAATATTTATAATCACTTTTAATTATCACCTGTCTATATAGGAAGAACTAATGCAATTACATTAATCTCATAAAACCAAAAACAATTATTTAAAAATTTAAAAAATGTTCATTATTATTCACATTTTAAAGGAAGGCAAAAGCACAGAACTGTATCCTTTGCCAAATTAATACATGTACCAGATAATTATAAATTAACATATGTACCAGATAATAAAGCAAGAAATTAAAACAATCTCTCTAGGTTAGATCTCTTTAAGTCACATAGGCTTATGTGCAACATTTTGCCCCTTCCAGTACATTTCTGATCCAGGTTGCATTGAGGAAGGAAAACAATTTCCTAGTAATACTAGGGAGGTTGTGCCATCCCATGTGATCAGCAAGGCCTCCCACCTTATCTCAAGTACCAGGAATTTCCATTAAGGAGATTTCAAAATCTACATGCCTCAGTTCTTCATGGGAAAACATGGCATGCTAACAAAAAATATAATTGTAGGGACAGAAAAGAGCTCCACAGACCCTAAAATTCACATGCTTCTAAACAAACAGTGTCCAAGTTGGACAAATTTCCAAGGGACTTGTCACAATGCAGAGACGCCAGCATCTACCTCTCACCTGGGAATTCACTTCACACATGAGTCCCATGAGGACAGTCCTTTGGGGATTGCTGATGGAGGCATTGCTAACGAAGTGTGTGCTCACCCAGTCTTAATCTCACCATTAGCTCAGCCAAATGCAAGTTAGAGCAAGCAGGCTGGAGAAAAGTTTCTGAACTAGTGTAGGGGGCATGCATAAATTGTCCTTTGACATACTTAAGAGACACTACTGGAGAGTGTGGGGTGAAATTGCTGAGAGAGGGCAGATTTCTCTTGTCTAACAATGCCACCCCCCCCAAACACCTCCACCCCATCCACCCACTCACATAGAGGCCCTGGAGCTGGGCTGATGGTACAGAATTTTGTACCTTGATAGCCCAGGCTTCTCTATTAAGGGGTGATGACTACAGGCATCAATCCGTTTGTTCCAGAGCATAGCATGATTAGTTAGTTGTCTGCTAATATGACTCATATCAGCACTTCTTTTTTTATTTTTAAAAAGATACAGTTGTCCACACTGTCATTACTAGGGTCATTAGGCAGCAGGGTGTAAGCACATCCTACATGTTCCCTCTCAGTCATAGGATGAGGCATAGATGAGTTCAGGAGGGCAAGCGTGGGTTTCAGCAGCAGTTAGGGCACTGATCAAGCTGAACCCTGAAGCAACTTCTCAGCAAAGCATCATAAGACAGTGGCCTGAGAAGGCAGTAAGGCCAAGGAAAGTGTCACCAAATGTGTCATTTGTACTACGAGTCTCTTTACATGCCTTCTCCCTTGTCTTTTGGCATTCCCACTTTCAAAACGATAAAAACAAACAAACAAACAAACAAACAAACAAAAAAAAAAACAGAAAACATCTAAGAGACACCATGCAAGGAGTAAAAGCATTGAAGCTAAAAATGACAAAAGGCAAATTTTGTCCTGAGTATTTCCCAACTGGGCAACTTTGGGTAAGTTCTTCAGGCTCAGACAGTCACAGGCTTAGAGTGGAGATGGCACAAACTAGTTTGTAAAGGCATCATGATTGCCCAGCAATGGTCCACAACATGTTCTCAGTGAGCAGCCTGATGCCTAACTTGATGGTTCTTTATGTTATGAAGAGATAAGTTGGGGGCTACACATCAACTGGTCTTCACTAGATATAGAGCACCTCAAGTCTTCTCCCCAGGAAATTAGAAGCAGAACAAAAAAGAAAGTAATGGCCTGTGACTTAGTTTAATTCTTGAGTACTTTCTCTCCAATGAACACTAACTAGTCACCATTAGCATCAAATCTTGCTCCTTCACTTTGACTTCTGCTGCTCCAAAACGTGACACCCTCAGCTCCCTTAACAGAGGCCACCTTCAGCATTATTTTAATTAGAACTCACTGTGGAAAGCAGTTAAGGAAAGAGGTGGTGGGTGGCAGGATTCTACTCCTTGCTCTCCCATCCCTGGCTTCAGCAACCCTAGTCCTGTGTAGTCTCCTGTCTGCAGTACATTAACAGTGGGGTGCAGAATTCACATGGATGACTGTCAGGAAGCTCACTACCTGGATGCCTGTTCATCTCTCCTTAGGACCACACGTTCAAGGTTTAAAGCACACAAAGCTTCATGCACTGAAGCCAAAAGCAAATAACCTGAACAGCTGAACTCAGCTGAAGTTGAAGTTTGGGCTTTTGGAGCTCCCTAGCCACCAGACACAATTCTCAGCACAATGGATACATTTTTACAGGCTTTGCCTACCCCCGAGGCTACAATGTATCTATGTTCTAACACCTGCCTGGCATGTTCCTGGCAAGCAGTGGAGCACTATACCAAGAATCCAATGTGCTGCATAGTGTAGCCAAATGTTTCTGGCTTTCTGATCCTACAAAAGGACCTCTTTTACAGCAAGGCCAGGGTTTTCCTCTCTCAGAAATGTCGATGGAATTAGTCTCTCCCATTTTACAGGATTGTATGGAGAATGAAACTCAGGTAAGGGAAGTGATGCTTCAGTCTTTGAGAACAGAAGTATTATTTAAAGAGAAAAAACATGAGCTGGAACTGATCTAAAGTGTTAAAGCAACATTTAAGAGTGCTATAGAAACAGATATGATATCTTTAGGCACCTGTGGAATGGCAGCAGGAAGAAATACTAGTATTCATGTTATTCCCTTGTCCCATACCTAAGTCTTAGAACAGGCTGTATTATCAGTTTTGTACAATAAGATCCCACCTTTTTACCATCAGTTATTTGACTAGGTCAACAATCCCATCTGAGCAGAGTTTCAGCTCCCCAAGAACAACTTTAAGAGGTGGACCTGATCTCACCTCACTCTAAGCTTGCATCTTCTCTGGCACTGACTTCAGACACAGCAGGGAGACCATTTGGACAGGAGAAGGAGATATACTATCAACACTAACCATGAAGAACTACAGGGCAGAAATGGAGACATGCACTTTGCCAAGACACACTTTTAACATACATTTAGTGACTCACATAAACTGGCAAGGTGTGTGTGTGTGTGGGGGGGGGGGGTGTCAACTTATTCTCTAGGTGGAACAGCTGGGGATATATCTGACTAAAAACTAACCAGTGGCAAGGTATTTTTTGTTGAGAAAAAGGAGGTATGTATAAAAATATGTCAACATAAAAATAGAAACATGCTGACTCCAGCTGAGACTTCATGGACAAATATAGGCAGGTGTAGCTTCCAGGGACCATGGTGTTTCTAGTCACACACTAGCCATGGAACACAAGCAGACACACCGTAGGACTGATACACAAACTCTTTACTTCCAAGGTCCTTTTAAGGCTAGTGTTGGAATTTAAACTTTTAGCACAGGTTTTTTTGTTTGTTTTTATTTTATTTTATTTTATTTATTTATTTTTTAAACAAAGTTAGGTAGATTTCCTACAAATGAGTGGTGATGTCCATGCCTCTTCTGTTGCCTTACTGACGAAATCAGTACAGCTCAAAATGCCCTTGCTATACTTTCTAGTTACGTGACTTTTCTGTGTCTTTGAAAGTGCCATTGAAGTGCTCCCCCGGCAATAAAGCTGGAAGACTTTCCTTCCAGAAGATATTCAGCCCACCTCTACAGTCCTGCCATATGCCAGCCTGCTTCAGAGCACATGGATCCTCGGTGCCCTCTTGTAAGGATTCTTTGGGCAGAAGACCGAAAGCTCTCGGGGGACCAGGATTTTTTTCTTTCTTTCATTTTTTTTTCTTTTTTAGTTCCATGCCACAGACACCCATCCCCATGCCAGTGAATGACAAGTATTAGGAGTTCAGTAAGTATTTAAGAATCAAAAGTAAATAAAATTCATGTAAGGTTCTCATCATAATGTTGACACATGTCAATCAGTCCTGGCATGTAAGTAGCTATTCTTCTCATTAGTAAAACCATTAATTCCACCTGCCTACATAGCCTAAGCAATGGCTGTCTAAGGAACTGCCTTAAAAGAATGTGACACACTTCCTAGAGTTGATTTACTCCAGACAATACCCATCAAGTTTCTAAGATGTTTTTACTTTCCAAATTTTTCTGCCCTTCAATACAAAAATAGCACATTTAGTAAATCAAAGATGTGATAAAAGAAATCCAGTAAACCAAATGTATAAACACAGATTGAAATATATGCCTCTGCAGGTCTCAAAGTCCATAACACCTTGAAAACAAATTTGAACGTGGGTATGGGGAAAAGACCTATGGAAATAAAAGCATTTCTTTTCTTCCTTCCTTCCTTCCTTCCTTCCTTCCTTCCTTCCTTCCTTCCTTCCTTCCTTCCTTCCTTTCTTTCTTTCTTTCTTTCTTTCTTTTTAACTGGTGAGAGATATAGGTCATTGGTCTAAATCTCAGACTCTCACACTATACTTTAGCTGTATGTGGGGCGTCACCATGGTGTGACTGTATTCCATGTAACCATGTCTCTAATTTGTCATTCTTAATTGCCAGACTTTACTTTTCACTTATTAAAGACTTCCAAATACAAAGGACCGAACGTACTTGACATTAAGTCTTTAAGGAAAAAGAACTACAGAAAACATACTACCCCATATCTCAAGATGAGGAGCCTAAACCTCAAAGAACTCAAGCACTTTCCTAAGGCAATGCGCTGGGAAGCAGGAGAGATAAGATGAAAACTCAGATCCGTCTGTCCCTAATCTTGCTGCCGCCTTTCAAACACCTCCACATCCACCAGCAGTCATTAAAATCATAGGGACCACCAAAAACGTTAGTAGGTGGGCTTACTAAGGAAAGCTCAAGATCTCTTTCACTTTATTTAAAAACAACAAAAAAAAATGAGTCAGGTCAGAAAAGGGGGGGGAAGGCACTGTATTAATACAGTTTGCCAAATTACTGACACTGAGCTTCTTTATTAGAGCTTGTGTATGATAGAAGAAGAGGAGAAAGAGGAGGAGGAAGAGGAAGAAGAGGAAGAAGAGGAAGAGGAGGAAGAAGAGGACGATGAAAAGGAGGAGGAGAGAGGAAGAGGAAGAGGAAAAGGGGGAGGAGGAGGAGAAAAAGAAGGAAGAGAGAGAAGAGGAGGATCAGGAAAAGAATCTATTGCCAATGATAAGCAGAAAGCTAAATGGTCTTAGGTGACTCTCCTTGAATCACCAAGTGCAGATTCCACGTCTCACAAAAGATGTAGAGGTGGGAGGATGAGAACACAACCAGGTCCCCACTTAGGTGGCATACGGAATGATAGCCACAAGGAAAAGCATCAGCTTTTCCTCAAGGAGTGGAAGCCTTCAGTCTAGACGATGCCTTCTTATCACCATCAGACATCAACTCAAAATACGATTATGAATTATATGGAGTCCAAAGGCCAGAGTATTCTGTCTGCCTAAGCGCTTGTAAGGCAGCCATCCTGGGGGTGGGGTGGGGTCTTCAGAGCAGGTGAAAGCGGGTGCTCAATTCTTGCTCTTTGCATTCATGTGTGATTTTTCTCTTGCAAGTTTTACTCTTTTGTAGTCTCAGCTTCCTCATCTATGTAAAGATGTCTACTCAAGATGATTAAGTGGGATTCTTGAATGTGACGGACCTGCCATGCCCCAGTGGAGACTCAGTTTATTCAGTAAGGTTGGGTAGAAATGTCAATGCTAGAAACCATTAAAGGCAATGTGCTGTGTGAAAGCTGACCAGGCCACCACACTCTCTAATGAGTACTAAGTATGCATGATGGAAAAATCTAAGTGAAAAGTTCTGCTAACAAAAGACTTTACACCACTGCCAAAGAAAAGGAGCCAGGCTGATGAATTGAAATATTCAAATGAACTACAGTATGAAAATATGAAAGGGAGAGATTAACACTTGTCACCTACTTACCACCTACAAGGGAGTTAATAGATTAGTGAGTGCAGCACTTTAAAATCCTTTGGGATGAAAGTATAAACACATAGGACACCAGGAACACGTATATAGTCAGATACATTTTGTAACACTCTAAGGATTGCTATGTAAATTTAGATCAGGGCACAGCATGCCTGGAATGAGTAGGATAGGAACAATATGTTCTGGCTCATGACACCAAACTCATGACAAATGATTCATACCCAGCACCTTTCATGCCAGAAGATCCCCCCAGGTGTTCCTCCAACTCTAGCAACGGTTTCCATCAAGGAAGAAGACTGCAGTGTGGGGGAGGCACATCACACCCACAGATGAGGTACAACCGTTATATGTCTACACGCTCACACAAGTCCAACAGATGATGGGGCAGAAGAAAAGAGGGGAGTGAGTTGAAAGACCAATCCAGAGTTTCTCGCCAGTTTGACAGGCAGCCGATAATTGCCTTATAGTCCTACCTTGAAGGCAGGTGCTATTGTAGTCAGAGGCTTTTCTAAACCCAGGAGTTTACCTAATGTGACACAGGCTTAGAGGTGTGTTACCTGCATCTCTGAGAACCAAAAAGGAGATGCATGAGATAGTGAGAGATCTAAGTATAAAACATGGGAATCTCCTAAGCTTGCCCCCCCCTCCCCCCAGGTTAAAAGAAGTAGATTCCGCACTCTGGACTAATATAATGAAATTGAGAATAATTACAAAAGACTTTTGTCACAGGACCTATTCCTGAGTAACTTGACATATGATTCTTGGATATTCATCTAGAAGTATTCCCCCAGTGTAGATGAATCTCACACCCACAGCATGGATCACATGCTGTGTACAACATTAAAGAGCTGAGCGGGAAATGCTTTTGTTGAACAAAGTTGTCCAAAGTGTCTTTCTGCACCTTTTCATTTTACAAAATACTTTAATGTTTTCCCTCTTATCTGGAGTCTGGTCCAGATAAGCCAGGTCTGCTTTCCTTAATGGACCTGGATAAACAGTGTTTTCTCTTTCTTCATCATCGATATAGAATAAAACAGACAAAGCAGTTCCATGCGATGCTCAGAGCTGGACCTGGAAGGAGAGGGGAGGAAACTGGGAGGTATGAGACCCCCCCTCATTGCTGTGCTTAACATAATTTCAATGTTCAGACCTTTAACACTCACCATCTTCATTATTTCCTACATTTTTTTTAGATTCATATTCCTGCCCTAAACCCCAACTCTAGTAAGCTCCATTCTGCTCTTGTGCACAAAAAAAAAAAAAAAATCTGGCAGTGCTTGGCGCCATTTCTAAATGGAGGTTAAAATTTGCCAAGGATATACTCTCTTTCCAAGATCTTTTTAAGAGATGAACCAAAGTAGAGGTCTAATGGGTGAGGTATATTTTACAACTTGAATTACGTTAAAAGCCAGAACTATTTTGCGTCCAAAGTTTTATCTTTTTTTTTCTTTTTCTTAATACAACAAGACCTAACACATTTGATGCATTCAAATAAAATCTCCTCCTGAAGCCAGAGCTCTGGGTTAATCACCTAATGGAGCCAGAGTTTATTAATCAGTATAGGAAGATTCAAGTTAAAATTAAATGGTTCAGTTTAGTAACTATGATACAAAAGATATGGTTAACATAATACACCACGACAAGAGTGCCCAGAACTTGAATAGAAATAATTTCAACTTTAGATTTTGCTTAAAAGGATTTCTGAGAACCTCCGGCAGCAGCAGCCCCTCATGAAGGCTGTGTTAGCTAGAAATCAGGGGCTGTCCTCAGTAGAGGGTAGACTACACCGCCTAATGCATGACACAGTATATTTTAAAACAGTTTCAACTCCCATTAAAAACCCAACAGTGAACACAGCTCAGTGAAGTGGCACTTGTTGGCAAGCTTCCTGGCAACATTTTCAAAGGTACCATGTTGCATCGACTGTACACATTACAGACACAACTCCATCAGCGGAAGGTCTAGCTGAGACCCTTCCCCCACTCCTAATCCCCGTTTTATAAACCTCTAACTTTTCTTATCGGCTTCATGGCACGGCAGCCTAGAGAACTTTACACGCTTTTAAAATCGTCTTCAGTTATTACCATCAAAGCTGGTTCGTTACTATTTCAGCGCATTGAAGTTTCTAGGTTTGGGCTAAACTGGGTAGCTTCCTCACATTTCAAACATTCAGGCTCCTCTGAAAATCGGAAGCTCCTGACAGAACCAGTGACTTGCACCCTAAATCTTCTCCCAGGGCCTGAAATCTCGTCCCTGTCTTCCTAATAAAGGGTAACTCAAATCTTTATTTCAGCTCCTCCCTAGAGGAGGTCAGTCGGTGGGAAAACAGGGAGTTGTTGTCACTGGGATCTATCTATCTGATCTTCCCCAGGCTGACCATGCCAGAGAACAACTGCCCTTTCATGGGCTAGAAAAGCCTGGCTCTCAAGATGCACTTGCTAATGCTGTCAGGAGATGCTGGGGAGCCTCTGCACTGAAACTTGCATCCGTTTGGTTCCCAAATAGATTTCTAATACCAAAGGGCACCTTATATCGTACTGCAGTTTGCCTTCTCCGGGGTAGAACAAGGGGCTAGGAGCTCTGTATAAAAATAAAATAAAAAGCCCACAGAGGCGACTTCTCCGTGTGCTCCATCAGTCTATCAGGTAAGGAAATGTCCCTTCAGGGGATTTCAGTGGGCTTGGAGATTTAACCCTTTCAGATCTTCATTAAAAATACTTTAACGCACATACAACCCCCATATTTGGTCTTCAGTTCTACTCTCCAGTGCCATTGAAGAAATAAAAAAGATCTGCCTGGTCCGTTCCAATTTGAACCTTTTGATCTGGAGAACACTCTGAAGGTGGCGGTGGGGGCACCCTAGTAGGCACCATTAACTCTTGGGGGAGGCTAGCTGGGAAGACTTCACTGTGCAGCATCTCCCAAGAAAGAAACCTCTTTGCCCCCCCCCCCTCCGCCCCCAATTCTCCGCCAGCTCTTACAGTGAAAGGTAACCCTTTCCTTCTCTCGCCCCTTTGCCCCCAGTTCCATTCTACTCACGCTGCTGTTGTGGCCAGACCAGTGGACCATAGCTTGGTTGTGTGCTGAGTCTCCTGTCAGAGCAAATGTGGTGCTGGTCAGTCTCAGCTCCTCCATCCGGAAGCGGGTGGCTTTGTCCGGGTCCCGTGCGCCAGTCCCAAGCCCCTGCTGCCCTCCATCCTTTAGCATGTCCCGGCGGCTCCGACTCGCACCCTCTCCGGGTTCAATCTTCTCGGGTTCCGTTCCACTCCGTCTCCTACGGCCAGAGCGTGCAGCGGTCGCCACTGACACCCTGCTGCCCCCAGCTCGCTCCAGAAACAGCGCACGGTCCCCGGGGGCCACTGCGAACAGGGGTCTCATGAAGAGGGGCGGGGGCGTGGCAGGAGCCCGACCCAGAGGTCCCGGGTGAGGAAAGCCTCTTGGGGTAAGGGTCCGGCGTGGGGTCGAGCTAGGGTGCTGCGGAGGGCAGCAAGAGAGGCTGCTGCAGACGCCGGGGGCTAAGAGCATCAGAAGCCCCGCTCCTGCAAGGAGCGCGCTCAGCCCGGCCGAGGAGCCGTCTCCAGCGCCAACTTTTCCCATCTCTGGAGCGTAGAGAAGCGGAGAGGGGGTCCCGGACCGAAGGCAGGCAGCGGAGCGAGGCTACAGGCTGACGGCGGCAGGGCGTGCGCTCAGGACCACAACTCCATCCAAGTTGGGCTGGGCGGCGGCGGGGCGCGCGGAGGCGGCGCCGGGCAGGTGCCTGCCGCTCGCCCAGGCTGGGCTTGTGCGGAGCGCGCGGGTTGGGACGGAGCTGCGAGCCACCGCCGCCGCCGCCGCCGCGCGGGGGTGGAGCCGAACTGAAGTCACGGGCGGAGAGGGCGCCGCGCGCCGGCTGGCGACGCGGGAGGGAGGGCGGGCTCTGCCGGGGCTCCGGGGCACTGCGTCCCGTCTCCGAGCTGCGCTGTGTCCAGGGCTGCGGGCGCGGGCTGCGCTGTCGCCTACCCTCCCCAAGGCGCGCCGAGTCCCCGCAAGCAGCCCGAGCAAGCACCCTTCCTCTTGGGGCGAGCAGCCCCAGGCTCCCGGAGCAGGCGCTGTGAAGGGTTTCCTATTCCTGTTTTCCCTTCTCTCTGTGGTTGTTTCTCCCCTTTTCTCTTTTTCTGGTCTTTTCCAGTTTAGAAGATGAGTGGGCTCTTGCTCTCCCTCTTAAACTGGGTGAGTTGGCATGTAGTCCTTACTTTGTGTGCCCAGGCCTGGAGAAGATCTCAGAAGGCAGCAGAGAGTGGTGCAATAAACTGTGTGTGTGTGTGTGTGTGTGTGTGTGTGTGTGTGTGTGTGTGTGTCCTGCTCAGTCTATGTGTGTGTGTATATATATATATAGTTGGTGAGATTTTCTCTCCTCTGTGATTCCTCCTAGATTTCAGGTCTTTTTAAGCACTCTCCAGTATTGAAAGCACTCACAGTTGACAACACAATTAAAGTTAAGATTCCCCAAGTATTTTGTAGTTATATACATCTTGGCAACTGTCCTTAAGAGACCATAAGCTCCTTGAGAGAAGGGAGACTCCGAAGTGACCTGTTTGCCGTATTATTCTCTGTGTTTGGTAACAGTGCACTGAATGGTAGCAAATGTAAGTGATTGGCTTGATGAGTATGTGTTGTGAGTTTGTTATAGATCTGTATATCAACAAATAGAGGAAATGTGTTGTATTCTTCTGGCATCACTGGTGTCTAGCTCAGGGTTGCTAACACATGCATTCAGATCCCCCCCCCCCCAGCAAGCCCGCGCTTGAAAGTGTTTGCTGTGGGACCTTCAGGTAATTGTGCTTCCCAAATATTAAATTAAGTGGTTGCAATACATGACCTTTAAAATCCTTTGTGACCCTAAAATTCTGTAATTATGTGATTATAATATCAATCCACCCAAGATCCCCTGCCTCTACTCAGAAATTGAGGTAATGATTTATAGTAGGTGGGAGCGCTTTGGAAATTGCAGTTCATCTAAAGCCAGGCCTTTTTCAAATTGTTAGTTGATGCCAAGGTTTAAATGCCATCGCATCTCTTTACCATTTCCACGCACCAAATAATGTCCTCTTGAGCACATGAGAATTATAAAATTATTGAAGGAATGTTTATGGATTGAATGAACAGATGTTATGAAATAGTGTTAATTCCCGTGTGCAGTTTGATTTTTGTTCAGTTTTGCACTTGGAATCATCATCTTACTCTACAAAATTCAAAGTTTGTGATGAGCCCCACTTGAAAGTAATACACAGTGATAATTAATCTTCAGTTAATGAAACCTTCCTGATGATACTCCAGAGGAACAACTTTATGATAAAAATCTATTCCGGGGAGATGTGACATCATGATGGTTCCTACAGCACACTGCAATCCCAATCCCGGAGAGACTGAACCAGAATGGTCTCCATTAATTCAAGGATAGGATAGGACAGGACAAAGTTGCAGATGTGTTTAGGCTACAGAGTGGAGCCTTATGTAAATTAAAAAATAAATAGACACATGAATAAATAGACAAATAGATAAAAAAATAACCGAAACTAATAAAAATAGCATTGTTCTTATAACAAAAGCAGTCAACGAGCAAGCACATAGGAACTATTTATATCAAGAATCAAAGCTGGGTGCCTAAACGTGTCCTCCAGCGATTAAAAGCCAAGGGCTCTTTTGAAAAGTGCCATCACTACACAAATACAGACCCTGCTAAAACAGAAACATATCCTGGCAGGCTGTAGCTGTCACAGAATGGCAAGAATCAGTAGTCTGATCTCCTACCCCAGGCTTCCTGTCCACTGCATCAAACCTCCTCCGCAGCCCCCCCCCCCCCAGGTAGGCTTGCTCCTTCCCTTAGAAAAGATATTAGAGCAAGGCAGGGTCATCACCTGCTCAATGCTTCCTTTCCATACTTTGTTAACCTCCTTTCCAATCTGGGTAGGTGAGTGAGAGTTCCTCCAGGAAAGGAAAGACACAGAGTAAAGATGAGGAACCCAGTCAAGTCCCATCTAAGAAGGAAGCCTGGAACAAAGCAAAAAGAGTCCAAGTCGAGATTAATTAGAGCTTCCTGGCTTTAGATATTGCTGCATTAAATCTCCAGTATTAAAATAAATACCATCCTCAATAAAATGCTACAAATGGAGTGGAATTTTCTTCCTAGAACTTAGATCTTTTCACACGTGTGTTAAGATGACACCACAAAAGACAGGTGTGGGCCTCATGGCTGTAATCCTAGCAGTAGGGAAGCTGAGGGTTGGCCTAGTTTGAAGCCAGCCTGGGCTAAATAATTACTTTAAGAGCAGTCTGGGATGCAGAGTGAAATCTTGGCTCAGAAAAAAAAAACCCAACATTAATAAAAACAAAAGAGAAAATTCCCAAAGAAGGTCATTCTAAAGTGACTGTTCATGGGTCATTTGAGACTTCATTGAGGAGAGCTAAAATTTTTAAGGCATAATTTCCATTATCCATTGGTGAAGATAAAATTGTACAAATGCAGATAAAATTGGCCCCAGGTAGTAGTGTATATGAATGTGTGTTCATTTTATTTCCCTAATGACTTTTATCAACAAGCCATAGGAGAGGTTACTAGAATGTTCTAAACCATTAATTTCTCATTGTTGGGAATCCACAGCAACAGGTGAATCACATGAATTCTGTTTCTTAGTATGTTTGGTTAATCTATAAGATATAGGTTATTATATTCTTACATCTATTTGTATATATTTTTGTGTGTATATATGTATGGGGATAAACCTGCCACCGTGTGAGTGTGGAGGTCAGAGGACCACTTTTGGGAATGAGTTTTTTCCTTCTGCTACGTCAGTTTAGGGGATGAAACTCATGCCTTTAGGTTACTAACATCAGCGATGATTGACTGAAGGCTGAACTGCCTCTCCAGCCCCCATAGGTGTTGTTTTTATGGTCTGTGAAAATGTTACTAGAAAATTAATGTCATAGGCCTGAAGAGATTATACATTTCTGATTCCCATGAGGAAGGTTTTTAAAGATTCCCCACGGAAAAAAGATAAGCCATTGCTGTCAAGATCTTGGCCAAATGCATCATCAGGAGTAGCATCCTTGGCCTTTCTTTCCTGTGGCAGTCTCTCAATAGTGCCTTCTCAGTGTCATTCAATCCTGTGTCTCTTTTCTTTGTCTATTAATAACCTCCCTCAAAACATTGTGTGGATAAAGCCGATAGTAGCTGTATTAATCTGCTCTTTCTCCCAGTGTCTCCCTCTGTGCTTAGCTTATTAAGCTCTCAAAAAAAAAAAAAAAAAAAAAGACTGCCTAGCTGTGTGGGAAACACTACCCACTTCTCACCTAGCAAGAATCACTGTAAATCAGAAGTATCCTCCATATTGCTACAGACTTTAAATGTATCCACTTCTGTGGCACTTCTGTGAATGTTCTCTCACCTGAGTCTTCCTGTCTTGCCCAGTTTTTCAGATTATGCTAAACAGCTACCACTAAGGGTTAGCCTACCATGTAGTGCCCAAGACAAGGCTTCTGCTTAGCCATTTCTCTTGGAAGTCTCTCTACTCAAAATTCCACCAACAGACAACCCCTTTTGGTAACTTTCTATAGATTCAGCGTTCAGTAAACGCTTAGTCAGTTTCATTAACATTGAACCAGCAGTGCTGGAAAAAGTGAGTAAGGGATTATATTGTGGAGGGAGAGGAGGTTAGAGTCTTAGTGGTTCATGTCCTCTTGCCTTCGTTTGGTGTGCACGAGGAAGAGATGCTAAGCAAGGTAGAATTGTCATCACTGCCATGATCTTTCTGCAAGAGCTACAGTTAACTAACTTTTCTTCGCTTTGGTTTTTTCAAAAAATGGTCTCACTCTGCAGACCAAGTGGCCTCAACCTTGTGATTCTCCTCCTTCAGCCTACCAATGGAATAATCAGCAGGTGCCATAAACTCCCAGCTGACTGCTTCATTCATTTCCCTGCCTTCCATTGCTCCTTCTCTGAGGGCTACCTTGACTTCAGCCTGCATTAAATCCTATTACACACTTTATCAATAGAACAATGTCTTTTAATAGCTCCCCAATACTTGGCTTTCCTTGGATACCATTGAAACAAAGTGGCTTGCATTTCAGATAAACACCACGAGGAACCACAGAGGAAAACCAGGTAGAACAATACTCAGGCCATTCCCATAGCTTGCCAAGAGAAAACAGTTTAAACTGCCCTTTAAAGTACTTTTAGGTATCAAACAAATACTGAGCACAGTCAAAATCAAGTCAGTGTGTCTCTTCTCAGACAATCCAGGTTGCTTTAGCAGAAGTACTTAAGCCCTCATGTTTGGAAAAGCCAGGCTAAGATTATCTACCTGACATATGGGGAAGTTATGAGAGCCAGCTTAACTTTGTAAAACTCATGGGATTAATCCTACTGCTTTGCATTTATGTGACTTCTGTCTCGCCAGATCTATAAACAGCATTTTCTTCTAGTTCAGTAAATCTTGCAGCAGCTTCAGAAGATAGGTAGGGGGCAGGTTTTGCCTGCATCTTACAGAATAAATATACATTTATCCAAGGTCATGGAGTTAGAGACAAACTTAACACAGACTATTAGTCTCTTCTTCCCCACACAATCCTACTTTGTTGCAGCCAGCTGATAAATACATGAATTAAAGTCTCACATTATTTTTATTTGGCTGTCAGGCATTGCTTACACAATCATTTCAAGCTACAAAGGCGATTTATATAAATATTTAGGAAAAGAGGGGCATGAACTAACATTACTGCCATCTTGTGATATATATGTGTACATTAACCTACTTAAATACTCAGGCTTAATCTGAATTAATAAAATGCACATGGAAAGGCTTTACTTGGAGGTGATAGCATTAGGTTTTCTAAAATATATGTTTACTAAAACCTTATAATGCATTCATATAACTTGTTTGTCATCTTCAAAAGGTCTGAAACCTTCACAAGGTTAAGCATCCCTCTTTTCCGTTGCCCTCTAGCCTAGAAATCCAATGCCTAAAGGATCTGATATCCCATGTCACAAAACCAGCATTGTTCCCTTTGCCTAGCTCAACTTCCAAAAATCTACAAATAAAAGTGCATGCAGATATCAAAACTTGGAGCAGCATTTCCATTGGCTTCTTTGGGAATACCTACCAGAGGATGAAGCAAAAGAAAGGAAGGCACTCACAAGTTCTCAAAGCCACTAAGAGACCAACCCCTGTGCCCATCCAAGAAGATGGAGGTCTCTTTTTTTTTTTTTACAAAGAATTGATTCAAAGACAAACGGGCTTAGTTCTATTACTAAATCCAGGAGGTTCCTGGTGCACAAAATTCCAAGAAAATTTTACTGAATCAAATATAGAACATCCTTTGAAGATGAAGATTTTAGCGACTGTTCAGTTAGAGCACACAGTGGCAAATGTTGCAGAGAGGAAGCAACGGGAGGAATGACCAGCACTGCTGAGCAAGCACCAGGAGCTCTGTGCGGTGTCACATGTCTCTGATCTGGACCAAGTGTGCATACTCGGGCTCTCCTGTCCAGATATCTTCAACAGTCTAAAAATAAGGGTTGGGGCTATTTTCTTGCTGTTTACGTGTTAAGACTTTATAGCAACCTTAACTCACAAACCTTATTCATTTCTATATCACATAAACTTCCTTCCTCATACTTCCAAGTGTTCATCCTGTTATTTAAACTGACTTTATCAATTTTCACTTCCTTGATTCCTTCTGCACTTGACTCTCAACCTAGGATCCCAGACTCCTAATGCCTAGTAAGCCTCTATATATTCTCGGAAGCATAATTATCTATCGGCTCCTAGCTGTTATGTCTTATGACATCATATCCCGTTTAAAGCGTTTTCACTACAACAACCATCTTGTATTTTCAGTGCTGTATTTCTTTACCCAGTGCTAAGTAGGGGATCCCTATCTGCCTTCTCCATTTTCTTGGCTGTCTGAACTGACTTTGATACAGTCCTTCTGTTATTCTAATTATCTGTCATTACTTATCCATCTTCTTCATTAGAATACGGACTCCTGTAGGCTATGTACATATCTGCAGGCCAGGCACACAAACATTTAGTAAGCGTTTGCTACTTGAACAAATGACACAACACATGCTCTCACAGTTTTTGATAGTGTTTCTTAATATGGTCAGATATTCCCTGTTAGGATGAATCAAAGACTCCCACCATAGATGTCATGTGTAGCTAAATTTATACCTACAAGAACATCTGAAGCAATGAATAAAGCAAGTGAATGCAAACTGTCATTGCATGAAAATGCTCCCCTCCTCCAATCTATCGCAAGCACACAAAGCTCTTCCAAAGAGCTTGAATGAATGAATAGGACGCCTTAGTCACACTCTTTTCAGATATTGAAAAATGATAGTGAACTTTAATTTTCTCTATGAATGTGTTCAAATTTTAATGATTGGTTTAGTTACTCGCCGTATTTCACACACACACACACACACACGAGGTAAAGTTAGAAATATGTTCGTTTGCTTTGCTTGACTGTAATAAACACTTATGTATACCAAAGCACTATTGGGTATATCCTAAATATATATTAAAAGTGAAGCTCTTAAGAGTATATAATTACGTAACAGAATTTGCCAGTGACTCCAGAACTTTTCTCTGTGAATATGTGCTTTCTCTCTTCAGTTTCAAAGATATATATTTTTTGAACCACATTCTTACATGCATGTTTTTTGTTGCTAAGAAGCCCTGTCTTTATTCATCATGACGTCTGTTAAGCATCTGGAATTCCTTTACCTGTATATGAAACTGAGCTTGAAAGTTGGGTCCTGGGGACACCTCCCATGCCAGCACGTTTATAGAGAAGTATCCTTCCTTTCTTTACGTGCTCTGGAATGTTTCCTATAAGCCACTGAAAATGTGTGTTTTGTTTCTGAATACTTTTTAATGTTAGACCATTTGTCAAATGTTTTAATGATGAAGGATTCATGTGGTTATTGCTGCTTTTTCTTACAGCTCTAGAGATTGAACCTAGGACCTCACATATTATAGGCAAGCCCTCTTCCACTGAGTTACAGCCCCAGGCTCAAACAGGTTCTAATTAGGGTAGCAGTACAGTAAATCGTGAAATCTGGTGTGAGGTCCCTACTTAGTGTTCCCGACAGAATCGCACCGTATCTGTAGATCAATTAGGGAGAACACAACGTCTGAACACAACATTATTTCCCCCACCCATTCATGGGTGTGCTACCTTTCTGCATCTGTTTAATCTTCAAGCTCTCTTAGCTATATTTATTAGTTTTCAATATTTCAGTGAATTCTAGGAATTTGATGTATTTGATGGCATTATGAACCTGGTCATTTTATCTTACTATGTACTGACTTTTTTAGTACATAAAATCAAAATTATTTTACTTTGGTTTTGAATCTAGTTGCTTTGAAAAATAAATATCCATATTATGTATGTATATAAATATATATATATATATATATATATATACACACACACACACACAAATATTCTATATAGCTAATCCTGGCCTTTGTAAATTAAAATTCTACTCCTTCCAAATTTGTCTGCCTCTCATTGGTTGATAAATTGCTACTGTTCACCTAGGAAGAGAAAGTATGCTTTATAGAAATTGTGGCAATGATCAAGCTTGTGTGGAGGCAGCACCACCCCCAGCATGGGGGAAATGCTTCATTATTTTACTTTGAAATGAGACCACGATGCTTGCTGGGAATTCTTTTGGAAACAGATAACTCATCATCACTGATTTCCCTTTATTGTTGACTTGCTGACTTTTAGAAATGTAGGAAGAGGTTGTGATTTTCATTTCATGCTTCCTATGCATCTTTTCATAAGTCCATTGTTTTGTCAATATTGATTATTAAAGGTTAAACTACTTTTAATTCCTGCAACAAACTGTTTGATATTTGAGAGGGTGATTGGGAAATGTAAAGTAATAAATAAATTAGTGAAAATAAAAGAGAGTCTGATGGGCTTACATTTTATTTGAGGCTTACTGAGGCATAACCATGAGATACCAAGTCTTTGCTTTTCTGTTTTTCTTTTTTTGAGACAACATTTTGTCATGTAACCCTGACTGTCCCAGATCCTACCTCATCGACCAGGCTGGCCTTGACCTCGTAGTGATCAACCTGTCTCTGCTTCCTTAGTGCTGAGACTAACATCACGCAATCCCAGATACCAGGCCCAGGTTCTTTGTCTTGTTGTAGTGTTTTGCCAGATTTTAAATGAAAGGTTACGTTGGTTTCTTAAAGGAATTTTGTAGAGAGTCACACTGTCTTTATATCCTGAAAGAGTTCTTGTAAAAGCAGTATTAATTATTTATTCTTCTTGGTGGGGGTTCTGGGGGGACGACATTGCAGTCACTTTGCACTGGATTTTGTGGGAAACGTTCCTCACATATGCAGTTATATCAATTTCATCTCTGTGTAGGCTTCCTACTTACTGTTATAATCATTTAATAAAATGTTTATCAAATGCCTTAGTCATCTCTTCTGAAGTTTCATGTCTGTTGATATATATTTGTTTTTTTTTTATATTTTTACACTACTTTTATTTTCATTTTGGCATACATTAAACCTAGATTCATTTCCTCTTTAGAGTATTAATATTGGTCAAATTTTTGTTTCTCTTATTTTTATTCATGTCTTACCAGAAGTTTGCAAATTTTATTAATTGTTGAATTCAATCTTTGGATATTCTGGTTTTGCATATTTTGCTTTAATTTAAATCTTTTTGCTGTGCACATATATAATAACTATGCACATATTTACAACTTTATGTTCCTGTCTAGTCACTGCTTAGCTCTTTCCTACCATCTTTAATATGGTTTATTGATTATTATTCAATTGGATTTTTGAATGTCCATTGTGAATCTTCTTTGATTTGTGAGCACATTGAAAAGCATTCTATTTAATTATCAAGTATTTGAAATAAGTAATTTTAGATAACTAATTGCTAATATGCTTCATTGCAATCAGAAAAATTATTGTATGATTTCAGTTCATCTCTTTGTGACCAATAGTGGTAAATATCATAATAAACTCAATGCAAAAGCTATGCTATGTATACAGTCTGGGCTGTACTTATATTCACTGGGTTAGGCTTACTAATCAAGCTGTTATACTCTGTAGCTTTATTAATCCCTTGTTTATGTTCTACTTGTTAGAAATGGATAAAATATTCAGTTATTATGATTTTTTCTTTAGCTTTAAAAGCTAGTCATTGTAGATATTCTGAAGGCATATTAAGAATACTTTAAAATTTTTTATATTATCCCATAATTTTTATGTTTTATCTCAGTAAAATAATTATCCTGTTTTCCAGGAGTATTTCTTGCCTTAAACTTTTATGCTAGCTTAATAATGTTCCTTTAAAGTAAACTCAGTATATTTGAAACTTTTGCTTTTTACTGTCTTGAAATATGCCTTTATTTATTTATTTATTTATTTATTTATTTATTTATTTATTGAAAATATTCTTCTTTCATACAAAGCCTCCCAACCACAATTTACCCTACCTTCACTTCTCCCAAACCGTCTCCCCACTTTCTTTCTCTCTCTAGGTCTCTTCCCTCAGTTTAAAACATACCACCTGTTTCTTCTTCAGAAAAGAGTAGGTCTCCAGGAGATAACTACCAAACAGGACAAAACAAAATACAATAAGATGAGGCAAAAGCCCTACAAACCCTTGACAAGCCTAAATAAGAGAATCCAACAGGGGGAAAGAGTCTTTGGAGCAGGCAAAAGAGTCAGGGACACACCTGCTCCCGCTTTTGGAGTCCCACAAAAACACCAACCTAACAGTCACAACATATACAGAGAGAACCTGCCTTTTAAAGCAATGTTTTATTTTCTGACTATCATTTGTTTTTGGAAACTAAGTCCTTTGTTTTTAAGTAAGTGTAGATTCACCGTGACATTCCCTTGCTTTATGATGAAATTCTGTGACTACATTCAGGGAGAAAGAATCTATTCTGGTTCTTCATGACAAGGACGTCACAATGGCAGGAGTTTACAGCAAGTGGCCACATGACAACCATAGCAGGACTCAGAGAATGATGATCGCTTGCCTCTCGGCTCTCTTCTCTATTCATGCTGCCCAGGACTCCAGACTGGGAGTAGTTAGATGTCCCTTGGTCAGATCTTCCCACCTCTATTTATGCAATCATAACCTCCTACAGGCATATCGCATGGATATCTCCTTAGCAATTTAAGAAATGTATTTATAAAAGCATTTGTATGTACTCTGCCCAATTCATTCTAGTGACATTGATCTGCTTATTATAGTACACCATTACAATAAAGATATAGTTTATAAAATCAAAATACTGTACTTGCAAACCATCACAGAGATTCTTATCCCTCAATGATAGTTTATTTTTGTTTCATTTGAGAATAAATCATGCTAGGTAGTGCAGACTGGTCTCACATTCTTCACTAGGCTGTTAGGCACTGAGATTTCACATGTGAGTTACCTATTAGGCTAATTTTAATCAACTTCAATTTTAATTAGTTAATGATTATGTATATGGGATCAACCTCACAGCATGGTAGCTATTCTAACTATAATATAATGCATTGCTATTTTTTAGGATGTTAATTGCTTTCTGATATACTTATTCCTAAGAAAGCATAAGCATATGAAGTACTGTGTATGTTAACTGGCCTGCTTTGATCATTTAATTATGTATCCATGTTACTTTTAATCAACACCCATACCATTCTTAATTTCTAGAAATACTTCCTACTCTCATTCCCATTTGACACCAATCCAATTTTTAACAACTAATCAATATTCCATTATATAAATTTACCATATGTTCTTTATTCACCCTTTAGTGGAGGGGTTTCTAGTTTGCTTCCAGTTTCTGTCTATGATGAATAAAGCCTCCATGAACATGGTTGAGCAAGTTTCCTTGTGGTATGATGGAGTGTCCTTTGGATATATGCCCATGTCCTCCATTGCCTTTTTAGGTGAGAACTATAGACTGGATAGCCCAGAGACCTAGAGTAGAATCAAACACGGCTGGCCAAACACAAATAAACAAAACCAAAAACAAAAGACAAATCAGTGAAATGATTTTTAATCATATTCTTTACTCATAGACTGTGCCTTATCCAGTTGTCATCAAAGAGGTTTCCTTTGGCAGAAGATGGGAAGTAGTATAGAGACTCATGAACAGAAATTAGGGAGAGAGAGAGAGAGAGAGAGAGAGAGAGAGAGAGAGAGAGAGAGAGAGAGAGAGAGAGAGAGAGAGAGAATCTAAATTGAAGATCTTCATCAGCTCCCTCCCCTCAGAGATTGGGGAACTCCATTGAAGAAGGGGAAGAAAGATAGTAGAAATCAGAGGAGCCCTGGACTCCAGAAGGAATGTGGCCCACTGAGACAACTAAGCAGGGCTCACATGGATGCAGAGAGATTGAACTGAAAAGCAAGGGGACCAGGGCATTCTGCACTGGTACTCTGTGTCTATGCTATGGTTGTGAGCTTGGTGCTTTTGCAGAACTCCTAACAGCAGGACCAAGGGTTTCTCTCACTTTTTTCTACTCTTGGGCCTCTTTCCCTCCTATCGGGTTGTCTTGTCCAGTCGCAGTATGAGACCTTTTGCCTTGTCATATTGTATTCTGTTTTGTTTTATTTGTCTATCCTCTCTTGGAGACCAACTCTTTTCTGAAGAGGAAATGAAGGGGGACTGGGTAGAAGAGAGAGAGAGAACAGATGGGCAGGAGATTTGAGAAGAGTAGAGGAAAGGAAAACTATTGTTAGGATGTATTGTACGAGAGAGAAAAAAAAACTATTTTCAATAAAAAATTTTAAAATTCCTAGAAGAAGGAAGACCAGAGTTGGGGGCTCCAGGAAACAAAATAATCACAGGAAGAAATACAGAGACAAAATTTGGAGCAGAAACTAAAGGAAAGGCCATCCAGAGACTGCCCCACCTAGGCATCCATCCCGTCTGCAGACACCAAACGCAGACAATATGCTGATGTCCAGGAGCTTGATATAGCTGTCCCCAGAGAGGCTCTGCCAGAGACTTACCAATACAGATGCAGATGCTTACAGCCAAACATACTGAGCACGGAACTCCAATGGAGGAGTTAGGGGAAGGACTGAAAGAGCTGAAGGGGTTTGTAACTCTATAGGAAGAACAACAATATCAACCAAGGAGACCAGCCCCCTCTTCCCCCAGAGTTCCCAGGGACTAAACCACCAACCAAAGAGTACACATGGAGAGAGCCGTGGCTCCAGCTGCATATGTAGCAGAGGATTGTTTTATCTGTCATCAATGCAGGGGGATGTCCTCCATCCTGTGGAGGCTTGATGCCTCAGTGTAGGGGAATGATTGGGAAGAGAGGCAGGAGTGGGTGGAGGGAACCCTCATTGAAGCGGGGGAGGGGGAGGGGGAGTAGGATAGGGGATTTGTGGAAGAGAAACTGGGGAGGGGGATAGCATTTGAAATGCAAATAATTATAATAACCAATAAAAAATCCTAGAAAATGACTAATTAATTTGACATTTCTAGAGTTCTACTACTCCAGGAATATTATGTAAAATAAATCATACAGTATATAACCTCTTGTAACCAACCTTCCACACTAGATAAACAAATTCATCACTGCAGAAGATTATAGAGCCAACTTGAACTTTTCTATACATCAACAACAAATAGATAGAAAAAAATTTCATACTCTCATTCATAATAATCCCCGAACTTACAAGATCTAGGAATAAACTTAACCAATAAAGTAAAGGATTTCTCCAAAAAAAGTTAAAGCTCTGAAAAAGAGATAAAGAACACTAGAAAATAGAAATAAGTCCATGCTAAATATTTCATCTGCATAAACTAATTTTGTTATTTAAAAGCACACTTATTTATCAAGAGAGATATAATTTATTTTACCATATAGTGAAAATAAGACAAATTTCTCACTGTTCTGAAATTCTTGGCACATTAATTTCTGAAATTCACGTACATCATATCAGCATTCCCTGACATTCTCAAAATTCTCAAAATTATGTTTAATCATACTTCTCACAGTCTTCACATTTCACAATTTGAGTATTGAAAAGTCTTATTTAATGAAAAATAAAAGTATGTTGCTTCTCAAATACACAGACCATGGAAACAGTATTGCTACATGGTCACAAATATTTAAAAAAATGCCAAGAATAGATTGTGAGAAAATATAATCTTCTTAATAAGTTGTGTTGGAAAACTTAAGTATCTTTGAGCAGAAGAATTAGAGAGGACTTATACCCTACACAATAATCAATTTAAAAATGGAGAACAGATTAAACATGAGACATTTAAATGTAATTATCATAGAAGCAAAGTTTATTAAAATAGCATAAACTCTTAGAATTGGCACCAAATACCCAGACAAGCAATAGACAAATGGAACTATACAAACTAAACAGTACCAATTGTGGGTGTAATGATAGCGAAGGGAAAAATAACATTAGATAAAATATTTGCAAACTTTGTCATAATAGTAAAATATATAAGACACATATTTATCATGCATGTCACCAGCAGATAAAGTAATCTTGTTTGTAAATGGGCAAGAGACTTGAATATACATATTCCCAGTGAAGATGTGTGGTCAACAGGTATATTAAAAGATGCCCCGCATTGCTAACAACTAAAGAAACACAAATCAAACCTGAATCAGAAACCATCTCATATGTATTAGACAGCAAAGGTGGTAAGGTTGTATAGACATTGTAAGTTAAAATATTGTTTCTGCTATAGTGGACAGTATGGAGGTTCCTAAAGATTTAAACATAGATCTACTATATGGTTCAGCAACCACATAATGTGTTTCTATAGGAAATAAAAATCAAGATCTTGGAGCAATTCAATTTTTCATTTTTTTTTATAGTCTCCAAGATGTAGAAACATCTGGGATTTTCATTCAGAGATGAGCAGACAGATTAAACGTGGTCTTTACAGGAAACAGGATATTATTTGCATTTGAAACAAGAGAATCTTGTTACTTGAAACTCAACCTGTGTCCATCCTTGAGGACATTTTTTTCAAAGTTGAATCATCCTATCACAGAAGTATTTGGACTGCATTAACTCACACATGTGCCATATTAAAAACAGTCAGACTCACAGGAGTAGACAGTAGGATGGTGGTTCACAGGTGCTGAGGGAAGAGGAAGGTGGGAGAAGAATCTCTGTGCCATTTACACACATTAATACGAATGATCTTCTTGTCCTGGTATGCAGTGTGGAGATTCTGGTCTTCCACCAATCAGCACTGATAACCATTCTGGGCTGTGCTGGATGGAGGGCTATTCTGTGTTAATCGTGAGAAAGCCTAATCACGGGAAGGTGATAGAAGTTCAAAAGCTCCAACTTCTCTAGACGAGGAAGCCCATGTGGTCTCCCCAAGGCTACACACTGCAGACTAAATCCTGGCTTCATCCACTATCTTTTATACCATGAGAAGCCTTCATCCTCCCTCACTGTGTTCTCTGCTATGGGTAATTTGTATTTAGGCCAATCTGCATCTGTTCGAGTTCTTTGTGAGAGAATCTGAATTTTGTTGGTGAATGTGAATCTCATTTTGAACTACAAATCAGTAAGATACAAGCCAAAAAATGAAACCAGGGGCTCCCAACATAAATTAGGACCCAAGATTGCCAACTTATCACCTTTTCTGTTTTAACCTATACATGCAATTTATACTTGTAGAAACCAGGTCTTTATAACACATATAATCAGGAATAAGGTATGTATATGCTACTTAAAAATCAAGACTAATATGTCTTTTAATTATGACTCTCATAGTCAATACTTTATACCATTGTATGTTACATAGTGCTATTTAATAAATCTTTCCAATCCTTAAGAAAGTCTAATCTTTTTTGTTCATGGGAACAATCAATTGATAGAGGGTGGCTTATTTCTGATGAATTCATAATATTGCTGAAAGAAGCATTTTTATTATTTTTATACCAGAGAGACACATGTACACAATATCTTTGGGGCCTCCAGAGTTTCAGAATTCTGTTCTTACGTTTGCGTTAGAAGAATCAGAAAGTAAATCCAACTGTGAAATTACATTTCAAATTTCTGTGTCCCTTATGTTATCCTCCCGTAAGACTAAGCAAGTTGCATGACAGAGCCCAAATTAAGGATGCAGAAACCTTCCTCGGTCTTGCATGAATCAAAAAACTCGTGTAGATAACTTAAGAACCTCATATTCTAATTTGTTAATGGTACCATGAATAAACTTGTGTGTGGATATCCTGCACACACACACACACACACACACATCTATATCTATCCATCTATCTGTCTGTCTGTCATCCATCTATCTGTCTGTCTGTATGCATGATATATGTGCCTGGTGCCTTCAGGAGTTAGAAGAGGTTGTCAGATTGCCTGGAACTGTAGTTAAGGGCAGTTGTGATCCATCACATGGAATCTGGCAGCTGAATCCGGATCCTCTGTAGAACGAGTGGTTTTAACTGCTGAGCTATCTATCCATCTCGAAGCTCCTGATCCCTCCATCCTGCAGTGGCTTGATGTCGCATTTCATGTGTTGCTAGTTTTAGAAAATTATTGGCTAATACACGTTTCTTAAATGTTTTCTATGTTGTCTTTCTTACCTACAATGAAACTAATGCTAAAACTGTTTAGCTTTACCTGTTTTATTTTCATCCTTACTCTCTCTGACTCTCTGCTCTAATGTCATTTCCAGCTAAGCAGCATTATTTTCTTCTATTGGAACTTTGTATTAAATTGTGACTATCAAAGTCACACTCCTGTGGTTGTAGAAGTTACAATCGACTGCAATGGGTTACAGGAGTCACATGGCATTATTTAGCCTTCCCACTATGTTCTAGAACATATTAATTGAAATTGTTTTTACAAGGCTTGTCTGTCAGTATGACACATTGGTCTGTTTCTGTTCTTCCTCACTCTTTGGTTTGATTTGTTTCCTGATATCTTCTTCCATTTGGATCTCACGAAACCCAACTATGTCACCTTTCTCGATGATGTCCTCAGCGTCATAACTGCATACACTTACCTTGGGATGGATTATAGGATGCAGGATCCTAACCTGGGCAAATATTTGGCCTTAGCATTTGTTCTCATTACTGTTGGCCACCTTGGATTTTACACCTAGGACACAGTAATTCCAATGTTCAGCTTTGCAACCCAGGAAAGAACTACTGCACTTTGGTGGGTTTTGGAATCCAACTGTTTTCTTATTTGCTACTGGACAGTATTGGTTATCCTGATGTACCCCAGATCTTTTAAACGTAGATGTTCCTTTAGTTGCTTCCTTGAATTTTTACCCTGCTTTGTGCAAATCTTGTGGTACAAACAGCTCCAGCGGGAATTTTATGACTACCTTTTACTGTACAAGTATTTTCTACGATTGGTGCTATCTGCTCCTAAATCCTTAGCTGCTTTCATACCTGTATCCAGTTCCTGTGTCTTTGGCCCAATGTGATTGCTGGTTTTCATTGTGAAAATATTCCCCCAAGCAAGAATTGACAAATGGGTTCAAGAAGAAAAACCCCGGGGAACCGGGAACTCAATTCATTGTGTGAATTGTAACCCCTAGAGTGCTCTATGCAGAGCTTATTTCCAAGGCCTTTTAAGCAGTTATTTTATGTTATTACCTAAGTTTTATAGTTGTTTTCAACAAGGGGGTTATTCTGATTCAAGTTATTACCTCTTGGTTATAACCAGAAGTCCAAACTATTGTAATGCTCTCTTGTTTTTATGTATCCACTGACCCTTTTAAGTACTTCACTGGAGTTTAGTCAGTGCCAAGAGTGGCGTGACATTTTTATGGTGGGTATTTATTTTTATTAACACAGTAGTAGAAATTCTTCTCTGTCAATGTCACCAGAGCCCTTGACTTGATTTTGAAATAAATAGCTAATTGGAGTAAAGAAAAAAAAATGACGAACAAAGATTAAACATACCCTTCTTTATAAACGCTCCTTATAGTATTTTATCACTAAGATGGTACATGCTGATAAGCCATCTTTTCTTCAGTTTTCCAATAATTAAAAAAATAGTTCAATTGGAAACTTTTATTTTTAAATAAAAACTTTGTTCATCCTGTAACATACTAGGACGAGCAGACACAAGCATACATTACAAAAAAGAGGACTTCCAAGTATAATATTTGCTCAGCAAAACCACCAAGCGTTGGTAGATGGAAACTGTTGTAACCTATGCACTAATTGTGGGGTAAGAAGCTCTAGGGGCTCGGTCCAGTGTCAGATTTCTGCACTCCTGTATTTGATATTGATGCTGGCAGAAGGCTGAGACCTGCATGTTCTTGCTGCTGCTCCAGATTTCACCGTTGAGAAACACTGTCCAACAGAAACACTAGGCACAGAGTAGGTGGTCAACTGACATTTACTGGAGAATAGAGGTTATCAAATAATAAAATGATTTGTGATGTTATTCATAAGTGTTCTTCATTTGGAAGCTAGATCACGATCTCTAAGTATTGTAAGTACTTTTAACAAATAATGGGGAGATAGGTTATACGTATTGAATCATATAATTTTATATTCATTAGTGTTCTCCAGCTTCTAATGCTGAACAACTCCATAGCTGTATTCTAGCAGACACATTCTTTCATTCCCTTGCCAGGGAGCAGGGGTACTCAGTGGTCCTCTCAACAGGCAACAGGATCACTGTCCACATGTTAGAAATGAAAGCGATCGGTAATAACCTAAGCTGACTGAGTCAGAAAATGTATAGACTTTCCACGGAGCCTAATACACATAGAAATGTTAATTTCAGAGCCATCCTCTTAGAATATGTGTTTTAATGAGTTGACAGTGTTTCACATGACAAAGTTAGTTAAAGGTCGTATACCAAGGGCTGGCAAAGTCTAAGCTGTCTGAAATGTTCTCTTTCCAGGTTAAAAAAAAATCAGAAATTCTAATGAAATTATTTACGCTACTTTTACCAAGTTTAGAACAGTTCATTTAGATTTTTACACACACACACACATACTCACATGTACACATGCACAAGCACATGCATGCACACAGACACACACAGACACATAGACACACACACACACACACACACACACACACACAGAGGCTTTCCCATGCACATGTATGCATATATGTACACACATGCACATTTTATTTCCTTACCTGTAGACGCATTTATTTTTTTGTGTGTGTGCATAAGTGTATATTTGTTTTCTGTACATATTTTTCCATATAATCACAACTGTACCCATATAAGAACATTGTAAAAAAGCATCTAGCAACTCTGGAAAGTGGGGGGTCTAATTTCAAGCATCAATCTTTATTAATTAGGATGTTCTGAGACAAGTAAAGAAAGAAAACACGTCTGCTTGATTAACCCTTACAGTCTTACTATCATGAGAGAGAGAATTCTGGAAAATTCATTCTGATCTTGCAACAAACCAACAGTATCATAATTACTCACGACAACAACAACAACAAAAATTACTGACTTCCTCTTGGATCACAAGTGGATCATGAATGAAAATAGCTAACTAGACTATTTGAGAGAGTGAGAGATTTCAGAAGCAAGAATTTTAGGTCAGTCGAAGCCCTGGTAAATAGGTTTTTCTGTAATCAGGGTAAACCATTATCTATGGCATAATATCCAGGGCTTGCTGTCTATAGACAGACTTCACCATCTGGAAAAAAAATCCAGAAAAAAAAATCCGGATTATCTCTGACTGTATCCAAAGAAACCAAATCTGTTGTCAGTAACTGCTAACTTTAGAAAGCAGAAAACTGGCTGAAGTTACAGTGTAAATGAAATACTATAGAGCCGAGGGTGTGGCTCAGCAGTTTAGCAGTTCTCAGTGTGTGTGAAGCCCTGGCTTGTACTTCCACTATTACAAGCATAATCAAATAAAATTAAGGTTTTCTTTTGTACTCTGACCTCTCATTGCTTCCACTATGAAGTCAAAGTCGGAGTTGGTGGAAAAGGGAACACTCAAAATAGTGACATAGAAAAGAAGTCAACCTTGGCAGACATTTCTACTGCAGGCTTCCAGGCTCAGCACTTTTCTGTAGGATGTAAGGAAAAGCATACTGTAATGGTAAATCAAAGCCAAAATGGGCATTAATACCTTGAGTTGGACATTCTAATTTCCAAATTGGGACTACATTGCTACTTAAAAGAACTTCAGGCTATTTTTGTTAATAAAATGCCGTGAGCATGAAGCTTTTCTTCAAGGATAGAATAATATTACTAGAACTGAACACTTTGTAGACAAATGATGGGAGACAAAAATAAATTTGGGTTTTGATTACAAATGTCACAAATCGTGCTTGTTCAATAATACACTGCTTAAGCACATTTGAGCTTGAAACAATTTGATTAGAATCCAAAATTTTACAAAATACAGAGCTGAGCCAGTTGTTTACTTACAAAGTATATCATAGAGCAAGTCCACAGGTCCACACCTGCCCCAGTGCCTAGAGGAGTGCAAACCATGAAATAAACATTTAACTAATTTATACAGATATGGAGCAAATCTGTAGAGGCAACTAGATGTGATACATGCCAGTGCTCTCATGAGAGGGCCTTTCTCGAGGTGTTAGCTTTACAGCTCACAGGCATTGCACAAAAGTTAAATCCTTCATTGCTGAGCTATGCGATAAAGGTCTGGGCTTGGCAGATTTCATTTGTATCATTGCATGTGACTGGGGCTCTGGCCACTAACTTGTAGTTTGATCTTTTGGTGACTTACTAATTTCTCCACACATGTAGGTCTGTCTGTTTTTCGTGGTTGTAGAAAAGACCTTCAAAAAGTGGAAAGGTTTGTTTTGGCATAGAGTATTCAGTGTTCAATCCATGCTCTCTGTCTGTTGCTCTGCCCCAACACTGAGACAAAGAATCATGAAAGGTAGATACATAAACACACACACATGCACACACACACATACACACACATACACATATATACACACACATACATACACACACACATACACACACATACACAATACACACATACACACATACATACATACACACACACACATACAAAATACACATATACACACATACACACATACACATACATACACACACATACATACACACACATACACACACACATACACACACACATACATACATACATACATACATACATACATACATACTTACTTACATACATGGTGAAGCACAGATGCCCACTTCACACAACAGCTCTCAGTAAAACCATCCTCAATTGAGAACCTTCAAGATCAAATTACCTCTCAGTGATAACATCTACTAGCTGTGGCCCTGACTTCAGTGCTGATGCCTTCAGAGGGAAATCTTATATGTAGGTCATAAACATATGTTGCAATCACTGTACTCGTAAAACTTGCCTTGATTTTCTTCACAGTACTCAGGAAGCTACAATACTTGAAAGTTATGAATATGTTGCTATATATAGAATGAGAGACTCTTCTCATTGACTAAGTTAGGGTCTTAGAGAATACTACAGTACTCTGGATTATCCACTTGGGCTAATCTAATTATACATCTCCTTGACTTAAGGTAACTCTTCTGGGTAGGGGGAGGGCCAGATAGATGCCAGAATGATGCTTTTAAAGATGGAGAAGTGGAGGACAGGAGGCACGTGCAAAGAACAGAATATTACATGGAGGGAAAAATATGAGAAAGAAAATTTCCCTAGAGTCTCCAGGACAGAGCATAGCCCATTGATGCTTTGATTTTTTTTTTAATAGTGAGGCTAATCTGCAAATAATAAATATGTCACTCTGAGGTAATTTATGACAGACAATGGAAACAGATAAAGCTGTGAATTCAAATGTATGCAGGTTTCACTGGTAGTAGAGACATATTTTCAAATGATACAAACTGATCATGGATTTTTTTTAAAGAAAGCATACCACAATGTCTCACATACATAAATCTTTCAAATACTCTTAGCCACTAATTCCAAAACAGTACAATTTTGTTCCAGAAAATTTATCTCATTAATCAATAAAGTTTACAAAAAAACATATCACTGTTTTATTCTTAAATGAGCTGCTATGCAGAAAATGTCTTATCTAAGCATTAATATGGACCTTTCCCACATTAAGTAATATTTCAATTAATAATACCCAAACTTTGTTTGAATATTTGTTCATCTAGATGGTTCACTTTGTGCCATCAAGGTGTTGCCTCTCTTCAAAATCCATACTGCTTACTATTTTACAGTTAGAAACAGGAAGAGCTGCTGTGCTGTTGTCCAGTAGAGCAACTATATGTAATAACAAAATAATAAAAATGTTACAGAAAAGGATTCTAAATGTCTTTATGTTTCTAAATAACACATGTGGAAGATTTGGAAAGTTATCTCCTTAAGTTTTGTGCCATGTGAACCTGTAGCAAACAATGCATGGTACACCCGTGATGTTTGTTGTTTCCGTTTTTTAGGTATTAGTTAACAACAAGTTTAGTATAAATTAAAATAATGAAAGAGGGGGGAGAGAGAGAGAGAGAGAGAGAGAGAGAGAGAGAGAGAGAGAGAGAGAGAGAGAGAGAGAGAATGAAAGGAAGAAAGAAAAAAGCAGGGAGGAAAGAGAAACAGGGAGGGAGGGAGGGAGATAGAGAGAGGGGGAGGGAGAGAGAATGCATGAGAGAGCGCGCACAACCACACCTTTCTGTACTCTGCTCTGTGATGCTCAGTCAAAATTTATACATATTTTATTTTTCCCTCGCTGTCTGCCATTTTGCTGGACTCAACTACAGAAAGATAGCAGAATGAAATCTAGAAGGGAGAAGAACAACAGGCATATTTGATGTTACTAAGTGTTAGCTTCAGAAATTGCTCCTGGCTATGGTGACTGACCTGTGGTCAATTCTGTGACCATGGTTCACTCTGGATCTCTTCTTGTATTCTTTTGTTTTCCTTTCCTTTCTCTTCGTTTTTATCTTACCTCCTCTTCACTCCTACCAACTTTTTCTCTTGCTTTTTGAGTCATAGTCTAGCCATGTAGTTCACATTGGTTTTGAACTTACAATGTAGCCCAAGTTGGCTTCCAGCTTGCAAGGATTTTCTTCACTCATTGTAGTGTTGGGATTAGCGATGTGAGCTAGTACACTTTGGGGCTCAACTTGCTGTTGATTGCACCTTTGTGCCTGTCAGGAACATGGGCAAACTTGTCCTTGGAGACTTGAGTGATTTTGCAGGGTGATCCAAGGGCAACATTTTACTTGTACCCACCTTGGAGCCATGTTTATTCTGAGTGCCTCTGTTCTTCCAAATTCTTTCCTTTCTCTCCAAGCCTTTGAGGCTTCAGCTTTTATTTTATTTTATTTTATTTTATTTTATTTTATTTTATTTTATTTTATTTTATTTTATTTTATTTTTTACTGAGATGACCACATTAGCAATGGCCACTACTGTGGACACTGCTGTGACATCTATTATGGGTAAATGTGTAACGTTCAATTTGTTTTCTTAAAATGGCATATCTTATATACTATGCACACACACACACACACACACACCTTTCTATACACTATATCTAGCATTTTTTTGGACAACTCAAACCTTCACCTGCACCAAACTACATGAATTTCTGTTCTTGATTAATAGTATGAGTTTCTCTGGCCCTGGTAGCAATCAAATTTAGACCATTTCTATTGAAGTATATTTCCAACATATTTACTTATAAAGAATAGAAGGGTCTGTCTGTCCTGAACTGGCTTGGGCTCCACTTTTTGTAAGGCAAAATTGTGTGTCATTATAGTTTTTTTTATGGAGAACCCCTTATTTATTATCTTATATCTATATAATTGGGGGTTCATATGATCAAAATCAGATGGATTCTGGGGAAAGACATATGCAGCAGAGAGAAGATTGACCACGAGGGAGGTTAAGATTTATTGTCTTGCACTTCTCGGGATGCGGATGGGATGCTGAGTCAGTCCACAGCATTTAGAGAATAAGTTCAATGTTTCCCCAGTGGTTGCTTGTGACTGTGGTGGTCATGTGATTTTTGAGTCATGGACTTTGGGACATGGATATGCTTGTTGTGTTTGATTGTGATGTTAACAGAGTTGATGGCAAGGATTTGGTATGAAGTAATTGTTCCTTTATGTTGGAGACCGACTCCAGAAAGAAATTATAAGTTCCTATCACAGCTCAGAAATTGGAAGACGTTAGTGGTAGAAGAAACATTTTATTACTCATATCACAGAGTTAAACTCTCTCTAGACATGTCCATTAGTTGTGATAGTTAGAGAATTACAATTTATATTGGATTCACATCATTGCCAATTGTCTCAGGAGAAAGCTAACACAGTTCAAGAAAAGTATTGATTGTTTAATTTAGGAAGAGAAATAGCTGGGTGGATTTAGATAAAATCAAACCATAAATTCTGAGCTTATTTTTAATATAGTTTTCTAAGGGAAACAGAATTATCCCTTTTGAATATGGAGACACCAAAAATACATATAGCTCTTGCTAGGAAAAAAACATAAATGTCTCATAATAACTTTATCTTGGGGGACTTTGTATAGGAGAATGCCTATACTTATTTCTAATCACTTTCATGTGGTTATATTTCACAACTTAGTGGACATATCATACTATTCCCTGGGTGAAAAGAAAAGAACTGAAAATTCACAGGAGAAGGCTATAATGAATACACTAACATTTTTTCACTAATTGACCAACTATCACCAGACATCCAGGAAATATATAGAAAAATTGGATTAACAGGTTCTATGGCATATCTTTAAAGACAATGCAGTTGTGTTGGTGGAATGCTTGAGTATGTTTACCCTAAATGGTGTAGCAAGGCTACCCTCCAAAGACTCAGCATTACAGAGTAGAGTGTAGATTGAATGTAAGAATCAGAAGATGTGCCACAGGACGAGAGAAGGCATCTGGACATGAATTGATCATTGTGCTCATGAACTCACTACATATGTAGATGTGTGCAGAAGACTTGCACTGGCGTCAGTTCATCCATAGTTCACCATGGATGGGAAGGGAGCCCATGGGCCTGACTCATCCATGAGGGACAACTGGCTGCTAATGGCTGCAGGGAGAGGAGGTATCGTTTTCTTCAGTGGTATAACCGCTGGTAACTTAAGCTTGCTTCAGTGAATGACCTTCACCCATGCTGAGGAAAGAAACACTAATTAAACTTAGTGGATCACACACACAAAGAACACAGGAATGTAGGAATGGCATTCGCTGAATAGAAGGGTTTCAGCAATTGAGAGACAAGGAAATGAGAGAGGACAGGGGGCTCTTAGTGACTAAAATTCATTGTATAAATATAGAAAATGGTAACCATTAGGAAAAGCTAAATATAAAGTGCTATATAATATGCTTTGCATCTGTGGCCTTGATCACTAGCATGCTGAGGTTTTGTCCCATGTGCTGGTAACTTCAGATGACATCTTCAGGAGGCAATTACGTCATGTGTGGAACTCTCACAGCTCAGTGGATGCTGGTGTAAGAGACAGAACTGGACTTCCTTCTCTAGACCCAGTGAGGACACAGGGAGAAGGTGCCAGAGAGCTTTCATCAAGTACTTGCCTTGGAGAGTCCATTTCCAGAACCATAACAGAGAAATAGGGTTGTTTTTTTTAAAAAAGTTATTGTAGTCTAAACTGATTAAAGCATGATATAACCCTGATTATATAAATACTTTTAATGTGGTTGAATTTACAGAAATTATTTTGCTTTCATCAAGCTAAATGACTTTATGTTTGTTTTGTTGGCTGAACTAAAAGTGGACTTCACGTTTTCTCACATTTAATTAAATGTTGATCTTGGCTGGAGTGTTGTGAAGGAACAACATCACAGTTTCAGCGAGAAGGAGATGTGCAGTAGGAAGCCCGGGAACACAGTGCAGCCAGCACTCTCCTGCGTCACTCTTTGGACACTCTCACAAAACAGTTGTTGTATGAAGGCATTGAAATTTGTACCATAACGCCAGCACGAGGATTCCTGGTCAGCTCTTGCTCATGGCTTCTATCTGAGCTAGGCATAATGGTAGGAAATAATCCATTTCAAAGTTTATGTTGAGATTCAAGAAACAAAATACAAATACAACCACATAGCTGTCTTGAGTCAAATGGGAATATTGCCACATGTGATGGTTTGTATATCCTTGGACCAGGGAGTGGCACCGTCTGAAGGTGTGGCCTTGTTGGAATAGGTGTGACCTGGTTGGAATGGGTGTGTCACTGTGGGTGTGGGTATAAGATCCTCACCCTAGTTGCCTGGATGTCAGTCTTCCACTGGCAGCCTTTGGATGAAGACATAGAACTCTCAGCTCCTCCTGTGCCATGCTTGCCTGGATAGTGCCATGCTCCCACCTTGATGATAATGGACTGAACCTCTGAACCTGTAAGCCAGCCCCAATTAAATGTTTTTTTTTTTTTTTTTTTTTTTTTTTTTTTTAATAAGAGTTGCCTTGGTCGTGGTGTCTGTCCACAGCAGTAAAACCCTAACTAAAACACCACATTAGAATGAATGGATGCTTAATAATGGCAAATGGATAGATAGACAATTATGAAAAATATGGAATAGAATAGAGCAAATGGAGGCAGAAACATATACATATAAACATATAAATATGTGCACATACATGTATATTATGTGCATGCATATGTTAAGTATTTATATAATATTGTCATATTATATTTACATAATATATTATATATCTTATATAATATATTTTATACATTTTGTTATATTTAAGTGTTTAAATTATATATTTGCAAGTTTTCTGTATTTTAAGTTATAAAAATAACAAAATAAAATAAGCTTGTGATCATAGTATCTGTTGTGGTATAAGTTATTAATCTTTAGTGTCTACATTAGAGACTTTCCTCTGTATTCTGTCCCTAGTAAAAGTAGTATTTTCACTAGATACTAGCTTTGTCTGGACCTTTTCTAATTACCTGTACTCCTCCCACCCTTTTAACCTGCAACAAATCCCTGAATACTTATTTTCAAAGCCCAATTTGTTTCTGTATTTTTGAGGCTATAGTTGAGGGGCATTCCCAGTGATCTACTATAGATCACCGGTTCACTCCTTAATGAAGTTATGTTATGCTCAACTTCAGTCTCAAAACAATGCTGTTAATACAGAGTCAGACTCACAGCTGGTCAACATGCTGAAAGCAAGAGATCCTTGAGTGCTCAGCCTTAAATAGGACACCCACAACAACTACAACAGAAGGAATGCAAGACAATGAGGGGATATCTGTGAAAGCTGTCTCATGGGAAGAACACAGCTAAGGCACTCCTGAATCTCTGATTGCCCACAGAGAGCATAACAAGCCTGAATGCATAAACATAAAGCCATGGCTAGAGAAGGTGAGCAAGGGACCCAGCTCTATTTAGGAAAGCTTTTAGCAGTTGCAGTTGAAGGCTACAGACAGAAAGTCATGGTCTTCAATTGGGTAGTCACTAGTGGGTTATTCATGTTCCATCAGCCCTGCATACTTATGTCTGTGCTGATGGCCTCAGTTAAAGCCAGTGAGTCACAAAGTTAAAATCAAATTAAAAGCGATATGCACGAAAGTGGGGTGAAGGCTTGATTCAGGTCTGGGAGGTGGGGAGGAGAGAAAAAGTAGGTAGAAGGAGTCAGTGTCATTATAGTGTATTACAAAGATGCATGACATTGTCTAAGAATTATTTATAGTGCTTTTGTTTTCCTTACTTTATAGAGTTTGATATGATATGGCACAGGTAGCATAATCCTTAGCCTGGTATAATTTCATAGAGCTCACTGTCTGATTGATTTTCTGCAGGTTCTTTTGGAAGTACCAAAGAGCTGCTGAATACCTTATTATTAGAGTACTGAAACAAACAAACCGTCCACCAAATGAGAAATAGGAGCAAGCTTTCCTTCTTTTATAGTATTTCACTAACAGCCACAAAGCATATGCTTAAAAAAATGAAAAGATAAGGAAATGAACTTCCTTTTCTATCTGTACTGGCATGTCAACTGCTCTTGGCATTGTGCTGGTCCATTTAGGGAACCATATTGTTGAGATTTCTTGGCTGAAGCGTCACTGTCATACATCACTGATATCTCGAAATAGTTATCTTTGTCTTCCGATGCTTATAATCTCTGCTGCCTCTCCTGCGATGCTCTTAGAATGTAAGAAGATAAACTCTGTAAAGGAGGCATTTAAAAAAAATGAAATAGAAAGAAAACCTCTTCCTCACAATACCTTGCATTGCTTATTATTTTTGTCTATTTTACATCCTAACACATGGATTTGAATCCTTTCTACTAAAAATGGCTTCTTAATTGAAATGTTGGGGTTCAGGTTAATTCTAAACTTAGCAAAAAGGGGACCTGGCTCAGCTATAACAGGAGAGATGTGCTTTTTCACAAAGGTAAGACAATGCAGAAGTATCCAGGTTAAAACATAAGTGTCTCTTGAGATTGACTAAACTTACTGCATTGATATTGAGTATGTTGTATTAAGTATTTGTGGAGGTGAAAGTTTTGCCTTTAGTAACTTGCCATGTAAATCATGTGGATAATTTTCATAGAGAACAGCTTATGGTATAATTCATAGAAGAGATTGGAGGGTTTGAGGATTCAAAGGAGATAGCCATCACAGCCACATGAGGCATTCACTACTGCAGGAAACACACCTTACTTGAGGAAGTGGGGCCTTACATCTAGGACTACAACTGACAAAAGAGGGGAGGAGAGACTGGTGGGCAGGTTTCAACACACACAGGTATGTTAGTGCTGTTAAACAATGAAACTCAGCCACAGGAGATTATGGATATTGTTGTCTGTAAGCAGGTGAGGTCAGGTGAAATCTTAATTAGGCAGATAAGGCTAGAGCCTGTGATTGGGCAGTGGAAAAAGAAGGGTGGAGCTGAAAGTTTTAGAGAGGAGATAGAAGACTCAGAGAGACAGGAAGAAAGACAGAGAAGAGACAGAGAGAAGATGGAGGAAGAGGATGAACCAGATCCACGTGGCCTGAAATAGCCACAGGTAGCTATGGACATCATAGAAGGGATAGGATAATATAGAACACATTTGCCCATTGTAGGTGCGTAGCTTGTATCAATATCAGTTGAGTTTTGAGTTCTTTGTGTGGGCATTTTGGGGGTAGAGGATCTATTGTTATAAAGCTGGCTGGTAAATTTCAAGCACCTGGGGTTTTCATTATGAGGGGCTAGTGATTTAGAGCCAGCTGTAGCCAGTCTAGGCAGGGTAGCCACAGGGGAACGATAGCTTGGGAGTTTGGAGTGGTTCTGCAGCAGGCTAACTGTGGGAACCTGGGAAGACCTTGGTTTGCAGATCCCAATGAGAGAGGGGTGACTGTTTTGCCAGAGAAAGGTTTCTTAGTCACTAAACTATCCAATGCATAAAAGAAAGTTCTGTCATAGGAACTAGAAATTTATAATTCTAATAAGTATCCTTAGCATTGGTGCAGCTAGGCTTTTTTTTTTCTTTACTAAAATAATGCTATTGTATTATGCTCAATAAGTCATAGTCTGTAAGATTCTGAAGTGGCAGGGTGCTTGGCCAGCTGGTCCTCTCATGGCAGTGACCCATATTCACAAAGTAGGGAGTCAGAGGCATAAAAAAATTGTATAACTAGTCAGACCTTGTGGTGACCCACCAGATGGCCTCTGAGATCCAAGTCTCTGGCTGAAGCTGATTGAAATAATCACCCCTGACAGGAACATTGCATTTCCAAATGTCTCAAAACATGATGGCCATTTCTCCATTATAATTGTCTGTGTCATTTTCACCACTGAAAAGATAATCCATCAGTGGGTCAAAAGGCTACCTATAAGAGTTGGGATCAACACACATAGTGTTGATGTAAAATCTGAAATGGACAGTTCTGTAGATTTAAATATGACAGTAAACGGTTGACATGCTGCATGAAGAAAATAAATGATACTATATTAATAATATTATGTGTTATGATTTGAATCATGCTGTTGAGGTCTGCACCTCCAGCATAGCTGGAGCCATTTTGTTCCATGCCATGCCATCTATTTCATATTGTTGGTATAATGTACCTGCTAGTCACTGAGAGAGAAAAATAATTTGACTCAGAGCAGAGTCATGCTGACCGCACCCCCTGTTATGTTCTGTATGTTCTATATGAGGTTCATTGATCTTAAGAAATTGCACAAAGCTTTCCATAGGGCCTGTCAAGTTAAAGGTCAATGTGAACTGGTATGTCTAAAATGGATTGGACCTAACGCAATAAGTAGCCCTATGCTCTTACCAATACAGGCTAATTAGAAACAAGCTGGGGTTGCAAAGAAAGAGACCGCCACTTCAATTAAAATGTTTTCACCAGGAAAAACATTGACTCTTGATCAAGAGAATGTGCTACTTGAAAAACTAAAGACTAGGCCCTCCTGGGCAAGAAGTGTACTTGGCTTTCATGGTGGCACAGGTGCTGCCTGTGTCTTTTGCAGTTGTCAGGGGTGTGTTCTCAGTCTTCTGCTACTGGCTAGGTTTTAAAAGAATTGGCATTAAAAAATGAAGGAGAAAAGGGAAGAACTAACCACGATAGTTCCAGTAATGGCACGTGTGAGTAGGTCAGGGAATTAGTAGACAAAGGATGTACCAGGTGTGTTGAGGGGATTAAAACATCTGAATGAAAGCTTTACGGGGAAGGAGGGATAAAAATACTTCTCACAAACAAAACCTCTATAGTGTTTGACAGAAAAGACTAATACTTCTTGTACATTAGGCGTGCAAGACATTCCTGCTGCCATGCAATTTCCACTGTGATGAATTGTACCCCTATACAGTCAGTCAAAAACCAAAACCAAAACCAAAAGCAAACCAAACCAACCGAACAAACAGCCCTACTACCTCAAGTTGCTTCTCATCACGTTTTTTTCTGTCATAAGCACAAGGAACTACTACAGAAAATTCTTACCACCTGGTAGTGCCAATCCAGTGATAAACCAGACAATGTAGTTTAAAAGGCCTTTGGTACTGGTTTACAAGAGAAATAAGAATTTATATATTTTGGGCTAGCAAAGGCCTACAATGCTGTAAGTAGAGCTTGCTGGGTCATTGTGGTGGAAATACTGTAGCACAGAAAGCCAGTCAAAATGCAGCCAGTAACAACTATGCTCAGGAGGCTTCAAAAAGGAACAAGGACTCTACTGGAAACTGGGCAAAGGTGACTCATGACATATTCTAGAAAAGTATCTGTGTTTTTGTCCTCACAATGTGAGTGGGACTGAATTCAATAGTAGCCAACTAACTTATGTGGTAACCTCTGAGGGCACACACATGGTGCTCTGAGGGCATGCACATAGTGCTCAGACATACATGTAGGAAAAGCACTCCTAAAACAAGTTAAATAGATTGTAAAATATAAAAATAAATTATTTGGTGAAAGAATGTTTAAGATGACATAGCACCCAGGTTATGACATAGTTATGATTTAGTCAACTAACCTAGAATTGAGGTGAGAGAAGAAAAAAAAATGAAGCAGAAAGAACCAAACAATATTCAGCAAGAAAGAATTAGGATCCTAGTTAAATCATGGACAGAAATGTGGAGTGTGAGGAGGAAAGGAAATTGAACCTGCCTGAAGTTAAGAATGAATAGGTTCAAATAAATTGGCTATAATTGTTAAGGATATTAATATCATTAAGAAGAAATCTGGGTGGCTACAGGATGTGGCTTCTTCAGGTTCTATGTCTCCACTGTTAGGCATCTCCTTGACTCCTGAGAGCCTCCTTCATCCCAGGTCTCTGGAACTTCCTATAGTCTTCCTCCACCCATCACCCACCCCACAGCAACTGCAGATTTCCATTCTCCTGTATCTTCCCATACCCTGTCCTGCCTCCATTTCCCTCCCCCTCCCCTTCCCATACACTTTTCTCCTCTCTTTGCCTTCTGTGACTATTTCATACCCCTTCTAAGTGAGACTCAAGCATCATCACTTGGGCCCTTCTCCTTTTTAACTTCTTTGGGTCTACGGCATGTAACATGGGTATTCTGTACTTTATGGCTAATATCCACTTATCAGTGAGTACATACCAGGCATGTCCTTTTGGGTCTGGGTTACCTCACTCAGATATTTTCTAGTTCCATCCATTTGCCTGCAAATTTTATGATGTCCAGGCAGTATCTCCAGTGGAGGGATACATACACAAACTTACCCACAGAACTTTCAACCCAACATTTATTCTGTCTAAAAGAAATGCAGTGACAAAGATAGAGCAGAGATTGAAGGAATAGCCAGCCAATAACAATCCCATCCCATAGGCAAGCACCAATCCCTGGCATTATTAATGATACTCTCTTATGCTTACAGACAGGAGTCTAGCATAACTCTCCTCTGAGAGACTCTACCCAGCAGCTGAAACAAATGCAGATACCCAGAGCCAAACATTGAACAGAGCTGAGGAGCTCTAATGGAAGGGTTGGGGGAAGGATTGAAGGCCCTGAAGGGTTGGGAATCTCACAGGAGTACCAACAGAGACAACTAACCTGGACTCCTGTGGGCTCTCAGAGACTGATACACCAACCAAGAACATACATGGTCTGGAATGAGGCCCCCAGTACATATGTAGCAGACACGTGGCTCAGTCTCTCTGTGGGTCCCCCAACAACTAGAGTAGAGGCTCTCTCTAAGTCTTTAGCCTGATTGTGGTATCTGTTCCCCAATAGGGATGCCTTGTCAGGCCTCAGTAGGAGAGAATGTGTCTTATCTGGCAGAGTTGATATGACAGGGTGGTAGGATACACAGAGGGGGCCCACTCTTTCATAGCAGAAGGGAAAGTAGGTTTGAAAGACCTTGTAATGGGGGACTAGGAGGGGAGAAAACTTCAGATGTAAATAAATAAATAAATATTAATAGAAAAAGAAAAAAAGAAGAAGTTTGGGTCTCATTTTTCCTTGCTGTTATTTTCCTCTCTTAGGAAATGGGAATGGATAATGTGTTACTGAATAGCAGAAGTATGAAATATATATATATATATATATATATATACACACACACATACGTATATATATATATATATATATGTATTATTGTGTTCTATTAAATGATAGCCTCAATTCTCAGAAGAAACTCTGTATTTTTAAACAGAGCCAAGGCAGTTAAGACTGTTGTGGCTTTTGAAGTTGGACTGGATACACTTTACATCATAGGATGACCATGAACCTGTGGGGGACAGTGGAAGGAAGTTATAATTTGGAATTAAATGTCTGTTACAAGTCTGTGTGTTAGAACCTACTAGGTCCACAGCCAGTACCCTTTTTGGAGGTCATAGAACTTCAGAGAAGAGATGGTCTAGATGGAGAGGTAGGTTATTGTAGGATGGATCTTGAAGTTTTTAACCTGACTTTCTTCATACCCCACTACTGCTTCCTGATTTGCCCAGGAATAAGCAAGCAGTTTCCCGCTACCACAGTGACAACCATGATCCATCTCTCCACCATGATTTCTAGGATTTTGTTAGTGTAACAAGAAATGCAATTTATACACTGTTAACATATGTCAATTAGTGTTTCTCTTCCCTCCTTATGCAGTTCTGCCAATTCTGCATTAGATGACATGGTATCTGGTTTTTGCACATTATATATATATATATATGTATATATATATATATATACATATATATATATGTATATATATATATGTATATATATATATATATATATACTATATATATGTATATATATATAACCCACAAGACCACATACACACACAAGCACAGTGGACTACTATGCAGCCATAGCAATGATGTAATCCTAACATTTGTGACAAGTAACTATATATTTGTAACTACATGATTCTAACTGTATATGTGCCATCTTTTTTTTTTTTGCAGAGAAAAACAAATATCTCATGTTATTGTTATCTCACATTCCTTTGTGGAAGGCTCCAAAACGTTGAGTATATAGAGCTGGAAGTGGACTGAAGGTTGTTTAAGTCTGGAAAGTGAGGGAAAGCAATGAGAGGCAGATAATGGGGGTAATTAAACACACTTGTCAAGGGAGTATTTCCAATTTTATATGGCACAATGAGACAACTCTAGCCTGAGATAATTAATTCTACCTTTCAACGTAGATAAATGATAATATTTGAGAAGACAGAAATGCTAATTGCCTTTACTTATTAAACATTTCATAATTTATATAATTACAAGACCATATCCCATAAATATGCAGACGTCAATCAAGGCAAATAAACTAAGACTTCCCACATTGGCTTTGAAATCATGAGAAGTCATATAATTCCTCTGCCTTCCCTATAGGCCTCTTGCTTTGTTTACAAAATCAATTTTCCTTCCAGTATGTATATGTTGCAAAACCTAAACTAACCTAACCTAAAATAATCCACTAACCTAGGTACTTTACAGGTGTTCATGTATCCAGAATTCCCGTACATATGTAGCAGATGTGCAGTTTGTTCTTCATGCAGGTCCCCAACAATTGGATTTGGGGCTGTCCTTGAAACTATTGTGTGCCTGTGGATCCTGTTCTCCTAACTGGGCTGCCTTGTCTGGTCTTAGTGGGAGAGGATGTGCCTAGTCCTACAGTGACTTGATGAGCCAGGTAGAGTGATACTTGGGGTGAGGGCACTCCCCTTCTCAGAGGAGAAGAGGAGGGATTATATGGGAAGGACTTATAAGGGAAACCAGGAGGAGGGGGTGCTATGTTTGAGATGTAAACTCAATAAATAAATAATGAAAGGAACAGCAGAATTATTTTTGAGACACTAAAATGCTGGTAGAAAGTGATTTATACCTTTGAGAAAATAGGATTAGGGATTATATAAATTTGGAGGAAGAATTATAAGCATATATGTGAAAGTTTACCTTATCTACTTAAATTATATGTCACAGAGTAAGCAGAGCCAGTGAAGGAGCACCAGCTCATCTAGGCTGTGCACAAATGCCGCACCCCAAAGCTGCCTATCTGAAAGGAGAGTCTGTGGGCTGAGTTGCTGGTGTCATTTTAGAAGAGTTTAGAAAACAGCATGTTTCAGAAGGAAAAAATAAAAACCTTCAAATAAAAATGATTTTGATGTAAAGGTTTGTTTTCACTATCATGCTTTAAAGCATCAATCTGAGTATTTGTATCCACAATTTACTGCACAGTGGAACCAATATTAACACTATATGACATCTGCCTGAGTCATTGGTTTATAACATTTTCACACCTTTAAAAATGGCTCACGAGTAAGTATATTTTAGTATTTAACAGCGTGATATTTTACAGCATCAAAAGGGAAAAATTTACTTTTCTCAGCTTTATTCAGGACTTTTAAAAGTACATGATCAAGTTCATTTCATTCCTTATATATTAGAGTTCAACTCATCATGGTTCCCTTCATGATACTCAAGTAAAAAGCATTTTAAAATTGAAAATTTTTATTTTTCATTTCATACATTTTGTGGTTGTTTTTGTGTGTGTGTGCATATGATATATGTGCATATGGCGTGTATGCGAGTGCATGTGTGTGTGTGTGTATATGTGTTCACGAGTATGTGTGTGTGAGTGCGTGAGTGAGTGAACGTGTGTGTGTCTTCTGTCTGCCTGGTCAGAAGTCAGATAACAGATTAATGAAGTCGCCTCTTTCTCCCTTTACTGTGAGTTTCAGCACAGACCTCAATCAAGCTTTTACAGAAAGTCCTTTTACCCTGTGACTCACCTTGCTACCATCAAGACTCTCAAGTCTTGGTCCACAATTCTTCCCATTCAGGACTAAACACGATGAACCCCAATTTCCTTCTAAGTGGCACATGTGTTCTGATGTCTGAGGCATCTAGTGTGACAGCCCTCATTGATTGCGATCCTTGAATCTCTAGACCCGTGACAATGCTATGTATGTCATAAAGAGAGTTTCATGTGTGATGACATTCCGAATCTTGTCATGGGATGTGATGCTTGTGGACTCCAGATGATAGTCAGCTGCTCGGATAAAATAGGACGTAGGAGTTGTTTAAAAACAGAAGCAAAAGTGATGCTCATGAGTGCAGAGAAGTTCTAGAAACTGGCAAAATCAGACGCAGGTCTCTGGAACCCAGAGAAGAAATATAGTCCTGCCAGCACCTTGGGTTTAAACCAGACAAATCCATGCAAGACTTCTGGCCTCTGACCTTCTCAGATCTAGAAGATAATTTCACTTGTTTTCAAATAACTTTACTAGTTATTTATTTACTTGTGTGTATGTATTGGCATAAATATGCAACTTGCACAAGTGCACGTCAGAGGACAACTTGTATGATTTGAGTCCCTCCTTTCACAATGTCCGAGGGATCAAAATCAGGTCATCAGGTGTGATGGCTTGGGACGTGTTGGTGGCAAAGCACCTTCACCCACTGAGCAATGCTGCCAACCCAATTTTGCTTCTTACATAAGCTTCTAAGTGTATGGTAACCGGTGACGATAGCAATATGAAACAGATACAGACATCATCTAATACATATTCAGTACACATATTCAGTACTGAGAATTTTACTTTAATCATTATTAATGATTATAAGAATTCAAAGTGACCTCAAATATCAATCTGCCAACTAAATAAACTCATCAGAGTGTGGGCACTTATTAGGATATCCTAGTCTCTGATTTTAGTTGTCAAGCCCTGCTAATCAGCATGTTACCTGACTTTCGGAAGTCTAGGTATCTTTATCCCAAATCTCATATCCTGTGGACATAAAAATCTCTTGAGGAATAGGAAATCTAATTGGATGATAGTGGAAATTTAGTAATTAAGTTGACAGGAAAAGAATATGAACTGAGGATTAGTTTTTAGGTGTAATAATTTAAATTTTTATTATTAGAATCATCATCATAAATTATTACCATTAGTTATTGTTCTATAACTGTGATGAGACACCATGGCAAATGTAACTTATAAAATAAAACATTTAATTGAGCTCTTGCTTACAGCTTCAGAGGGCTAGTTCATTGTGGTGAGAGAGCATGGGGGAAGGCAGGCATGTTGCTAGAGAAGTATCTGAGAGCTATATCCTGATGTTTAGGCAGCAGGCAGAAAGAAACATACTGAGACTGACATGAAATTTTGGAACCTTAAAGCTCAGTCCAAGAGATATACTTCCCCCAACATGAGCAACACACCTGTTGCAACAAGGCTATACCTATGACAGCATGGCCACACCATTCAATCCTTCCCAAACAATTCCATTACCCGATGACTAATCTTTCAAATGTATCAACCTATGGAGGCCATTCTCACTCAAACTACCACATTATTACTGTGCATTTTGGTGTGTGTGTGTGTGTGTGTGTGTGTGTGTGTGTGTGTGTGTGTGTGTGTGTATGTGTGCATGCACACCAGGGCATACTTGTGGAGCTGATCCTCTTCTTCCACTGTTACATTGTTTCTGGGGGATTAACATTAGGTCTCCAGAATTGCACAACATATACCTTTACCAACTGAGGCATCGTGCTAACCCCAGACTGTAAGTTTTGACATGCACGGGTTATAAACATAACAAAGAGTGAGTAAAAACTTGATATTGGGTCATTATGAGGGAGAAACATACTATCTGTATAGTTGTTGGGATACAATTGACAAAGTACTACAAAACCAGTTAGATGCACCAAAAGCTAAGTTCAGGCTTTTGTTTCTTTATTTTGTGAGCAAGGGAAAAAAATCTCTGAAATCATTGTCTCACCCTCTCTGTCTGATGTTAACACAAGTACTTCTGATTTCCCCGAGGGAGGTACAGAGGAGAAAACCTCAGTGGTTTCTGAGCATTCTTCTCAGCATCTTACAATTTGGAAACTCCTTTGCTGGGAAAATATGGAGTAGCATGCATGCTTGTTGTTGAGGCCATAATTATTCACTGTTAACCTCACAACTTGAATATGTAGAGATAGTCCTTCAGTCCTTCTGGGCTCTACTACTAGACAGAAAGGAGAATCCATTGATGATGCCTGAGGCCTAGAAGAACTGTGACCCACACCATGCCTTAGGTGCAGTCCTTTTGGTTAGTCATGAATTATAAACTCAAATGCAATACACTTGTGAACATGGCTTCCATAAGAAACTTTCTTAACTGCTCCTGTAGCCAGTATTTGTCCACATGACTGGATAGGATCGCCAAACCCAAAGGTGAATTGGAGAATGACCTACTGAAGAGAGAGAGCAGACCTATATCTACTCTGGGTACAAAACGAGGCACCTTATGAACACTCCTAGTCTACAATAGGAAGAAAGCCAGGATTGTCATTTCAATGCCACTTTTTGTTGTCCTATGCTGGGCCTCTATCTTGTTTATAGTCACAGAGGATTTTGATGACATCACTTACTAGAGGTACAATTACATTTTGGCTTTCTACACTTGTGAATATAAAATCTCATTGTTTGCTCATCAAGCCTAAGATGAAGCCAACTTTTTTGACAAATCATTCTGTTTGGCTACAGTGAGCTTTAGTTGTCTTACAATCTCCTCTTTATCCTCATGTTGTGCCTGGTCCAATGGTATCTCTAAGTATTTTGTGATTAAGGATTGCCATTGGAATCTCATAAAAATTAAGACTTCGACAAATTAATTTTCATTTTTTTGTTACTTTGTATATTAGGAAAAAAGGTATGGAACCAAACATAATTAAAATTTACACTTTTTTATTTTATTAGATATTTTCTTCATTTATGTTTCAAATACCATCCCCAAAGCCCCCAATACCCTCACCCCTCCCTGCTCCCAACCCACCCACTCCTGCTTCCTGGCCCTGGCATTCCCCTGTACTGGGGCATATGATCTTCACAAGACCAAGGGCCTCTCTTCCCATTGATGGCTGACTAGGCACTCACTGGTAAGCGGATATTAGCTCAGAAACTTAGAATACCAAAGATACAATTTGCAAAACACATGAAACTCAAGAAAAAGGAAGACCAAAGTGTGGATACTTCGCTCCTTTTTAGAATGGGGAACAAAATACCCATGGAAGGAGTTACAGGGACAAAGTTCAGAGCTGAGATGGAAGGAAGGACCATCCAGAGACTGCCCCACCCGGGGATCCATCCCATATACAACCACCAAACCCAGACACTATTGCATATGCCAGAAATCTACACTTTCTTAAACGGAAGAAAACAAATGCTCCTGAGGCTCAGGGACTCAATCAATTGACTCATTTGGTGTCTCATGAGTTCTCGGAGCTGGAGTGGAGAAATCATTGTTGATGCTCAATGCAAACTGTTGCTTTTCTTCTTTTAATATCTGAGTCATTCATTGAGTCATCTGAGGTCAGAGATCTCTGTGTCTGGCTATTTGGTACTTTCCCTGTGTTCCAGCTTCTGGGTAAAAGAAGGAAGTCGATCTTCTTCCAGCCCGATTAGTGCATGCTACTGGGAATGCCCCTATTTGTATTCCTGTCAAGGAAACTTTTAATGCATCAAAGTTGACACTTAGGATAATAACCATCCTGAAGTTTATGAAACAAAAGATTGATGCCAGCTTCATAAATGTTGAGAAAAATCATTTCTATATATTTTTATAACTTTAATTCTAGGATGTTTTATAATCCGGGGTTATTAGGAAAATTTATGTTGTGTACACGCGTGCATGCACGCGCACACACACACACACACACACACACACACACACACACACACACAAACACACACACACACATTTTCTAGGTAGCAAAACTCTTAATTCTCGTATGCTAACCTTTAGATTGCTAGAATTAGAGATGAAAGGCACCATGCCCTGATATTTTTATCTTTTGTAGAAAGTGAAAGATTTTGAGCATGGCTTTTGGGTCATCAAGTTAAAATTTCCCTAGCTTATTTTCATGTTGGAGTTTGATAGCTAAAATGCCTAGCCACAGCTAACTCATTCTTGTATATAAATGTCATAAAGAAGACCTTATTTTCTTCTGAAATACAAATTTCTGGAAAAAAGTAAGTCAGTTCTTTGTGTGTGTGTGTGTGTGTGTGTGTGTGTGTGTGTGTGTGTGTGTGTGTGTGTGTGTGTGTTAGAAAAGAATTTACAAAAATATGCTGGTGTCCTAAAATGATTCAAGTAATATGGTGATGAATGAGGGAATACTTCATTATTCCCAAGTTTTAGATGCTCGAATTCTAGTTGAATTTGTGCCAAGTTACTTGCTTGTGTGAAGACCAGAAGCATAGAAGTTGTGCTGGTTTGAATGCAGTATTCCCTGTAGTCAGTCTTTTGAACACTTGTTCCCCAGTTGATGTTGATGTTGCTATTTTGGTAAGCTCAGGAGGTGGGCCTTTGTTGGAATGAGTGTGTTAGCTGAAGTGGGCTTGAGAGTTTAAAGACTCATGCGGTTTCTGAGTTCAAGCTCTTTGCTTCCGACTTCCTGTCTAAGATGTAAGTTCCCAGCTTCCAGTTGTGACCTTGCTGTACCATGTGGACTACGATCCTTCAGGAAGTATGCGATCAAATAAATCCCTTTTCTATACGTTGCCTTCATTGTGGTGTTTTATCATAGCAATAGAAGAGTAATTCACATAGATGGGTTGGAAGATAGATTGAGAAGAGATGAATTCCCAGAGGAAGCTGCCACAAGGAAAACCTGTAAAAGCCAGAATAATAGGGAGCTTCTCATAAAATGGTGTTTCCTAGGAATGTCAGAAGATAGACCAATAAAGTGTATGCAATATGCTACTGAAGCATGACCTACACAGGGATGACAATAAAGACATGCTAATGTGCACAGGAGAAAGCTCCAAGGTTTCTACCCTACACAAAGAACTATAGGCAACTAAGGGCTGCTGAAAGCAGGAGAAGTAATCACTTGTGCAAAACAGACAAGTCGTATTTTAAAATATTAGATATTTTCTTTATTTACATTTCAAATGTTATCCCTTTTCCTGGTTTCCCCTCCAAAACCCTCCTATCCCCTCCACTTCCCCCTCCTGTCCAACCCACCTCCTCCTGGCCCTGGCATTCCCCTACACTGGGGCATAGAACCTTCACAGGACCAAGGGCCTCTCCACACACTGGTGACCGACTAAGCCATATTCTGCTACATATGCAGCTAGAGCCATGCGTCTCACCATGTGTTTTCTTTGGTTGGTGGTTTCATCCCAGGTAGCTCCGAGGGTACTGAATAGTTCATATTGTTGTTCCTCCTATGGGGCTGCAAACCCCTTCAGCTCCTTGGGTACTTTCTCTAGCTCCTTCATTGGGGACCCTGTGCTCCATCCAATGGATGTCTGTGAACATCCAGTTCTATATTTTTCAGGTACTGGCAGAGCCTCTCAGGAGACAGCTATTATCAGGGTCCTGTCAGCAAGTTTGTGTTGGCATCCACAATAGTGTCTGGGTTTGGTGGTTGTATATGGGATGGATCACCAGGTGGGGCAGTCTATGGATGGTCATTCCTTCAGTCTCTGCTCCACACTTTGTCTTTGTAACTCTTTCCATGGGTATTTTGTTCCCCAATCTAAGAAGGATTGCAGTATCCACAATTTGGTTTTCCTTTTTCTTGAGTTTCATGTGTTTTGCGAATTGTATCTTGAGTATTCAGAGCTTCTGGGCTAATATCCACTTATCAATGAGTGCATACCATGTGTGTTCTTTTGTGATTGGGTTACCTCACTCAGGATGATATCCTCCAAATCCATCCATTTGCCTAAGAATTTCATAAATTTATTGTTTTTATAGCTGCGTAGTACTCCATTGTGTAAATGTATCACATTTTCTGTATCCAGTTATTTCCAGCTCCTGAGTATTATAAATAAGACTGGTATGAACATAGTAGAGCCTGTGTCCTTATTACATGTTGGAGCATCTTCTGTGTATATGCCCAGGAGTAGTATTGCTGGGTCCTCCAGTAGTATCACGTCTAATTTTCTGAGGAACCACCAAACTGATTTCCAGGGTGGTTGTAGCAGCTTCCAATCCCACCAGCAATGGAAGAGTGTTCCTTTTTCTCCACAACCTTGCCAGCATCTGCTGTCACCTCAGGTTTGGTCTTAGCTATTCTGACTGGTGTGAGTTGGAATCTCAGGGTTGTTTTGATTTTCATTTCCCTGATGACTAAGATGTTGAGTATTTCTTTAGGTGCTTCTCATCCATTTGGTATTCCTCAGTTGAGAATTCTTTGTTTACCTCTGTACTCCAGTTTTTTTTAATAGGGTTATTTGGTTTTCTGGAGTCTCTCTTCTTGAGTTCTTTATATGTATTGGATATTAGCTCTCTATTGGATTTAGGATTGGTAAAGATCTTTTCCCAATCAGTTGGTTGTCTTTTTGTCTTATTGACAGTGTCCTTTGCCTTATAGATGGCAATTTTATGAGGTCCCATTTGTCAGTTCTTGACCTTACAGCACAAGCCATTGATATTCTGTTCAGGAATTTTCCCCCTGTGCCCATATGCTTGACACTCTTCTCCACTTTTTCCTCTATAAGTTTCAGTGACAAGAGACAATTCTTAAAGAAGGAGTTTATTAAACCAAATACTTGTTCAGAGTATTGAGAGACCAACCCTACCTGGTGGAGTATAGTATTTCGGAGAGAATTCCTTTTATCTCAAGAATCTTAAGTCTTCACACCTGACATCCTCATTAACACATTTTTCCCTGAATATTCATTAAAATATTGTCTACTTGAAATACTACTTTCTGTTATCCAAAGGAAATTCTTAGTAAGGTTCTGTTGCAAATGGTCATTTCTCCAAGTAGTCTGAAAGGACACTGTCAGAAGTGTCCATATCTCATTTGAAACTTGAACTTAGCTAATGAATCTTCTGTATTATTAATTCCATTTTACTCATTCAAACTCAGCATGTTATCAGGTTGGAAATAATTTCACATTTCCATAAATATTTTAGGTTGCCATAGCATCTCTGTACTGCATGTCACTTGCACTGACCACATGTTAAGCTAATAACTTCTCTTTACTTGTATCTAAATGCTTATTATTTCGTAGCATGATGGCATGTTAAAATATTGAAAATAGTACTGGAATACCACAGGCAAACAATGGCCTTTTCTTTAACAGTGCTGGTTTAATTAGATACCTATGTTGAAGAAATGTTGACCTTTTCTTTCTACCATATACAAAAGTTAAACATATTATAAGCTCTGTATCTGAAGGATGAATTTAAAACTTTTGAAGAAAAAATAGAAATGAAATAACATACTGCAGTTTGCAAATCATGATCCAAACAAATGTCTCGGTCTCTGTCTCTTTCTCTCTGTCTCTTTGTCTCTCTTTCTCTGTGTGCATGTGTGTATTGTGTGTGTTAGTGTGCATGTGTGTTCAAGAATCTTCCTTGAATGGCTGGGCTTGCACTATTTTCTGATTTCTCTACTTAAGTGCCTTCTTTCTATCTATGGACATCTACAGGAACCACAAGCACTAAACTCTAACCTCTTGCCTCAAAAGCCCATAGAATCATAGACTATTCAAATTCAAAATGTGTTCATCACTATAGTATAAGGGAGCAAAAGAAAAATTTTACACAGGAGAAAATTTTTCTAAGAGAGATGTCTGAAAATGGCCCTGCATCTGGAATAAATAAAGCCAACAGAACAACAACAACAAAAAGTTACCAACCCATTCAAAATTGAGAACTGACCTAATTTAGATTAGACAGACATATACACATCATCATATTCCATTTCCACTCAACAGTGAAATTCCAAATAAACAAATAACAGCAAAACAAGATAGTTACACCATTCACTTCATAGAAAATTGAAATGATAACAGTTGATGGTGAAAAGTATCAACGATGATATTGGCATCTGGGACACTTATCCACTGCTGGTGAGAGTAAAAATTACTGTTTTGGAAAATTTTGTATTGTCTAGTAATGGCAATGAAAGATCTTTTTCCATACCACAGGAGTTATATAGCTCGAATTAAACTCTGCTTACCTTTCAAATGATGTATATGAGAATTTTTGTCATCCTACCATTTATATTAAGGAAAGATTTGATAACTCAAATATCCATCAGCAATTATATGGATTAAAATTATGTTATCTCTGTATAAAGGAATATGATGATCATTGATAAATAAATATGATAATAATATGTTAGTTAAATTGTGTGTGTTTTAAAATTGGTAAAGTATCAATGTACGACAGAACTTGACGATTTAACTAACGCAAGCACAGTATTGTACGCCGTTCTATGATTCATTTGATGCCGAGATAACAGGCTGGAATCCAATATGACACTGTTCTAGAATAGTGGAATGGATCTACTACATTTTTATCTATGTTGTAGTCATGTATCTGTACATGTGCTAAAAGTATCTCTGTACTGAAGGCTTACGATTTGTTTCTCTTTTTTTGCATGTACGACCTGACTTAATAAAAACAAAAATCACACCAGGACTCTTCCAGAGCTCTATATTTACATAAATTAATATGAAATTACATAAATGTTATTACATATATAACATATCATATGTAAGTAATTAGCTTTAGTCTCTATTACCCAGATGATGAGATAATTGTTCTTCCGTGGGTCTGAATTCTATATAACACTGGAAGCAGCCCCTGGGTGAGGGTAGTTTGCACTCAGAGTTGAGTCTCATATTTCATAAAAATTTTAAATCTGTATCTCCTCCCTGTCCACCTACCTACCTATGAGCTATCTATTTGTCTGTTTGTCTGTCTATCTAACTATCATCTATCTACAATATATATTTATTTAGTAAATATTTAATAATATATTTGTGTGTGTGTGTGTGTGTGTGTGTGTGTGTGTGTGTTTTGTCTGCATGTATGTGTACCAGTTTATACCCAGAAGGGATGCCATCTACTCTTGATCATTAGTCATGAACACTTGTGTGCCACTGTGTACGTGTTGCTAATAGAACCTAAGTCCTCGCAGAAACAGGCGGTCTTAATCACAGAGCTATTTTTTCAGCTGATCTTATCAGTTACGACAGGAAAATCAACTTTGAAGCAAAGGACATTGGAAAAGATTATAAGCCTGGGTATCACCTATGTTGATTCTAATCCCTACACAACTTGTGGTTTGTCTAGCAGCTGTGTACCTTACGCTTCTTTTCCCCCTATGTCACTAAGTGGCCCCATCTTCTTGTAGTGATTCTTCTTCGAATTCCACCCTGACTACCACTTCACATGAGAGCAAAATGCATCTTCCAGTGCTTTCCACGGATATTTCATTAAGTCTGTTTTGATGCAGTTTGGTTTGGTGATGGGTCAGGATTTGTTTTTAAGCAGAATTAAATGATACATCACAATAGAAACAATTCCACTGGTCCAGATCCAATAATCAGCTGGCTGCCATCCCAGAGACATCTACCCCAGGAAATCTTTACAAGGACAAGTCTCCACTGGGTTGTCTTTCTCTTGGGATTTGCATGGACTGAGTGAAATAACATAAAAATCATTTAGCACAGTGTGTGTTCAATAAATGGTAGTGATCATGCTAAGAATAATAATGATGCATGCAATGATGATTATAATTATTTTAACAATCCACAAATCTACCCATTTCAGCAAATCTAGCAGTAGCCCAATACTTTTTTTTCCCCCAATAGTGTTTAGTTTCCAATTTTGTCAGTTTATCTGAAGATGATGCTTCAGAGAATTTTTTCCTTCTAAAAGAAAAGGTTATTGCACTTAGTTGTCAAAGAGTTCTTAGCATCTTTTAGTCTGAAATATACCACAGCCAGTACATCCTCTTGCTGTTATTGTGTATAACAAACAGTTTGATCATGAGATAATTGCATGTCCTCTCCCTTAGTTAATATATGGTCCTGTTTTTTGTGTTTGTTTATATTTATTCACAGTGCAACTATGACATGAATTCTGAGTCAGAATTCTGTGATGTCATGCTTCCTCAGCAGGTCCCTTCTTGCATTTATGACAGAACACAGATTAGGTAGGTCTGTAATCAAATTAAGCATTGTAACTAATTTTAATTTTTATTAAAAATCTTAACCTTTACCATGGGCTTTATTGAAATATTTTTTTAAAAATATTTATTTTATGTATACGAACATGCTGATGCTGACACACCAGAAGAGGGCATTGGATCCAACTACAGACGGTTGTGAGCCACCATGTAGTTTCTGGAAATTGAACTCCTGACCTCTGAAAGAGCAGCCAGTGCATGTAACCACTGAGCCATCTCTCCAGCCCAACCTTTACCATGGGGAAGACATTAGTTTTAATTTCTTTTCTGCCTCTACAATAGAATATTTCATTCCAAAAATTTGATAGTTTATGGACAATTTGTGTGAAGATGAGTTAAGAGACATTATTATTTTGTAGTAAAGAAATGTATGTGGTCTAATGTTATATACAGCCCAGAGACTACAAAATTGTGAAGATTTGTTCAGAAGGAGCTGCTGGAGTATCCATAGGAGAAAATGAGACTCAGAACAGAAGGTAGATTAAAGTGTTCACATTCATTAATGGAGAATATACAAAACTTGGCATGGCAAAGGAACCTTGCTACCTTTCTGGACAAGTAATAAATGGAAAGGTTTCTTTTCTCTCTCTCTCTCTCTCTCTCTCTCTCTCTCTCTCTCTCTCTCTCTCTCTCTCTCTCTCTCTCTCTCTCTCTCTCTCTCTCTCTCTCCCTTTAATACCAGTCAAAAGAAACATCAGGAAAGAAGGGTTTCTTTTGGCTTACATTTCCAGGAATGTAGTCTATCATCAAGGGGTAAATTCAATGTCCGGCGAAGTTGGGTGGTCAAATGGCAGCTGTAATCGGAAATCAGAGGGCTGTGATTGCTGCTTCTTAGCTAACTTTCTCCATTAAGTCCTGTCTGAGGCCCCAGCCAATGGTATGGTCCTATTCATCTTTAAGGTAAATGTGACAGACAGGTCAGAGATTTGTTTCCATGGCGATTTTAAATAATAGCAAGTTTATAGTCAAGATTACCCTCACAAAGGTAATCCTGAAGTTTGCCAAGTAATATTCTGGTCTGAGAGAACTTTGGCCTCAGAATCTACAGAAAATTTAATCAGTACAGTCTGAGCTTCTAGAATAAGGACAGACATTTTCATTCTAGAAGTTTCTTTTCTTTTTTTAAAGAAAGACCTCATTTCCATCATAGGATGATTATCCCACAGGTGTGTTTAAGCACACACCCTAAGAAAGAATTGGGTTATTGAGTTATCAGCTACGTATTAGTATGAATGAGACTGACCACAACCCTAGATCCTTAAGTATTTGCCTTGCAAATTTTGTCTCTGTGTTAGAACACCTTGTTTTACTTGGATTTGAAATTCACATAACAGACATTTGTCTCTACAGCTGAAGGGCCAGCTGTGTTGAAGGTCAGGCCCATGGCTTAATTAGAAGGATATTGTAGGAGAAGGTGAATTTTCATTATCTACAATATGCAGTTTTAAAGTTGGTCCCATTATAAAACAGGGCTGTAAAAATGAAATCTGAGATAAAGATGTAAAGGTAAAAGACATTTGAAATCTTGGACTGCTATGTCTCATCAAATGCTAAGCAGATGTGCAAAACAGGCCAATTCCTTCATTTTAGTCATTATTCTTTTACTATAGCTGAATATTAAAGATGAAGTAGTTGGTAAAGAATTAAGATCTGTGGAGGTTTGATGGCTAAGTATTAACAGTGCATATTGCTTTTGTAGAGGCCCGGAGTTCAGTTCCCAACAACCACAACCTTTACCTTAATTAACTGCCTGTAATTTTAGTTCAAGGGCATCAGACACCCTCTTCTGGACTTCAAAGGCCTTTGCACACATGCAGACACACACCCACACACACACCCACACACACATGCACACACATACACCCACACACTACACATAAATACAATAAATTCCTTAAAGTAAAAGAAATAGTGTAGAAACCTGTTTACCTCAAGGTCCTGGAAGAACAAGGTTAAGGGCCTTAGAGGATGAGGGACTTCTTTCGGGTGAGGACTGTCTAAAAAAATTCCTAAGACAGTGGACGACATCCTTCCGAGAAAGGAGGTTGTCCAGTTTGGCTTTTATAAAAAATAAAATTCATTTTCAAGACAATTCTGCTCCCCACTACTCTTTTGGTCCATGAAGAGATCGATTCATCTCGAGTTCAGGGCCTTTTATGAGCTAAAAGCCTTACATAATTCTCCTTTTTAATATCTCACAATGGAGAATAACATTCTGTGTAAATTTTGATGAGGTCATTTTAGCCATTATTTCCTGCTTGGTGAAAGATACAGATAAAATTCTCATCATGAGATGCTTAGGAACACAACTCCTGCCTTCAGCAAACCCCCTCATAGACTAGGCTACCGTCCTGAAGCTGAGTGGTCCTGCCATTGGTAAAAATCTCACCGGTCCAACTAAAAGGCAGCGCTCTAGCCACTGATACAATAGTACCTTACAATATTGCCAGCCAGCATCACAAAAGCTTGTGATGGAAGAAAGGGAAACTTAAGCTTAAGGATATTGTACCCATTACAACATCGATTACAATATATTCAACCGATTGTGCGAATGGATGCACTTCTTTTGCTTATGGTGACCCATACCATTTTCAAAGTTCTTGCAGCATTTTAATTAACATTATATACTAAGTACCATTACTCGTTTCTATTATGGTGAGAAAAGTCACTCGTGGGCTGTATCCATGGGCTCCAATGGTCCCGGAAACCTGTAGCATGCAGTAGATACACCACATATCTGCCATTTTCATGTTTACTTTATTATACTTGTTTTTATTCAAAGAACAAAGAACATTTTCATTTTGCCTCATTTCAATAAATTATAATTGTAGCTCAATATAAAATTTATGGCAGACTCTCTTCCAGACATTTTTCCCTATAAAAACTTGATACTACTTTTATAGTGAGTAACTTATTGTACTTCTATATTATTCTCATCATATTACGCACCAATTATATCTACATCTTAAACATAAAATACTCTTCAAACTGCCTTTTTTAAGCTTGAAAACTAATTAAAATTTATTCCAAAAGTAGTATTTTATTTTAAACCTTGATTATCTTTCATATAGGCATTCTTACAACTCAAAAAATTTGCATAAAATATTCAAGTAAGCACATTGCAAACTTACTACAGTACATGGTCCTATACTTGTTGATAGTGTCTAGAGTGGTAATGTGTTGGCGTGTAATACAAAAAAAAAAATACACATGCCAAAAAAAGAAGCTTTAACACAAAAAGAAAATAACAACAAAGTATCCTACTACCAAAGTGGAATTGGACCATCCAAAAAATAATCCACATATGTGTAATAACAACAAAATAAGTAACCATCTCAACATTTGAAATTACTTTGTTTCATCTTGTAAGTTTGTCTTTCAATTCTAATTAAAATATTTTTCATCAGCTACATTGCCTAGATCTCGGATGATTAGAACACACGGGTTAAAGGTAACCCTCCTGGATAATGCTCCTGGATAATGTGAGGTCCTGATTCCATGCCGAGGAACTAGTCATATCAGAAGACACATTATGAGTCTCAGGGAACTGAAGACTGTTGCTGTTGTTCAGCCTGTTTAGACAAGACAGGATTCTGGACTGTAAATTGAGGAATAGAAAGGCCGGTGAAATAATCCGCTTCTCTTTGTGGGTGACTGAGGTTTCTACTGCAGCAGAGGGCCGGGTAGGATTGACAGCACAGGCGACTCAACAGGGATAGCTTATGGTACCTAGACCAGGATTAGCCCTGAATGAGTAATAAATTAGACACTTCCTGGGAGATAGCTGCTAACCCAGGATTCAGATGTTATCCTCGGAGGTAAAAGCAGAGAGCAATAGGGGTTTACCATGTAGGGTAGAAGAATGTGAATGGCAGGTACAATCTAGAAATTAGCATCTAGAACCTGGGCTATACTTTATCTTGCTAAATTTACCCTTGAAGTATTCCCTCGGAAACAACCTCCCCCCCCCACCCCCTCGGGAATCAAGTCCGTTTTCACCATGGCAATGGTAGACTTAACTGAAGCCAATCCAGCTTCTTCAGAGGCAAATGATTGATGCTCTGAACCCTTTCCAAGCTTCTCTGTGTTTTGCTTCATCACGGCTCACTTTGTATCTGTTTTCCGAAGGTTTGCATTGGGCTTTGGGAGCCGCTCACCTGCAGGCACGGATCCAGAGATGAGCAACATCTAGACGCTGCATGAATTCTAGTTTTCTTACCTGGAAGTGGAACACGCCCTGAATCGTATATTTTGGTTCCAGCTTTCTATATAGGATTAGACTGAGGCTGGGATTAAAGCTCAGGTTTTTTTTTTTTTTTTTTTTTTTTTTGTAGGTTTGTTTTTGTTTTGTCTGCAATCACAAACTTTCATGTTTTCTTTCTTTCTTCTTTTTTTTTTCACCCTTCTTTCCTGTTTTGGTATTATGTCCACCCTTGTTCCATCTCTCTTGAGAATATGTCCTTAAAAGATGAGGTTACATGTCTGTAGAATCTATTCCCCAGCAGGGCTGCCTTGTCTGACCTCAGTGGGAGAGGATGCGCCTGACCCTGTAGAGACTTGATGATCCAGGGAGAGGGATGGTGGAAGGGATGCTGGGAATGGGAGATGATTGGAATGAAACAAACAAACAAACAAACAAACAAATAAATAAATAAATAAATAGACACGAGTCTTCATTCTACAGACTATTGAGAACAGCGTGTAGCACAGGCACACAAGTGTGAAAGTCCTAAGTTCAGTTTTTTCATTTATCTTCATTCAGTTAAGGTAACCTGTGTATATTCTATGCTTTAAAACCCAAGCTTTGTCTTAAAAAAGTAAGAAAAATAAATTAGAGATGCTTGATCTTTTGAAGATTTTTTTATTCTTTTTTTTATTTTGAATAAAACACATATAGATAACTGATGCCTATCCAATGATGTTTGGAATTAATTAAAATTTTCTTCTGAAGAAATGTCAGGTAAAATTGTATGTTTGAATAGGCGTACACACAGAGAGACCCAGGGAGTAGAGAACTATGTAACACATCACAACACGCATCCACTGTCTATTTGGTATATCTGTGAAACAATGATGAATGAGTCACTTTTGAGAACTGACCATCGGACCTTTAGTCATTCTCATATAGGACCCTCTCTGAAAGTGCTGAGACCAAGACAAGAGCTCCATCTTCATTACCGGAGGTGATGGAGAAGTGGTGGTTTTTTTCTTCTTGAAGGCACTTTGAGAATGGTGTGTGTTCTGGACCTTGAACCTCACAATATGCTTCTTCCAGAAAACCCATAGAGCATCTCAAAAGCTATGGGTTTAAACTCATTACATGTCAAGAAATTGCTTTTATTTTTTCTCCATTCTTCTTTGCAATATTTTGCAGTAGCCAGTGCAAAGCTCAATCAAGATTTTTGAGCCATTTCCTGGGTTTAGTAAGTAACCATGAAGTAATTACTGATTTATTTAATTGTAGGCTATGATTTCTGTAAAAAAGGGCGTACCTACTGTAATTAAAAAACCGCATACCATGGATTGTCCTTCCCTCCTTTGTAAAAGGGGGACTATAATACTAACTTGAGAATTCTAAAGATTATGTTTTGCTTAAAAGTCCCTGCATAAAAAATGTCCTCAGTAAAATGTTATTGTGGTTTCATTACTGTGTGCCCCATTTCCAGGGTTAAATGAGCAGTAAGGTATATTTTAAGAAAGAATTATATGCAAATAAAACAAAACCAGTCATGTAGCTCAATACTATACTAAGCTAGATATGGGCCTTAGACAGAAGAAAAACAGTAAAGCCATTATTTATTTAAAATTTTTATATACCCACTCCCATAGACTACGCTTATATTATTTTCCTTCAAAAACTGGATTAAGATACAATCTTAAAGCTGAGTAAAATATCTTACTGAAACTCTTGTTAGTCTCAGAGCAGAGCACAGTCATGCTATCTCACCAATATTGACTATTATTCTTATTTTGGGTATTGTGCTCTTTAGCCTAGAACTTCCTGTAAAAGGGGGTAGCAACCATTCCCTTAGAATGCTGAGAAATCTAAGCAGCTTATTCTCAAATGTCCTCCAGAAGTCTTGATTTATGCTAGGTGTTTTTCTAGAGTGCATTGTTCGTCCTCAGTATAGCCATGACTCATAACTATAGAAGCAATGTCCACCATCACAATCCCGGAGACTCACTTGGCTCAGGCAGTAAAATGCTTGCTGTGGAAACATAGTGATCTAAATTTTGTTCTCAAGCATCTACATTAACTGGGCATGGTATAATGGGCCTTGAACTGTACCATTGTTGAAACTGAGGAGGGATGATCCCTGGAGCTCTCCCACCCATTAATTTTACCAAATTGGTCAGTTATGAGTTCAGAGAAAGGCTACATCTCAGAGGTAAAAAGTGATAGGCCAAGACTTGAGACATGACTTCTGATATCATCTGATATATGACCTAAATATGTACGTGCACACACACACACACACACACACACACACACACACACAGAGCTGTGTGACACCTTTGCTGTGACTGCCTCTCCATCAACCTCTCTTCTCTTTTTGATCTCCTTCAATTTTCCCAAAAGAGTAGATTCTAACAATAGTTCACAACATATTTTCTACACCCTAAATCATTTTTAGAATTTGATTCCTGGAGACAAAATCTGAGACTTCAGTTCTCTTGAATTGTTTGAGCAGGGCAAATCCTAAGATTGGTTTTGTGGCTGAAACACCCACCAGGAGCCTGGCCATGAGGACTAATCACTGGTCTGGTTTCTGCATGGAGAGCCAGGTAAAAACAGAAGAACAAGTTGAAGACTTTTATGGCGGAGAGCTAATCAGATGTATTACGAAATGAGATTCATTATCAGGTGCCACATAGCAATTAGTTAAGAGAAATAAGAAGAGACAGGAAATGGAGAGCTGTTACTGGACAATAACTTTGAACAATAGATAAATAGGTTGAAGGCCATGTAATCTTCTATTCAAATCTGTGCATGAAAGCCAAAGGACTTCCCTCTCAGCATCTAGTAGATTTTTTTTTTTTTTTAGTGAAAGGGGGATGGGGAGATAAGGAGGAAGAGGAGGAGACATAGGACGGGCAGGGGAAGGAGGAAGAAAGGCTGATCTCAGGAATTAATCTCAAGACTCACTGAATTTCACAGGGGTTAGGGTTTCCCACACCTGGTAGGTCAACTAAGCCAAAGAGCAACATTCTTTTTTTTTAATTAATTAATTAATTTATTTTTTATTAGGTATTTTCCTCATTTACATTTCCAATGCTATCCCAAAAGTCCCCCATACCCTCCACCCACTCCCCTACCCACCCACTCCCACTTTTTGGCCCTGGCGTTCCCCTGTACTGGGGCATAGAAAGTTTGCAAGTCCAATGGGCCTCTCTTTCCAGTGATGGCTGACTAGGCCATCTTTTGATACATATGCAGCTAGAGTCAAGAGCTCCGGGTTACTGGTTAGTTCATAATGTTGTTCCACCTATAGGGTAGCAGATCACTTTAGCTCCTTGGGTATTTTCTCTAGCTCCTCCATTGGGGGCCCTGTGATCCATCCAATAGCTGACTGTGAGCATCCACTTCTGTGTTTGCTAGGCCCCGGCCTAGTCTCACAAGAGACAGCTATATAAGGGTCCTTACAGCAAACAGTTGCTAGTGTATACAATGGTGTCAGCGTTTGGAGGATGATTATGGGATGGATCCCTGGATATGGCAGTCTCTAGATGGTCCATCCTTTTGTCTCAGCTCCAAACTTTGTCTCTGTAACTCCTTCCATGGGTGTTTTGTTCCCAATTCTAAGAAGGGGCAAAGTGTTCACACTTTGGTCTTTGTTCTTCTTGAGTTTCATGTGTTTTGCAAATTGTAACTTATATCTTGGGTATTCTAAGTTTCTGGGCTAATATCCACTTATCAGTGAGTACATATCATTTGAGGTCTTTTGTGATTGGGTTACCTCACTCAGGATAATGCCCTCCAGAAGGCATCTGGGTTCTTTCCAGCTTCTGGCTATTATAAATAAGGCTGCTATGAACATAGTGGAGCATGTTTCTTTCTTACTAGTTGGAACATCTTCTGGATATATGCCCAGGAGAGGTATTGCGGGATCCTCCGGTAGTACCATGTCCAATTTTCTGAGAAACCGCCAGACGGATTTCCAGAGTGGTTGTACAAGCTTGCAATCCCACCAACAGTGGAGGAGTGCAACATTCTATATGGAAAGCAACAGGATGATCAGATAGGGGATTTGGCTGATTAATTTAAAAATGTTGACTTCTTAGGTTCCCATGAATTTATCTGCCTACAAAGTTCACTTATGATGGATCCCTTATTCTCTTTCTTTTCTCTTATTTTGTCTTTTTATTCATATATTTATTTAAACTCCAGATTTTATTCCCCTCCCTGGGGTTCACCCCCCTACTGTTCCACATCCCATACCTCCTCCCCAACTCCCTGTCTCCACCCCCACTGTCCCCACCCACCACTCCCCATCACATCAGACCTCTAAACTCCCTCAAGTCTCTTGAAGTTTAGGTGCATCTTCTCTGACTGAGTCCAGACCCCACAGTCCTCTGCTGTATATGTGCTTCTGGCCTCGTATCAGCTGGTGTATGCTGCTTGGTTTGTGGTTCAGTGTTTGAGAGATCAAGGATCCAGGATAATTGAAACTGCTGGTCCTCCTGCAGGGTTGCCTTCCTCCTCAGCTTCTGGCTCAGAGGTTAAGATCACTGACTGCTCTTCCAGAAGTCCTGAATTTAATTCCCAGCAACCACATGGTAGCTCACAACCATCTGTAATGTGATCGGATGCCTTCTTACGGTGTATCTAAAGACAACTATAGTGTATGCATCTATAAAATAAATAAATCTTAAAAAATATAGACATATTTGCAATTCTATGTGGTATGCTTCCTGATTGCTCCTCCACTCTTCCCCTCCTTTCTTTCTAAAAGGTCAGTAGCAAGCTTAATGACGTACACTGAAACACTATGATTATTGAAAAGTCTGATTGTTTTAGTTTTCTCATTGCTGTGAAAAATGCCTGACAAAAACAATCAAGGAAGGATTTGATTTGCCTTGTCTAACAGTTGGAGGGTCCAGTCTGTCACAGGAAGGAAGTGATAACAGCATGCTAGTCATATTTCACCTGTAGTTGGTAAGCTGAGTGAGATAGGTGCTGATGGGTACCCACCCTCCTCGTACTCTTTCCCTTATACTTGGACTTGTGAGTTGAAAGCCCTAATAAACAAATATACACAGAAGTTTAAAGGCTACATATGGAACTACATTGAGATGCTGAATGAAGGCACCAAAGAAGAGTTGGTTTTTGCAAACTCTACTGATAGGGAATATTCTACCAAAAGTAGAGAAAGCAATGACACATACGTGAATGAGGAAGTAATGTCAACCATTTATTTTTTTTGGAGAATCTATGTGAATCTAAGAAGGTTTAAAGACATGAACTTGTTAGAATTACATACCACACTGTAGTTTGTGTGTTGGGGTTCAGTAGTCGTTGTGCATCCTTCTTTTCCTCCTTCCTGAGATATTCAGACCTTGTTGCACACCAGGCTGGAGGGCTGAAGCAGAGTTTGGAATGGGTGTTGGGGAAGGCTGCTGCTTCTCCAAGGATTTTAGTGAAACACCTCTTTTAGATGAACTTGATTGTGCGTATACCTTTATTGGGGTAGACAAGAGCTATTTATGAACCTTGGAGAGTGGTAAGGAGTTTTCAGGGTGAGTGAAATCATTGAGTGGAATTTAAAGTACAATGCCTCATTTGTTCGGAGAGGCAGACCAGTAATACCAGGCACCTGCTGAGTAGCTTCTTATTGGGGCAGGGGAGAGTTGAACTTGTAGGTTTGTCAAGCTCTACATGACCTTCTTCAGGTGTGGGGAAAGGAGAAGTTCTGATGATGAAGGAAATTCTCCATTTTATACTCAAAGGAGGGGTCTGGGCATGGTAGACTTCAGGGTTTCCTACATCATACAAATATTAAAGTCCACCAATAAGTATTTTTTTTTTCACTAGAAAACTTGAACGTCCATCTACTGATCAATGTGACAAGAGATGTACAGGAAAATAAGATATATGCCTCCCTGAGAGGCTTTGAGGCCACTAAGCCCCCCTGCCTTCTACAACTATATAATCTAAAGAGACTCGACCTCTGGGTGTCCAACAGAACAGTCCAGTCATGAACTTTTTTTATGACATCATGCTAATCAGAGCAGATAAAAGAGAAGTGGCAAGTTCACTAGAGGACTTAGTAGAGAACATGAACTTTAGAGTCAAGGAGAAAAGAAAATCTATGAATATTCAAGAAATTACTGTATAAGTTAATTCAATGAGCCATGTCAGAGTATCACCTCCAAAGTGAAGGACACTTTTGAATGTCACAACGACTGTCATGGAGAAAGAAGCAGGATGTCTGTTTGAGTTCTTTTGGATGATCTATCCTTGAAAGGACTACATGGACCCATGAATTCTGCCACATTAATGGCATTAAAAAAGGGTTCTGTAAACTTACAGGGCCCTGATGGAAACAACTCTCTGCATCAGAGATAACATGGCAGGGGAACATACATGAGGAAATATGGCCATCCAAAGAAGAGGACTCACCATGTAGTCATGTATGGTTCTGGAGCAGAACTATCTAATTCACAGTAATGCAATAACCTTTAAAAGACAACTCTAAGACAAATACTGAGGTCCTACTGAGAAAAGTTGTACTTTATTGAATCTTCAAGCCTTTTTTAGGTAGAAATTTTCTTCATGAACTAGGTGAAGTAAGATTCACCAAGAAACAAACCACACAGGTCTTCAGTAACGCATTATGACATAAAATGGATCATATGGGATAGGGCATGCCCAGAGATACCTCTATTAACTATTCAATAATCTGCATGAGTAGGTGTGCTATATTTTCAGATCATCCATGCTCATTTCACCAATGCCTATTACAAGTACTCCTTGTAGCTACATGATGAATTCTCCATGATAATGTCCTAAAGGAGCTTGAAGTCCAAGCTTCCTGCTTAGACAGTTCGTATGTATGGAAGATACAAACTGAACAATAATGTGCTGTCACTTTCCTTATGATGTACTTCAATAAAAGAAAACCCTAGAATCTTAAAGAGTGGCTTCCAGAACTTATATGATAGTGAATATGAAAGATGATGAATGGGCAAAGTTGATGTCTGCTTCATTGAAACATTTGTTTCTCCCATTGTAGGACCCAATCTCTCATTTCCATAGCTGCTGCTGGTTTGAGAAGCAAGATTTTTCTATCAATTATCCTTTGGATCTTGTGATTGCTTAGAAAGATCTTGTCCAAAGAACTTCCTATCCCTTGTGGTAAGTGTGGGCTATAAAAAGGCTTAGCTTCTCATCTCAGTTTGGAAGATCTCTATAGACTCATTACAGTCTCAGGGTCACAGAGAAATTTCCTGAGGTTTCGACAGTGACTGACTTCCAAGTATATGTTTCCTTGCAATGCTATTTCCTTTCCTTCCTCCTCACACTATGAAACTTTAGACCCCTGTTCGAAAATACCCTGCAGAGTCTGTGTCCTGGGTTCCCTCTTGATGTGTGTTATTATTTTAAACTATTTTTCCAAAATAATACATTATTCTTACCTCAAAACATTGCCTTCTGCTTCTATAATGTACTTGCATGCAGCCTGAATTGTGTATAGTTTCTAATTTTAACCTGACCTCCCACACCCAGGAGGTGAGTTTTCATCTGGGATGCAGGTCTTGCTCAGTTAGTTTAGTAGACTTGCCCTTTGCAATTAATTCTAAGGTGACAGTCCCTGTGTCCGAGTAACATTAAGAACACAGTCCATGTATCTGCCTATTCCAATAATGCCAACCCTCGTGCTCCTGATGTGTTTGACAGATTCTAAATTGAGAAGCATCTGAGTGGAGAAGACTTGAGCCAGGTAAATGTAGCTGTCACTGCGGAGACATCATTCCCAAAGAGCATAAGAGCTGAGGATGCATAGAGGTCTTCCCATCAAGTGAGATGAGCCTGAGAAGGCATTTTGGAATTGTGAATTTTAAATAAATAAGCCCACTTCTGCTTCTAAGAGGAATCTTGAAAGGAGAGATGAGGCATGACCTTTAGTCCCCATGTAGAAGAGTTACTCCCAGCTCTTTTCACGCAAAATTTTTGGAAATACTTTAAAAAGAAATGATGATAATATTCTCCAACATACTCTATTATGGTTGCCTAGGGCAGGACTACCAGTCATTTCAGCTGACATCTCTTCTCCTATAGTATTTAGCAAAATTAAACTGCCATTCTTCATTTTTTCTGATGGTTTCAGTGCAGTATCCATTTGTAACTAAGAAGCTTCTCCCCCCTTTTCTTTTCATTAATTTAAAAAAAAAAAGGCCTGGTGCATTCAAAGCCTTTATATTCAGATTGATGTCTTGAGATGAGACCCAAGATACTGGAGGCAGACATCAGTGCAAATGAAGTCTGGCAGCATCACAGAAAAAGAAAGGGTTTTCCCTGTCACTGTTGAAATTCTCTAAGTACAAAGCTTGGGTGAGTGCCATGCCTAGGGATTATTTCATTATTACTAAGGTGGGGTGAGGGACATAGAGATGTGGGGAAGATTGCTGAACTACATCCATAATAGTCTAAAACCAACCAAAGAGGAAGAAAGATTTTCTAGCTAAACATGTTAGCTTGATGGCAAGATGGGTATTCAAGAACTCGACTGATAGTCTCCCTGAATCTGCCCTATCAGTGGCATCACTGGAGGTGCCATCATGTTACCTTTCATGTATTTGTACCCTGATCTAGACCAGGGTGTGTTCATGGGATCATAATAACATAGTCTTGTGAATCATTCGATTGTCAAACACACTAACCAAGTTTTGAAACATTTGAGGCTGTCATAGCACTTACTCATTCCACTCCAAGTCACCCACCCAACCTGATCTGGATTACAAAAGATAGCTAGCCAGCTGGCTGCTGAAGACCACCCAGTCCATGTCTTGGTCTTTTCTTACATCTTGCTTGCCCCTTCACATAGATCTTCCAGCTGCCTTCTTCAACCAAGTACCACGTGTTCTCTTCTAGTACTGTATCTCTCTTCTATACCCACCAATGTCATAATAGCCATATCAATAGTCTCTAGAGGTCTTCAGAAAGTATTATTTCTATCTCACAGTTGCATGTCTACAGAAAAGACTTTATCATCTCTAAGATAAAAGAAAACTCATGAAGGAAAATCACCTAGAGGAAGCAGTAAAACGTTCCTAGTTATGAAATATTCACTATTTATAAGAGTGTAAGCATACCAATGCTGTGCTCCCTAAAGATGTGTCTCTTTCTTGTTGAAGTTTCTGTATGCCTCATCATTTACCATAGGTCCTTGAGTAGGTGAAAATTTAAGTATATTTTGATGAAGTGCAATCAAATGAATTTAAAGTTGCTAAATGCCACTTCATGAGATGCACTTACTTTTGTGCCTTCTCTTTGTAGTTAGAATCTTATAACCTGGGTCCAAAGGTTAAAAGATCCCCTGTTTTTGGCTAGTGTATAGGTAGGAATTTATCCTTTTAAAGAAAGTTATAGAACACATGTGAATTTAAATATCTTCATTTCTAAAATGGATGGAATTGCAATATCTATCTCATAGATAATATAGAATAACTTAACAAGTATGTGTATTATTACCATATTAACATTTTTAATGACAATGAAACCAGGAATAATTGTCACCTTCTCTCTCAAAGAAGGGTATTTAGGATTGGGTTAGTGTATTCATCCCCAATCATTTCTTTAATCCATCAGAAATGTTAGAAAAATAGAATTCCTGACTGTTACGTTCCTATCTTTTCAGTCCATTGTATAAAAAAAACTCAAGAGAATAAAATCATTGTGCATGAATCTTACTAGAATCAAACTGGATCTATTTGGTAAAGGATCAGTTAATATTTGTGTTCTTGATGACCATAGGTATCTCATGTCATGACTCTACACTTTGTCATTGACTCTATTCTAGAACAATATTATTTTATACAGAAGGTGAAATGCATGTGCCAAAACAAGGGAAGTTAGTCAATTTGACTATTGGCAAATTTCTTATTTGAATGTCTTTCAGACACTTATGTTACAGACATTATTTGTGACACATTATTTTATACTTACAGTAAAATATACATGTTCCCTTGATGGAAGAATAAGTCTCACGCACACACACACATGTGCACACACACACACACATGTGCACGTGCACACACACACACATTCACACCAAAGGATCTATTCACATTCTTGTCCAGATCTTTGGATGTATTTGTTTCTTGGGGTGTCATTTATATTCAGTCACAGTAGAATAGGTGAATCATGATAGATCCATTATTATATCCACAAAGAGATGAGAAATAGGTCTCTAGAGCAATCTGACCATTTCATGCACAGTGGTGACTTAGTTATATGAAAAAAATACATTACTGGCACAATGGTTAGAGCTATAAATTACACGGGCTTCCCAGGAGTTTAGCCAGACTAAAAGGATCCAATAACAAACTGAAACTTTCTAATCTAGTGTTTCTGCATTTTGTTTCTTTGTCTGAATAGCAGTGATTTGGAAATTCAGTTGCAGTAACAGTCATCCCATTGGGATGCACTAAATCTTAAATAGAAAAAAGAAAAGAAATTTATTGCTATTTTCATGCACACAAATAATGATAGAGAAGCCAGGGAGTGGAATGTCATCACTTTCTTTTGCTACAGCAACATCTTCCTTCATAGGTTTATTTATAGGATGTGTCCACTGTCATTATGCCACAAGTCAGCTATTGGAAGAGTTGGCTCCACTTAAAATTTAAGGCATAGAAAACTGCATCCCGGCAGTGGTGACACTGACTGGAGTCATGTGGTATTTCTGACAACACTACCAAACTTCCTCATCTTCTCCTACTCCCTTTAAAAAATTATTACTTCTTTGATTGTCTTCAACTATGTTTTGGTTATATTTATCTGTCTTTTCAATTATTCCCATATCTACTTCCCACCTGAATTTGTGTCCCCGGCCACTCTTCTAAAAACAGAACAAGACTAGTGAGTGATGGCCAAATATTCCCAGATGTGTGGTCTTCCACTTAAGCCTTGTAATTTGTCAGGGTCTACACTCTTAGAGAAAATTTTTCTTCTTATCTCACCAAATAATAATCACCAAGACCTTCATAAGTAAGGATGGGATTTTGTGGCCAACATTCATCCCCAAGCTGTCATTCAATTTGGTTGGATTTCCACAGACATTTTGCATTCTTTCACAAAGTATATATTAGTTTATGTGTTAGGTGATATGCTGTGTCCAGAAGACACTGTTTCTTTGTAGCCATTGCTGCTTCTGTCTCTTACACTCTTTCCACTTCCTTTTCTCTCAGTAATACCATAGCCTTTAGGGAGTTGTATAGTATCTATGTTTCCTTAGGACTATGGTTTCCAGAGTATAGTTCTTTGCTCCTTGGCCAGCTATAGGTCTGTTGAAGTTAGGTTGTTCTGATTCCTAGCCTCATGCTCCCAAAAATAAGACTCAGATTCAAAATATATTTACAAATACTTTGGCCATATAACTAGGATATTCTATGACTAGATCATAATTTAAAATAATCCATTTATTCTAGTCTATATTCTGCCATCTGGCTGGTTACCTGTGCTCAGGTACCATGAGTCTGTCTCATATAATCTTCCTAGGCAAATCTTCCTGGCACTATCCCAGAAAACTTTCTGTCCCCTGGATGTTCTATCTCTCATTTTCTACCTAAGCTATAGTCACATATTTCTGATAGGTGCCACATCCATAGAGACACAAGATATTTTCTCTACTTGGGTCTCTGGGTTAGTCATCATCTACCACAAGGAGAAACTTATCATTCAATTATGGCTGTAGCATTAAATCATAAAAACTTAGTTTGCTATGATGTCCACTTAAAAGAATAATAATAGTACCTTTTCTTCTTTAGGGTCCATGACCTATCCAGGGAGAGATACATGGAACCTTAATGACACATGGCTTTCATTTGGTGGAGAAGGACATCCAAAGAATCATAGCTCTTGATGCAGTGACCTTATTCCACCAGTGGGTGTGTCTTTACAGGCCAGCCATTGCTGTATCTTGCAGATAGCTTGGTGTGATTGATGGTTGCTTTTCTCCTCTAACAGTCTCCAAAGCACCTTCAAGTACCATGAACTCTAGCCAGGGGAGATGGGGTTTCTAGATCAGTACCAGCCTTGTTGTATGACTCATGTGTGTCATGTTTTAAGCAATGGGCCTTAACCAGGAGCAATGACAATGACATATAATGTCTATGGGGCCTTACTGGACAATGACAACCTCCAAAAGCAACCTGCTCTTGTCACTGGAATTTTTGTTAACGTCTGGTGTAGTCAATTCCATGTGAGCATTTATTATAAAATGTGTGTGGTAGTTTCTGTTTTCAACTACCATCTTTCTTTAAAAGGGTGGTAGAAAGTTTCACCAACTTAAAACATCAACATGGCTCTAAGAACCGGAATGGAACTATTAACACTAGAAAATTCAATCATCTCTCCTTATTCTGAGAAAAAGTAACAAAAGAACCAAGCCACTGAACAAATTTCATCTCAAAGATTACTTATACATATACTTATAGTAATTCAGATTGAGTCAAATAATGATAGATGGAACACAATTACAAATTGTCCAACCTTCACCACTCTCTTCTACATTACCACGTTGATAATATGGAGGCTGTTTTTTTTTTAAATAGCATGTATACTTAAAATCATCAGTTGCTGACCAAAGAAAAATTGTATATGCTAGGCTATCACAGATTCCAGAAAAATGAGAAAGTACATTAAATTAGAATAAAATCTGGACTGAACTAAGGCCATGTAAATTTTAAAAATTAGTTAATTAATTCATTTTAATTTAATTTTACTATTTGGAATATCATTGATATGTTTATAACTTCTGTGAATTTGTCAGTTCAAAAATATTTTTTTCAATTTATATGGCTTAAAATTTGAGAATAGTACCAATGGCTTCCACTGGGTATCTAGTTTAGAGGTGATTTATTAGACAGTATTTTTATTTAGGATGTCTAATGGACTTTGATCAGAGCTTGACCATCTAACAGGCTAGAAAGATTGTGCATAAAGAACACTGAAGATTTTGCTAAGTTTTCTCATAACTTTGTGTTTATTTGCATGCATGTACATGAATGTACATATGTGGCATGTAAATGAAGGTCAGAGGACACTTGCAGGATTCGGATGTTGCTTTCTACCATGTGGGTCCAAGGCATAAAACTTAGGTTTTCAGGCTGGGCAGCAGGCACTTTACCCACTGAGTTATCTCATGGACCCTCTTTTTACTTAAACAGTCAAATGGCTGTGGGCTGATGTATGATAGGAAAATGTGTGTATTGTGAACCTATGTCCTGACTCCGTGCTTTCCTTTTCTGTTGAAAAGGCCTTCTTTCCATTCTCCTAAAATCTCCCTGATATAGTATTCCTTCGATCTTCCCCTTTGGTATACATTCCTTTTGATTTCCCCACATAAGGGCGATTATAAAAGAAATCCATTCATAATAATGGTCTTTTAAAACATTTATCATTTTCATGCATATAAATCATATATCACTATTAAGATTCTTATAATGTTTTGATTTTAATTTTAATGTTTATAACGTCCATTTAGTAAGAGTATCAATTTCCCTGATAGGAAGATGTGGTCTTCTCAACTTAAGCTTTGCAGTATTTTGCAGAGCAATGGGGATATGGTATTTGTGTTTTGGGGAATTTTCTACAAATTGAGTTAAATAATAGATATGACTAATTGGTGCCAACTACAGTGTGCTCTATGTATACAGAAGTCATGAAGATCTCTAATATGTGCAAGTGACAATTTTTCCTGTTGATAGAGCTAAGATCTATATGTGGTGAAAAAAAAACAGTTTCTTTTCTTAGCTGCTCATTAAGGATAAAAAGGTCTAAAGCAGTCTGATGTAGGAAAAAAAAAGAGATATGTGGAGTTTTTATAAGTGTGTCACATCGTGTAGAATAGTGTGGCGTATAGCCCAGTGATATTTTGTATAAAATATTCTAGTAAGTTTACTAATAAATATTAAGAGATTATTTTTGTATGTTTATTTTACTGTGTAGGTTTGCTTCTAAAACATGAGATCTTCCTGCCTTCTGAAAGAAGGCACGGAAGAAGAAAACACTTCATGACACTGACTCCACAACCACAATGCACACCAGCCTAAATGCTTCCTGCCATGAATAAAAACCAGCTTTCAGGAGGGATGTGAACTTGCCTGCTGTTCAGCAATTAGAGCGAAAGCTCACCAATGATAGAACTTGAGTGACTCACAGGGTCACAGTAATAAGCAAGAAACGAATGTATTGTGACTCCACGCATAAGAAATGTTTGTAAAATGATGTGTAGGTTTTTTAATCTACTGTATACCTGGAATATACCTGGAATGTATGTGTATCAGCAGTATGGAAGATTATGTGCCCAAATGCTGACCTTGGTCAGCTATGGACACGTGAGACTTGTAGAGTTGTGGTTGATTGCTTTTCTATTTATTTGATTAAAAATGTGTTCAGAGGTGAAAAAAATAAAAAAAGAATGGGCGAAAGCAATATTGCTGGCAAGAAGCAGAGCAGTGGCTGTTTGTGGGTGTGCTTTAGTGGCAAACGGAATGTAAAAACAGAAATATGTATGGATTTACGTAGCTATTGATCTATGCACTTTAAATTCCTATAGTTCCTCGTTTGTTCACTTCCTAAGGAAAATCCCCCACGCAATAAAGGGGGGAAACCTCATGCGGCGAGAAACCTGTCAGTGCAGTGAAGTTAGGTTGACTTCGTTCTTTCAGCATATCCTGGATGCCTCTAGAGAGAAAATATGATGGCTAAATACTTTTAGTTCAACATCTCCATAATAGTGGTCATTTTGATAGACCTATATATATATATATATATATATATATATATATATATATAAATATATATATATATATATTTAAATGCTGTCCTCATAGTTGATATGAGTAAAGCTGTTTCAATAGCCATATCACTCGGAATGTGCCCATTTTCTTCTGATTAAAGCTGCCATGATGATAATGTACACATCTCTTGTAGTCCTATTTGGTTACTTTTCTTGGAGATGTACTTAGCAGACAAAAGGCATGTGTCACACAGTCTTATACTAATATCTAGTTGTCAAATGAAACATAGGAGGAAATAAATGAATAAAATATCTTTGAGACAACTCAGGAAGAGAGAATAGAATAACACACTCTTTGAAAAATGTTAATTATTTTTCTTTTTCTTTGACATAATATTTGTACATGTGTATTGGGCACCTGTAATAATTAAATACACATATACAATGTGTGATACTAAATTTAGGTAATTGAAGTTTTCATCTCCTTATTATTTCTTTATAGTTTAAGTTCTCAAAGCCACCTTCTTCTTCCTCCTCTTCACCTCTTCCTTTTTTTTAACATCTAAAAGCTTTCAAATTCTGCATTTCCTGTACTAGACAGTAGACTACTAGGAGGTACTTCCCTTAGACATATTGGTTCTGATACCAATTATCTCGACTTTAGTGGAGAGAAGAATGTTGGAAAAGCGTGGATATAACATGCAAAAGGATTAGTCCTATCTCATAGAAGACTTAGAACCAGTAAGACAAGGGCTAATTTCAGTGCAGAAAAATCCATCTGCTTACTCAAGGGAAGACCATCCAGAGATTGCCCCAGCTTGGCATCCATCACATGCACAGGAACCAAATCCTAGCACTCTTCCTGATGCCAAGATTTGCTTGCTGACAGGAGCCTGGCAAGGTTGTCCTCTGAGAGGCTCTACTAACACCTGACTGAGACAGATGCAGATGCTTACAGCCAACTATTGGATTGAACCTGAGGAACCTTGTGGAAGAGATATTGGAAGGACTGAAAGAGCTAAAAGGGATTGAAGCTCCATAGGAAGAACAACAAGATCAACCAATAAGACCTCTCAGAGCTCCCAGATACTAAGCCATCAATCAAAGAGCATACATGGGCTGGTCCTTGGTACCTCACTACATATGTAGCAGAGGATTGCCTTATCTGGCCTCAGTGGAAGGGGAGGGACTTTGTCTTATGGAGACTCGATGCCCCAGAGAAGCGGGATGCTAGAGGGGTGAGGTAGGAGTGAGTGTGTGTGTGGGGGAACACCCTCTTAGAGGCAAAGTGAAGGGGGTGGGGTGGAGGCATTCATGGGGGGGGTACTGGGAAGGGGGACAACATTTAAAAAGTAAATAAATAAAATAGCTAATAAAATATATTATAAATAAATACATCTGCTGATGTTCTCCACCTGGAGATCCAGAGGAAGTGGGATCAAAGAGTATCTTCCTGAATGGTTCTGCCCAACTACCACAAGTGAAGCCCCTCATTATTGTGTGATTCTGGCGGAGGAAAAAAGGTTGCAGATCTGCTTGCAGCAGGAGAGGGGTAACAAGGTCTCAAGTTGTCCACAGGCACCAAATGTATAAGTAAGTAACTATAGTTTATCTACTCATCCCCTCTGGGTGGTTTTCCCACTCTTTTCTCTACTTTCTAATAGCTAAGGATAAGGGTATAAAGGATTTGGGGATGAGCCTTATGCTAACTGAAAAAAAAAATCTCACCACTAACATGTATTTTTCAAAGTTATTTAAACTTCTCAAGTCTCAGTTGAATTTGTAGTACACAAATATGTGTATTATAAAATAAAATTTATTTACAAAGCATTTGAAAGTAGAAGATGCCACCTTAAGACCTGCTTATACTGAGTCATATCCCTTAGAATTATCAGATACTGTGAATGTTTATGAACTCAGGGTCAGATTATCCTCAAAGGAGACAAATTCCTTAAATTGAACCAGACAATAGTTTCCTCATAAAACGAGAACAATCAAATCATCAGTCAGAGAACTGATAGAAGTAGGTATTGTTTTCATCCATAACACTCCAGCCTTGAAAAAAATTTTATTGCTAATTTATAAGCCAGCAAACATGTAGGTTTCATCATTGTATTTTTAATTTATAAAATGTCTTTGCTTAGTTGATTAAAGTCATCCAGTTATGCTGCTTAAATATAGCAATTATTTGGGGTTTGGTGGGTCTCATTCCATGAGAAGTTTTACTGCTAGTGCCGAGACATAATGGCATGAGCATCCGTTACTGCTTACAACAGCCCAAATGCTGACTGACAATAAGCTGTTACAAACTTCATTTGGAGTTTTTATTCATTATTTTCTCCCCCCTCCCATAGTAATTAGATTTATAATTGCAAGACCTGCCTTTGCAGTGGTAAACAACTGTTTTCCATTTAAGGAAAATATCTGTGTTCCTGAGGATTAATAGAAGATGACAAGTGCCAGGATTAAGTAGCAAAATAATACATCCCGATTCTAAAGGACCCAGAATGCTCTACCAATTTACTCTCCTGCGGTTGTACATGCAGCAATAGCCTAGTACAGGCAGAGCAAAAACCTCCTCCCTAGTTTGCAGCATTAGAGAAAATATTTTATAATGAAAGGGAAGAGGTTACAGAATCCTTAACTCAGATGCTATCTCTATTTCTGAGGACCAAGTAGGCAAATTTTCTAAACTTTATTAATAATGAGGAAAGACACCCACTTTGAAAGACCGTCTCAAGGGCACATCTCTCATATATGGCAGATCATAACTGCAGTTACAGAAAGGTAATTTCTCAATTTCAGAAGGACATGATATCTGTATCCTGTCTTTTTTAAGAGAAATAATTACATTTACAAAACATGAATTATAGGTTCCTCTTTAAGGGCTTCTACCTGTTTAGCAGAGGAATGGATACAGAAAATATGGAACATTTAGACAATGGAGTACTACTCAGCAATTAAAAACAATGAATTCATGAAATTCTTAGGCAAATGGATGCATCTGGAGGATATCATCCTGAGTGAGGTAACCCAATCACAAAAGAGTACACATGATATGCACTCAGTGATAAGTGGATATTAGCCCAGAACCTTAGAATATACAAGATACAATTTGCAAAACACATGAAACTCAAAACGAAGGAAGAACAAAGTGTGGATACTTTGCTCCTTCTTAGAATGGGGAACAAAATACCCATAGAAGGAGTTACAGAGACAAAGTTCGGAAATGAGGGGGAAGAAAAGACCATCCAAGAGACTGCCCCACCCAGGGATCCATCCCATATACAACCATCAAACCCAGACACTACTGCATATGCCAGAAAGATTTTGCTGATAGGACCCTGACATAGCTCTCTCTTGTGAGGCTATGGCAATGTCTGGCAAATACAGAAGTGGATGCTCACAGTCATCTATTAGATTGAACACAGGGCCCCTAATGAAGGAGCTAGAGGGGTCTGCAACCCTATAGGAGGAACAATAATATGAACTAACCAGTATCCCCCAAGAGCTGTGTCTCTAGTTGTATATGTAGCAGAGGATGGCCTAGTTGGCCATCAATGGGAGGAGAGGCCCCTAGGTCTTGCAAAGATCATATGCCCCAGTACAGGGGAATGCCCGGGTCAGGAAGTGGGAGTGGATGGGTTGGGGAGCAGGGCAGGAGGGTATAGGGTGCTTTGGCAATAGCATTTGAAATGTAAATGAAGAAAATATCTAACTAAAAATGCCTTAAAAACATGAATTGATCTGACATGGGAAAATATAGTGATGTTTTTAAATAACTCTATATTTCCATTTCATAGTGTATATACATTGTGTGTGTGTGTGTGTGTGTGTGTGTGTGTGTGTGTGTGTGTGTGTGTGTGTGTGTGTAAAGACAGACTGCTAAAGCCAGTTGGTTTCTCATATGACAAATAATTTCTCTTTGTGGGTAATTGCATATGCAGTATACCCAACTACATGAGAAGTCTGTACCACTGAAAGAAATAGCATCTTCAAATTATCTTTGAAGCATAACTCATTGTTTGTTCAAGCTAAAGTAAATAAGTAAAGACATGAGATGATCTCTCACTAACACAATTGAAAATCACATCTAGCAATGAATCTGTGGAAAGTGGAGACATCATTTTAGTTATAATAACTTTTGTAGCATAATTACTTTCAATTTCACTTACATATTTAAATCAGAAACTGATAAATAAGACAAAGAAAAGAAAAGACACCCTGAAGAAGGAAATCACTTGTTTCCAACTGTAGTAAGGGTCTTACAATAACTAAATTACTGCATTTCTGCATCTCCACATAATGCATGCATGTGTTTATTTTTTATATTCTACATAAATGTAATCAAATAAATAGTTGTATATGTGGCTTATGTGTTTATATGGGCTTTTCAAATGTTACAAGAATACATAAAACCTTGTGAAGGACATAATAGTCTTTTATGGCAATTGTTGAAAAGAATGGGAAAAAAGATAGAGGTGAAGGCAGCAGTAGCAGCATCAGGAGAGAGAGAGAGAGAAAGAGAGAGAGAGAGAGAGATCAAAAAGCAATGTCCCTATCATAGACAAATTACTAAAGTAGACATACTGAAAAAAGGCCTGTGATATGAGTAACAAACCATTAGTCTGGAACCTTCAAAGAACTCAAAGAATTAAACTTCAAGGAAACAAATGACAAAGCAAACAAAAGAAATACAGATTCCAAAGATATACATAAAATTATCCCAAGGAGAAACTGACTAGGGAATACTTGGAAAAGTGTTCAATATATTTAGCTGTTAGGGAAATGCAGATTAAACCACTTACAGATTCCACCTCACTACCGTAGGCTGAAATCATCAAGAACCATCAACAACAAATGCTAGCACAGAGAGGCAGAAAAGAGGAACCTTTATATACTGTGGGAACGTATCCTAGTAACACATACAAAATTATTTTGGAGGTTCCCCCCAAAATGAAAAAAAAAAAACCTACTTATTATACCACTGCTGGACACACACCCAACAGACTCTGTATTCTACAACAGGGATACTTACATAACTGTGTACATTATTTCCCATTTACAATACCTAGGAAGTGGAGGCAGCCTAGATGCCTAACAATCAGTGAATAGACATGAAGGTCAGGTTCACAAAACCAATGGGTGATTACTCAATTGTAAAGTGAAATAAGTTAGTATGGATATTGGTGGAAGAATGACCCCTAGTGAGGTATGCTAGGACTCAAAGATCAAACACCTCATGTTCTCTCTCATATCGGAATCCTAATGTCAACTCCTTAGAATGGTATCTAACATTGAGACCCATACAAACCAGAAAATAGGGTAAAGAGTTATTCTAAGAGAGAGTTGCACATACAACAAAGAAACAACAAACTGGAAAAAAGTAACCCTGTGGGTGGAAATGATCAGGCAGGGAGGGAAGGGAGAGGGAGCCTCTGGAAGTGATTATGGAAGAAGCAAGTATGAATTTGGATAAAAGGAATAGAAAAATTTTTTGGAAAGCAAGATATGCCTATGTGTGCAAAATAAGCTTGACAGTTGTGGTGATAGCCAACTGTACTCTGAAAGAATTCAGGATGCACTCACAAGAGACCAATTCCAATACTATAAGGCTGGCTAACAACTGAAGTGTTGAGCAGTATTAGTCTCATGTGTGAAACACACTTCTGATGGTTAACAAACTAATGTGGACTCAAACAGCCCTCTAAATATCTATGCTTATGCTAATAGGCAGGAGCAGCCCCAGCCTTGGTCTGAGAAGCCTCTCCTTACTATCTTACAGTGAACAATGGTGAGGGCAAAATTCATCTCTGTTTAACATGCAGGTGATAAGTGATGGGCATGGACCCAACTCTGAGCAAGTCAGTTCTACCACACCTTCTAAGGTTAAAAGAGGGATGCACAATCAGAAAGATGGTGTAAAATGCCATTCCCTAGAATCCTCCGACTTCATACAACTATTGGGATCATTAACTCACATCAACAGTAATATTTTTTTCCCATTGGGTCCACTCAAGACCAGCTCTATCAATGGCCAGTCAAGGAATGCATATGAACTCAGGAGGACTTAGTTACATTTGAACTTACCTTTGACCTAGTGAATATGAATAGATTCTGGCAGAGGAAGGATAACTGCACCTACTTTTGTCCCCTCTGCTGAGCTCACTGCATTCTAGCAGCATAAACCTACAGTCATACTGACAGCTCTGGCTAATCCTCATAGATCAGAAAATAAAATGAATATACATGCATACCTACTAGAAATTTGAAGGTAAAAGGGGGAATAAGTGGATTGGAAGAAGTTTACGGGCAGGAGCCTTTAGCAGGCAAACAGTATGTATAAATGTAAAATTGTAAATAAAACCACACCTATAAACAAAATATGCAGAGACATCAAAAGAGTTAAGAGATATGGAAACAAGTTTCACTGATATAAGACAGTCAGTAGTCTAAACCCTGGGATGAGCAAATAGAAACTTACTAGATGGTCTGGTGGCTTTAAAGGAAATGTTCCCCATAATCTTGGGCATTGGAACTCTTGGTCCCCTATTGGTGATGCTGTCTGGGTAGGGTGAGGTAGAGCTTAGAAGAAGGAGGTACATACATCTCTGGGGCCAGGCTTTGAGATTAAATATCTTTACCACATGCATTTTTCTTTCTGTTTTATGCTTGTGGCTCAGGATGTGATCTGCCAGTTCCCAACACCATGTCTTCCACCATGTCTCTTGCCTGCTGACCCCTGTCCTCGCCATAGACTCTAATCTGCTGGAATGGTAAGCCAAAATAAATTCTTTTTTCTTTCTTTAAATTTCCTTGCTCATGGTATTTTATGATAACAGCAGAAGTTTAACTGATACAGAGGGTGTTGGAAGAGGTTGGCCAATGCGATCAGGGTACCTATATATTTCCTTTTTTTTTTTTTAATTGGATGTAGGCACCCACTTTCCCATAGATTTAGGCAGGCAGGCTTTCTTTCTTCATGGTTACATTACAAAGGCAAATCTTTAAGTTCCTTAACTAAGATGGTGATTGTAAAACCAGCAAAAGGTTAGGAGAAGATTTGCATCTCAAAAGGGCACACAGAGAAATTATAATCGAGTTTTATAAAGCAAGCTTTGTTGGAGCAGAGAGGGATAAAAAGCTGTGTAAAGTTTTGTCAAGCTGAAGAAATGCCAGGGTGATCATGGTGACAGAACATAGATTAAAACACAGATGGACCACACCTCACCCTATGGATTGATTTTTTTCTCTGTTTCTACTGTAGGCTACAGTTTGAGAATCTTCTTCTATATCCGAGGAACACTTATCATTGTGGATTATGGACATCTAATGGTATTTGAAATTTTATCCACTACCGTGGAAAACCATGTTCGAGTCATGAACATTCAAGGGAACAAGGATAAATGAAGGCATTGGACAAAGAGGCCCTAAGTGAAAACTTACTGATCACACTGTGTTCAGAGAAGCAAAGCAAATCACTACCACAAAAATCCTCCAATCCTTTCCAGTCCACATAGTAAACTGTAATAGGATGATGGATGCATGTTCTCATGTCAGCTGAGTGATCACCACCCTGTAAAGCATGGAGAGAAAGGAAAACCATATAAAGACAATAAGTCAAACCTGGAGTCGCAGGCAAAAGCGCTGCAGTTGCCATGGTGAGGCTTCATCTTCAGGAGCACTACTGAAAGCGTCATGGATGGATTTCTCATGACCCTTACTTCTCAAGTAAGTTGCTTTATTGCCTAACATTCCACATGCTCATACGTCACTTTAGCTTTATCAGCTTTATTTTCAAACTGTTTCAGGCAATGTAGATATTAGGAATACATGGCTTAAATAGCTGCCTTGCCCTTTCTAACACCATGAGCTCATTTACAGAGTGTTTTGAGAGACCCAACTCTTCTCAGAAATATACTCTGATTGTCCCCCACTCCCAGGAGCAAGTTAGGAGTGACTTAGGGGTTAAAATAATTTCTCAAACATGATGTTGTATTTAGGTTCTTTTTAGAGCATCGAATCAAATGTAATGCCTTACCATGGAGCATCATAGACAATTCCTGTATGTGTGTGTAGGTTCATGGTAAATAATTATCATAGAACTGATGATATTTGAAACATCTTAAAGTTTGAGCTGGAGATACAGCTCAGGTCGGAGAGTGCTTGTCTGACATTGAGAATTGCATGTGCTGCAATCACAGAGTGGTGGCATACAGATATAATCCCAGAGCTCAGCAACTGGAGGCATGAGGAGAAGGAGTCAGGAGGATCAGACATGACATTCATTCTCAGCTACATAGTAAGTTCAGCAGGGCAGCATGAGTTACATGAGACATTGTTGTTAAACAAAACTAAGAAAAAACAATAAATGCAAATTCAAAAGCCTATACAATGGTCTATATTGTAAAACAGAAAAATACTGTATACACCAGTGAAGATTAGTGATCAAACAAGTTCAAACCAGACTCTGTTCATCGACTGTCACTACAATGTTTTCGCCTAACACATTGTGATATTGAGGACATTTTACAACATAGACTTTTAGTGACATAAAGGAAATAGAACTAACAATTTTGTTAAGTATTGACAATCGGGCAATGTGCTGAATTCAAAAATAACCACTTCCATTTACTTTCAGTTTATGAAATTATATCCATTTCTCTCCATTTCTCACAACTCCTAACACAGGATTTAAAGCAGGAAACGTATCAAAGGGCAGAGTCAGGACTGTGGCAAGTGTGCATCCTGCTGCCCCTTACTTAATGCAATGCTGCATAGTCTCTTTTCTGTAGATTGGAGCATATATCAAGGATGTCTGATTAATGCCACTTTAGTCTGTGGAATTAGAAGACCAAAATCTATGCTACATATTTCCCCCCTCTAAATATTTTAAGAATCTTCTATTAGACATTTTAAAACTAATATTAATTTAATGCTACATAGTCAGACATGGACCATTTATCCAATCATTATGTAAAAAGATTATGTAAAACTGAGCATATTGTAGGCTCTCATGAAAGTAATGATAAAAGAAATATTTTATTTTTAAAGATTTATTTTAAGGGGATGGGGAGATGGCTTAGCAGGTGAGAGCATTTCTTACTCTTCTAGATTACCCCAGTTAGATTCCCAGGACCCAAATGAGGACTTACAACCATGTGTAACTCCAGTTTCAGGGGATCAAATGTACTTTTTTTTTTTTACTCCATGGGCATGAGCCATTCATGAGGTGCACAGAGGTACACATAGGTAAAACATCAATACACATGAAGTAAAAACAACTACATGTGCAGTCTTAAAAATTTAGTTATATGTATCTGTATTCCTCTGTTTGAATTTGTGGAGACAGGACCAGAAGAAGGCTTGTATCACCTGGAGCTATAATTACAGGCAGTTCTAAGCCAATTGGTGTGGGTTCTGGGAACTGAACTCTGAATTTATGCAATAAGATTATCACTCTTAATTGATGAAGCATCTCTTGAGCCCCAAGAATGGTGAGGAGAGGCCCTTGGTCTTGTGAAGGCTCAATGCCCCAATGTAGTGGAATTCAAGGGCAGGGAGGCAGGAGTGGGTGGGTGGGGGAGCACTCTCATAGAACCAGGGGGATAGGGGATGGGATAGAAGCTTTCCGGGGGGGGGGACTGGGAAAGAGGACAACATTTGAAGTGTAAACAAAGAAAATATCCAAGAAAAAAAGAAAAAAAAGAAGAGTCATTTTAGAATAATTCAAGTGTATTATCTTGTTCACAATAGACCTAACACACTGGATGAGAGAATTCAAATCATGACATTTCTAAAGTAGGTTTATACTGCCCTTTAATCCAACTTTCCATACATTTCTTCATTCAGGATACATTTTGTTGGAAGGTTCAATCTTAGATCCAACAGAGCAAAAGAAATGTTTAGATAAGAGGTTAGAAACAAGGCAAGATATAATAAACTGTATCTAATCCAACATGCAATAAATATACAAAATTAATTATTTACTTTAAAAGATCTTGTAGGTGAAGGTGGCTCTATTAATTAATGAGGACCAGTGTTTCATGGCAAAATAGCATGAACCCTACACCAACCCACTCAGAATGAGGAAATAAACATTTCCAAATATTTTATATAAGAACATTTTCTTCATAAGCAAGTTAATAAATTAATAAGTTAATAAGGAATAAAATTTACCCACCATTTTATTTATGATTTTAAACAAAGTACCTTTAAGATAGTATTAGAAAATCAAACAGAAACCATGTAAAATCAGTAAGTATGATGGCTGAAACTGTGTATCAAGCATTTTGGGTTCTTTTAACATTAGTGTAAAATCAATTTTATCTACTATTTGAGAATATATGAGAAAAGTCTTATGACCATTTCAATAAATGATGAAATAGCATTTGATATAATTATATGCATTAAATATAAAAACAAAACAAATAAGGACTAGAAAGTATCTTCCTTAAGTGGATAAAAATATCAGTGTAAAGAAGGCAGGTGTTCTGTGGAGGAATTAATGGGATGTTGCTGGCCTAGCTTTGGAAGATTCTCAGTTCCAAGTGCGTGACTGCCTCAAACACACACACACACCCTCCACAGAGAGAGAGAGAGAGAGAGAGAGAGAGAGAGAGAGAGAGAGAGAGAGAGAGAGAGAGAGAGAGAGCTCACATACAAACCCATAATTGTCAATAAAAGAGTAGATCTTGTGTGCCTAAAAGTGGTAATAGAACAAGTTTATATATTTTGAACTCCTCTATTTAATATTTTACTGAAGTTAGGTGATACTGGTTTACTTCTATTTTTAATAATGAATATTTAAGAATGAAATTGAAGGCCGGGTATGGTGGAGCACGCCTGTAATCCCAGCACTTGGGAGGCAGAGACAGGCAGTTTTCTGAGTTCGAGGCCAGCCTGGTCTACAGAGTGAGTTCCAGGACAGCCAGGGCTATATAGAGAAACCCTGTCTCGAAAAAAAAAAAAAAAAAAAAAAAAAAACCAAACAAAAACAAAAAGAATGAAATTGAAAAAATAGCATTTATAAGAACATGAGAACACAAAATACCTAGGTACAAACAAATCTATAGAAGAGATTATTGCAAGCTCTATAGACATAAAACTGAAAGGCAAGTCAACAGTTTCCATGACACATCTCAAAAGGCTACAATAAATTGAGCTACATGATTTGGGAGAGTTTATTCTATAAATGGTCAGTTTTATTTAATTGTATGTGTACCGTCAGCATAGACTCTTTAAAATTTCTGACCATCACTAAATAATAAAACAGATGAGCCAGACACTAATAGTTTATGAAAGTACAAAGGATTTTAGATGCATAAAAATGATTTTTAAAAGAACATTTTGGAGAACATTCACAGCCTGATTTCAATATTGCTATAAACATACACAACACAAATAAAGAAGATAGTAAATTTACATTAACACATGTCTTGAGGGCTGGATAGATGGCTTAGGAGGTATATGTGCTTGCTATGAAAACCTGAACAGCAATGGCTTGTGCTGTAAGATCGAGAATTGACAAATGGGACCTAATGAAACTCCAAAGTTTCTGCAAGGCAAAAGACACCGTCAATAAGACAAAAAGACCACCAACAGATTGGGAAAGGATCTTTACCTATCCTAAATCAGATAGGGGACTAATATCCAACATATATAAAGAACTCAAGAAGGTGGACTTCAGAAAATCAAATACCCCCATTAAAAAATGGGGCTCAGAACTGAACAAAGAATTCTCACCTGAGGAATACCGAATGGCAGAGAAGCACCTGAAAAAATGTTCAACATCCTTAATCATCAGGGAAATGCAAATCAAAGCAACCCTGAGATTCCACCTCACACCAGTCAGAATGGCTAAGATCAAAAATTCAGGTGACAGCAGATGCTGGCATGGATGTGGAGAAAGAGGAACACTCCTCCATTGGTGGGATTGCAGGCTTGTACAACCACTCTGGAAATCAGTCTGGCGGTTCCTCAGAAAACTGGATATAGTACTACCGGAGGATCCAGCAATACCTCTCCTGGGCATATATCCAGAAGATGCCCCAACTGGTAAGAAGGACACATGCTCCACTATGTTCATAGCAGCCTTATTTATAATAGCCAGAAGCTGGAAGGAACCCAGATGCCCCTCAACAGAGGAATGGATACAGAAAATGTGGTACATCTACACAATGGAGTACTACTCAGCTATTAAAAAGAATGAATTTATGAAATTCCTAGCCAAATGGATGGACCTGGAGGGCATCATCCTGAGTGAGGTAACACATTCACAAAGGAACTCACACAATATGTACTCACTGATAAGTGGATATTAGCCCAAAACCTAGGATATCCAAGATATAAGATACAATTTCCTAAACACATGAAACTCAAGAAAAATGAAGACTGAAGTGTGGACACTATGCCCCTCCTTAGAAGTGGGAACAAAACACCCTTGGAAGGAGGTACAGAGACAAAGTTTGGAGCTGAGATAAAAAGATGGACCATGTAGAGACTGCCATATCCAGGGATCCATCCCATAATCAGCTTCCAAATGCTGACACCATTGCATACACTAGCAAGATTATGCTGAAAGGACCCTGATATAGCTGTCTCTTGTCAGAGTATGCCTGGGCCTAGCAAACACAGAAGTGGATGCTCACAGTCAGCTATTGGATGGATCACATGGCCCCCAATGAAGGAGCTAGAGAAAGTACCCAAGAAGCTAAAGGGATCTGCAACCCTATAGGTGGAACAACATTATGAACTAACCAGTACCCCGGAGCTCTTGACTCTAGCTGCATATGTATCAAAAGATGGCCTAGGCGGCCATCACTGGAAAGAGAGGCCCATTGGACACGCAAACTTTATAAGCCCCAGTACAGGGGAACGCCAGGGCCAAAAAGGGGGAGTGGGTGGGTAGGGGAGTGGGGGTGGGTGGCTATGGGGGACTTTTGGTATAGCATTGGAAATGTAAATGAGCTAAATACCTAATAAAAAATGGAAAAAAAATATGAAGACTTGTTTGCAAAAACTAATGCTGAAGCCAAGTGTGATGGTGCACACCTTTCATTCAATCACGCAGGAGGCAGAGGCAGATGGATCTCTGTAAGTTTGAAGCCAGCCTGGTCTACAGGGTGAGTTCCAGGACAGTCAAGACTTTGTAGAGAGATGTTTAAAAGATGCTGGGCAGTTGAATCGTCATGAAGTGTAGCTGTTAACAAAGTTACGGAGCCTCAGCTTTTGTTCCACCCAGGGTGTTCAGCTATTTAAAATTCATGTATCAAAAGATGGCCTAGTCGGCCATCACTGGAAAGAGAGGCCCATTGGACAGGCAAACTTTATATGCCCCAGTACAGGGGAACGCCAGGGCCAAAAAGGGGGAGTGGGTGGGTAGGGGAGTGGGGGTGGGTGGGTATGGGGGACTTTTGGTATAGCATTGGAAATGTAAATGAGCTAAATACCTAATAAAAAATGGAAAAAAAAAAGAAAACCTGAAAACCTGAATTTGGTTTCCTTAGACCCACAGTGAAAGGAATAGTCTGACTTCCAACAGTGTTATTCACATGCTGGGATCCATACATATGCATAACATGCATGTGAATGCACGTGCACACACACACACACACACACACACACACACACACACACACACACACAGGATATAGAATGATTTTACATATATAAAGTAATTTAATAGAACAATGTCATTAGATTTTATGTGTGTACATGAAATGTGTTAAAGCAACATTTTCAATATAATTCAAAGTGCAATTAGTAATCTTTGCACAAAATAAATCAGAAACAGCTGGCTATCTATCTAGGACATCTTTGATCCTTACATGATGTTCAACAGTCTTCTCAAACTGGATCATATAACTACAGTAGAAGAACAAAATTTCAAGAAAATATTGGATTAAAAACCCCGGTTGTTGGTGAATCACAGTCAGTGACCCAAAACCTAAGTACCAAGAACGAATTGAAAAGGAGACAGGAATGAGCAGACTTCACATTTTCTATACGATGTTAAATGATCACTCAAACCTTCCTGCTAGAGCAGAGATACGTGATACATGGAAGATGCGTGCTTTTAGAAAGGTAGGTGCTTTCATGGTGCTTGTATTGTTTCTGTTGTTCCAAACCACACTCTTTGCAGTTCCGTTCTTCCCTGTTCTCTTATAGCGATGGTAGATCTGAACATTAAGTGTCCATCTATTTAACCATATCTGGGGGAAATTAGCAGTCAGTGTTTTGACAGTCTTATTTATGATGGTTGGTTATTGAAAGACAGAAGGAACATTTAAATCTTGTTAATCAGGGCAAAATAAGTACTGTTTTGTGTTCATATGATTACTGACCTTTCAATTGCCGCAATGTTAATGGCCTTGATGCCCAAGATGGACTTCAAGTTATGTGAGAAATATAATTTGCTTAGACACTGTGCTATGTCATTTATACATATTATCTCATATAGTCCTTATGGAAATCTTACAAAATAGATTAAAGCCTTCATTATAGATATTGAAATAGAAGTTTAACTAGGTTCATTTGCCTGTTATGCCTCTCACCCCATATTTGATCCAATATCGACAAGATTCAATGGTCTTTCATTATATAAGGCTGGTGAAATTAATTGATGAGACTTACTCAAGCTCATTCACAAATCAGCAGCTACAATCTGATCCCTGCCAGTGATGTGACAAAAGTGGGTTCAACAAAACCGGAGTCTCTGACTCTTAGAAAGTTTCAAGGTTAGATAAGAAATCCATTTCTTTTTGAAACATCTTAAGCAAATTAAAATCCCTGAGATATCTTTGATCATAGTATAACAAAATTAGTTAGCTGGAAGGGAAATTGAATATATTTTCATTTAACTCTCTCCTGTTTGAGTCGATGCTCTGAAGTATAAAATGAATCTCCAAAATCTACATTGGAAGATTCAAACATTATGTGACCACTTTCCAAATTCTGCCTCCCTGGAGTATTTGTGCCGCTGTCAGGGCCTTTCTGCATGAAAGATATAGGGAGAATGGGGAAAAACACCATGAGTAAGAGCAGGCAAGCTTGCAGGTAAGTCAGAGTGGCTCTCCTTACCACATACGGAGAGTAGTGTCGAGGTGGCAGGAGTGGAGACAATTCTACAGAGCCCGCAGTAAGAGGAGGTGGGTGAACAGGAGACAAATATCATTAGCCTGAGATGTTGCACAGACAGCTCATTGATTTTCTTTTCACTTTAGTCTCAAAGATGCACACTGGTAAATAGCAGATCATGTCTTGGGAGCCAGGCTGGAACCCAGCAACAGCAGGAAGAGGCAAGACGCCTTGTAGGGAAGGCTTGCTCATGTGGCAAACATCTCACGTCTCTGAGTCCCTTGTGTGTAGCTTGTTAGATGAGAGAAAGTAACTCGCTCTGGCATTCTGTGAAGAATTGCAAACACTGCAGCTTCCTGCATGCAGCTTCACTGTTTTAATACTCAGAGAATTGAGACAGTCAGGGAAGTTTCTTCCTTGGAGGTGGCTGTAGCGGAACACTTGTACATCATATGGTATAGGCATAGACTGGTAGGGTATATTTAAAACAGAGTTCCCGCAGTGAAAACTTCATAATGCCAGAACCTTCTGAGAAAGCCCACATATGTGTCTAAGTTGGGTGGGTTAAAGTCTAATGCATCAAAAATACCAGTAAATCTCAAATGATACCTTTTGTCCAAAATATAATGATCTGAAATGATCAGACAAGGAGTAATGTCAAGGCCTATTGGGACCAAGAGAAGGAAGCTAAGGATGCAGTTATAAAATGGAGACAGAAAAGATTGTTTGCTTCCTAAATACTCAAACAATACCCAGAGAACGGCCCAATGAACAGAATGTGCTTCTGAGTCACCCCTCAAACGGTATACAGGAAATGTCTCTATACCATGGGAAACTCAGACAGAGGCACTCTCAACTCTGCGGCAGATCAGTTTAGGGCTAGAAACCAGCTACAATTGGGAAGGAGAATTAATACCTCAGATTTCCCCTAAATCTTCCCCAAGCTTGTAAGTCACTATTAGTCATTTGAGAACCAGTATGTTGCCAGTTGATCCAATTGGCCAGAAGGTGGATTGCAGGAGACATTGCTGGGTTGCAGAGAGCCAATTGCTTTAGGGATGCAATACTTGTTCTCTCAGATGCTTGCAGTACCAGCAGCCAACACCTCAAAATTTGGTTTCTCTTCACAGCCTTCACACTACCTGAGGAAAGTCCTCTTGTCTAAGCTTATGCCCTGCAAGAACTACCCCTGTGCCTGAAAGGAAGGATAGAAAAATTGGAAGATTCCTGAGATCTTAGCCTGAAACATCTGTGACCTATGGCTTTGGAATAATGTTAAGCCCTAGAATTGCTAGAGAAAGAACCACCAATTTCACAAACTTTGTGCCAAAATATCTTTTAAAGATCTATTTACTTATTTCATGTATGTGAATACATAGTTGCTGTCTTCAGACACCCCAGAAGCGGGCATCAGATCCCATTACAGATGTTTGTGAGCCACCATGTGTTGCTGGGAATTGCTCTTAACCATTGAGCCATCTCTCCAAACCCCTGAGCTACATTTGAAGCAAGTGCTCTTAAATTAAATACTGGCCAGGATGATCAACTCCAGCCAGAACCAATCCAGTGTTCCCAGGAAATGGTGAGAGGCTTATAAAGGCAAGCAAATGAGGCCACTGTCCTTCCCATTCGGTCCAATCAGGGGCAAGCATAGATTCTGACGTCCTTTGTACTTGCATACCTCCAGTGTACATTTAGTCAGAGGCAAGCATACATCCTGGCTTGTTTCCTGCCCAGGTCCCTCCCTCCCATAAGCGATCAATCACATCCAGTGCTGGTGAGCCAAACAAACGTGTTTAGGGGACCACAAACATGTGGCCTGTTATCTCCCATAAGCAACAGCCTCCAGCATTCCAGGCAGCATCTGTCCTTGGACAAGGAGCTTACAGGTTAGAGGCGGTTTTTGCTTTTTGAATTTCTTAGGCACAGTCATTAAAACTAGAAGCATAACTTTGGCTCTTACAGTATGTTTTCCCTGGAATTGAAATATAAGATGGCACACAGTTGTCTTTTCCTTCCCTCTATTTCAAAATGTGGTTAAATTGGCTTGTGTTTTTAATCACTCACACAATTAGATTAGGCACAATCTTGTTATTGTTTTCTTGAAGGCCATGCATTTCCTCTACCACAACCCACTACTTTTGGATGCTCTTAACTTATTATCATTTCCTTTGATTTTTATTCATTTATATACAATTTATCTAAATGGAGTTTTTCTTTTAAATGTTAGAGGCTTTTCTCGCTTGATGAATCATGCCTGTTAGGAAAAAAGGATAACTACATCCTAATATTTTTCTGTTGGCTGACTCTACTTTGTAAATCCTTAAACACAATTCATGTTTTAGAGTTTAATTTTCTGTCATGGCCATTGTTTTACTTTTGTCATCAATTTATAATTTCTATAATTTTTGGTTTATTACGTCTTCATATATTCAGTGTTTTCTAAAACTTTTCCCCTTCTTACTTTCTTTAATATGTTCATTACTATTATTTTGAATTATTTTTGTGTGTTCAGTGTTTTCTAAAGCTTTTGCCCTTCTTATTTTCTTGAATATATTCATTGCTATTATTTTGAAGTTATTGTTGTTTGAAAGGTCCGCTTTCTCTTTGTGTTCCCATCTTCAATCCTTTCACTGATAAGAAGCCAACTAGGACTCTTTTTATTTTTATTTTTTTTTTTTTTTGTATAGCAATATATGTCGGTTCATGCTTGAATTATGAACCAGAAGTCAGGGGTCTTGGTGATGTTTTCCTTCTGCGGAGAGGCTCACATTTCTTTGTCAGGGAGGTCATATTGCAGCAGATAAGCTTTATCCTTTCAAGATTAGCTTCATCTTCTATGGCTCCATTTCACTTAATCCTAAAGAATGGTTCTCACTTATGAGGACAGTCCTTCTCTGGTATCAGGTCAAATCCCAGGGAGTTTATGTAGCCTCTCTTGGCAATATTTGAAATCCAGCCACACCAAGTGATTTCTCCTGTCACCTATTTGAGTCTCACTCCCTATATTATAATTTATGATAGATTCCATGGTTTCTTAACTTTAAAAAAATGTAGCAGTATTCAAATTTTGTTACTTTTGCATTCAGATTTGGGTAGAGAGTTGCTTCTCTGTGACTGTCTCTTATAAGAACCAACAAGCCTGATTAGTGATGACATCAGTTGACTCACAATGTAGATTTCAAGACTCTCCTAAGGCCCTCCAGTAGCTGAAGAGCTACAGTTATATAATGGCTACTAAAAGAGAGAGATAGGTCTGTATATTGAAAATTGGTCGGTTCCCTCAAAGAAGCAAAATTAATGTGTCACTCAACTTGAATAGTTTCCTTATTTCAAGAAACTGTGTAATTGGTTGTTTTTAATGAAATCATATAAACATGTAATATCTATAGAGATACACAGGTCTCTATATGTGTGCTAAAATGTGTATGTACAAATATTTTACTGGGATATAGTACTAAACACACAGGTGTATAAGCTCCATATCTGACCTTCCTGCTAACTCCATTCTTTCACTATCACTGTCAGCACAACAGTGTACTGAAATCCACGTTATTCTCTAACATGGCTCTTCACACGTCTGCTTTCACAAATGGTGTTCTTTCCTTTCTTATTACGTTCACATGATCTCATCCACTTTGTAGGGATGGATTATTCTTTCAGTCCTCATCCATCTTTACTTGACTCTTGTTTTCTTCTCAGGATGAATTGATGGGTGTTTCTGTAAGAAACACCCCAATCCTACCTGTAGCCATCACTTCTAAGAAGACTAAATTCTCTTCTAAGAAGATTAAAATCAGGGGTTTGTCTATCTTTCTCTCTAAGTGTTTGATTTTGAATTGGTTTTCTTTCTTCTTTCCTTCTGTTTCTTTCCTTCCTTCCTTCCTTTCTCCATCCCTCCCTCTTTCCTTCCTTTTTTCTTTTACTTTCTTTCCCATTTTTATTAAAATAGATTTTTCTCATAAAATATATTCTCATTACTGTTTGCTCTTCCTCTACTCCCAGTTCCTCCATCCTCCCCACACCCTAGTGATCCACTCTTTTTCTGTCTTTCATTAGAGACCAAGCTTCCATGGGAGAATGCTAAAATATCACTGTGGTGGTTAGAAAAAAAGTGACCCCATATGTGCTCATTTAGGGCACTATATAGTGGCACTATTAGGAGATGAGATCCTTGTTGAACTAGAAGTGTCCTTATTGGAGGATGTGTGTGACTGAGAATAAGCATTGACTTCTAAAAGGCTCAAGCGAGGCCTAGTGTGATTGTCTCTTCCTGCTGCCTGCTAATCAAGATGTAGAACTCTCTGCTACCTCTCCAGCACCGTTTCTGCTGCATGCACCATGCTTCCTGCCACAAAAATAATGGACTGTAAAGCAGCCCCAAGGAAATGTTTTCCTCTATAAGAGTGGTCATGGTGTTTCTCCACAGGAATAGATACACTAAGACAATGACAAAATAAAATATAATAAAATATAGCAAAAATTATTGAAGTTGGACAAAACAACCAAAGAGAAGAAAAGGAGCCTTAAGAGCAGGCACAAAGATCAAAGACGCACTCATTCTCTCACTCGGAAATCTTACAAACTTATTAGGCTAAAGGGTAGAATGTATATGCAGAGAACCTGGTACAGACTCATGGAGGCTCTGAGCTAGCTGCTCCAGTCTCTGCTGGTTCATATAAGTCTTGCTTAGTTGATTCACAGGACTTAGATTTCCTCTCTCCTCTCTGGTTCTTAAACTTTCTGCAGGTCCCTTTCTGCCTCCTCTTCCACAGGTTCCCTGTGTGCTGAATGGAAGGATTTGATAAAGGCCTCCCATTTACACCTTCTCCACATAATGTCTCTCTGTGAGTGTCTGCATCCATTCCCATCTGCCAGGAGGATGGGAACAGAGGAAACCTCTCTGATGACAACTGAATAAGGCACTTGTCTATGACCATAGGTAAACATCATGAGGGGTTAGTTTTCATTTTATTTATTCATCCTTCATACAGTACATCACATATGCCTTCACTCGTCCCAGTCCTTTCCTTCTACCCTCTTTCTTGTCCAGATCCATACCTCTTCAGTTTCCCTTGAGAAAAAAAAAACCAGACCTCCAAATAATAGCAAATGAACACAATATAAGAAGATGCAATAAGACTGAGTACAAACCCTCATTCTTAAGGATGAATGATGCAACCTAGCAGGAATAAAAATGTCCTGGGATCAAGCAAAAGAGTCAGAGATACCCACAGACTAATTGTTAGGACTCCCACAAAAACTCCAAGCTAAACAAACACAAGCATGTATGCAGACGATCTAGCACAAACCCAGGCAGGGGCTCCCAGTTGCTGCTTCAGTCTCTGTGAGCCCCTCTGAGTCCTGCTTATTTGGTTCTGTGGGCTGTGTTCTCCTGCTATTCTTGACCACCCTGGCTACTATAATCTTTTCTCCTCCTCTTCTACATGGTTCCCTTAGCTCTTTTTAATATTTGGGTGTGGGTCTCTGCTTTTGTTCCACCAGCTGTTAGCAGATGCCTCTCTGATGACAATTGACTAGGCACACATCTCTGGGTATAGCAGAATATCAGGAGTCATTTTATTGAGTTTTGTCGTTGTTGCTGGAGGTGGTTTTTGCCAGTCATGTTTGGTTCTACCATCGGTCTCTGGGCAATACAGCATCCAGTTCCTGGCTATCAGGGCAGTGTCAGACATCGCTTCCCTCTCATAGCCTTTTCTTGGAAATTACAGGGATGGTTATGGAGTCAGATAATGTCTTCCTAACACTTTTCAAAACACACTTGCTCATGAACAAAATCTTTGAACACATGTGGTCTTCTGATAGAGTTAACATCTTGAAGTCTCTATTTTCTTTTCTAGAAAACAAAGAGGGTATTGATATATATCTATTGTAATTATGAGATGATCAACCAACAAAAATATACGTTAAGTCTTTTTATGGTGTTTATTATAGGATACATACATTAAAATACATAATAATTATTACTTTGATATTGTCATACTTATTGCTACTTCAGTAATGCTGTTTAAATAGATAAGTTCCCAAAGTCTTAGTTCTTGGCTGCCTCAGAGACTCTAAGGAGAGTTGCTGGTTGACTCACTCTGCCCTGGCATCTGGGACTCTGCTCTGTTGGTTGTCTGTGGAGGCAGCTGTCTCCTATGAAGGCAGGCATTTTTATCAGCTGAACACCAAAAAAAGTAGAGAGAATAAATTCTTTTTTATTTCTTACAATGAATATTCGCTAAAAAATATCTAAAGATAGAGTCCACTAATTAAATTGCTACATGAACAAAATAATGATTGATACAGCACATTAGAGACACAAGAGCACTGTGACCAGTTAACACTGTCAGGGCCTTTCTTGAGGGGAAAGATAAGGTCTGGAAAGTAGAGTGGTCCATCTCTGAAGGGCAGCAGAGTAAAGGTTTCAATAACTATTCCACTAAGGCATATTTCCTCCTGAGAACTATACACATTCAGAGCATTCAGAGCATTTCCTGCCCTTGTCATTATTTAGAGCAGAGTTCTCAGGATTTGGGTTATTATTTCTGATTGGTAAAAAGAACAAATAAGACCCAGCAGGTGACAAGATCTAGCACTTGAGAGTAGAGTGGTAAATAGGTTTTGGCATTACTATTTTCTTTACTGCATAATAAGATTCTGATATCCTTAGATGTTTCTTTCTGAGAGCACATGTGTAAGTCTTTAAGTGTCATAGTCTCACTGTAGAAAAGGCTGAAGGGCAGGAAGCCAAGGAACAGAATGTACCAACGCAACCATAGTCATTTTTGTGTCCCAGTAGCATATAATCAAAGGTAATTTTCATGAACACTTTCTTGCACATGAAAATTGCTTACAAGAAGAAATAATGACTTCTAATTATTGATTGAATGTATGTGCTTTTGAGGTCATGTGTCTTAGTGATTTTATGACAACTTAAACACAGCAGCCCGAGACTGGAGAGGACAAAGTATTTGGAGAGAGATGATCTTCTCACTCATAAATGGCCATCTTGCTGTGGTGTTCTCATAGTTCAGAGAAGAAAGAAGAATGAATCCCATTTTATAAGAACAGTGATACTATTCTGGAGAGTTCTGTTTTAGCCTAAACACATTTTCAAGGCTCCATCTTCAAATATTGTCTCACTGAGGCTGGATTTCAATATACAGTTTTGGGTCTAAAGAAATATTTAGACAACACCAATGGTTATGCATAGGTCCTGGGTAAGAAACACAGAATATTCATCACTACAAATCATGAGTTTGTCTGGAGGCTAAACATCAGAAAGACTTGACAATGTCAAAGGATAGGACAGAGAGAGGACATGGTTCTGAGTTCATGGATCTGTATTTGGTTTTATATCATTTGTTAGAATACATGCCATCATGATCATGATTGATCAGCTCAGTTGATTCCATGTCTTGGCTGTCGTAATACTGCAAGGAGCTTGTGCTACTGATAAGCTATGGAACATCAAGTGAATTATTTCTTCTTTCTGGACATTATATAAATAATTTCACAAATATAGTTTATAATATTAATGCAACGTTTTTAGATCGTTTTAAGAGCAAAATAAAGTGTATATATATATATATATATATATATATATATATATATATATATCATCAACTTAATATGTCTGCTAGATATACAACCAACTGAACATGCTCATACATGCATCTAGCACTTCACAATGCTGTAGAAGTCTGTTGCTTGTGTCAGTGGATAGGAAGGAAGTTAGTAGAATATCTGTATTTTTTTCCTGAAGGTTTTGGCCCTACAGGTTATTTGCATTCCTGAGTGCAAGTTTCCTTCTAATTTCAAAACTACAAGTTATGGGTCAAATCTCCTTGTTATATTCGTCTCACCTTGCTCCTCTGTTTCTCTTTCTAATTTAAGAGCTCTATAGAGAGATGGCTTTGTCGTCATGTGTATACTGCAATTTAGAGGACACAAGTTCAGCTACCAGCATATCAAAATTATCTGTAACTAAAACTTGAGGGATCTGAGGTTCTCCTCTGGACAGATGCCTTCCCCTCCAAAACAAACTGAATTTTAAAAATACAAAGATCACATGTGATGATTTTGGTCCCACATGGATAATCTTGGATAACTTCCCCATCTTGGAATACTTGGCTTCATTATATTCAACTGTCAGCCTTTGGCAGTGTTAGGAATATTTCAAAGTAAATATCGACATCATGGGGGAATTAATTATTTTTCTCATAGGAATTCAAGGTTCTAGGAAGTACACCTGTAGAATGATTGGTTTGTTTGGAACATGCTAGTTTTTAAAATTGAAAATTAAATAGGTATCCATGCTATATTTATCCCACAATTTCCTTTTGTCACAGAGAGTCATTCCTAACCCCTCCTCAGGCCTAAGTCACGGGTGGCAGGGTAGTCGATTTAACTCAATCCCTTAATGTGCCTATTTAAAATATTTGGGCTAGAAAAGTTTTCTGTAACATTCTGAAAAGTCGGTGTCAAGTCTCCAGGTCTGGAGACAATGAATTGAACTGAGCAATAGCAACCAGACTGCCCTTTCCTTATTGAGACAGTAACAAGCATGAAGCACAGAGAATACTGCCAACTCCCTGCTGCTCCACTTTCCCAGATGGCTCAGGCTGGTACTGGGTGATGCACAGGGCAGAGACAGAGCTCCAAAGAAAACACTTGAGGCTGCTTGCACATTCAGGGGATGAGGGAGGATCTAGGAAGAAGACAACAGTTCAATTTTAATAGAAGACCAGAATTGTATATTTTATGGTGTGCCTGAAATGTATTAGTGTGGGGTGGGTTATCAAAGCAGGATAGCTATCACATCATATTCTTTTTTTCTTGTACTGAAAACACATAAATCCCCACTTTCATCTATTTTAAAATATGTATTGGCATTATCTATAGTTAAAATGCTGTTCAATAGATCACTAGAATTAACCTTCCTCTTCAATATAAACTTTCTGGCCTTTGACTATTCTCTCTTCTTATCTGTTTAGGCCCAACTCTTACTCCAAGACTTTGACAAAGACACTGTGTTTATGAGTTTAACATTTTCCTAATACAGCTAAATACAAGATTCTCAGTATCTTTAATATTTTACTTATGTTCACTACATTTGTCCAGGTTGTGGAAATTGGTAGAATTGTGTTTTGAAGAGAGGATACCATGACACTGTAGACTGTAATGGCCAGTTTTGGTTGCCAGTGTGACTGCATCTTGAATCACTTATTACACAAGCAGCTAGGAACTCTTGTGATGGATCTTCTTGATTAGATTCTTTGAAGGTGGTACTTTATGGTGGCCACCCAGATATAAGGATAAGAAAGTAGATTTTGCCTGCCTGTAATCATTTACATTCATTTACCCTTTGCTTTGGCATGCTTTACTGATATTACAAACAAGCTTGTCACTATTCTAATGCAAACTTAAGACCATCAACTCTCTAGGAATCCTTCAGTGCTAGATAGGGAATGATAATATATCCAGGCTTTTATACTAAACAACTGCTAAATTCCTGGCCCCTACAGTAGAAAGCAGTCATGGAGGATTATATTCACAAGTTCCAGTCTTTGGAAATTTCATAAGTTTGAGTCTTTAGAATTATCTCTTTGCTCATTTTTTTTTATTAATAAAGAGAAAGACAATCAGAGCAGGTCAAATATAGAGTCTTGGGGTTTTATTTGTTAATTTTTATTTTGTTCAATTCTTTTGAGTGGGGGAGTGGAATATAAGAGGCAGGGAAAGGCACGGGTACATCAAAATAAAGGATGATTTGAGTGGATAAAGCCTGCCTCTCAGAATAGATCTGAAGAGCTCACAGCAGACAAGAATCAATAATGAATTCCCTGTCTAATTTCTTACACTTTCTGTGTGAAATGAACCTCAAGGTGCTGATTTCAGTAATTTCTATGGATTTGGTCAAGTCTCAGGTTGTTAACCTCAAATTGATTTTTAACCATTTAAACATCCATTTCTATCATGTTAACCTGCAGTACAAGAGTCAGACGTAAGTGCTAGGGAGGTTGAGGAATCTCAATGAGGGATACATGTGGCTCGCATTTCTTTCCACATTTGTTATGCTTATATCTTTTTCTATCAATAACCCTCTATCTTTCTATTCCTTTCCCAGAAAACATCCTCATGGTGACTAGCATGGGAACTCTGAATTCTCCAATTCTTCAATTTATATAACTGACAAGAAGCTAACAAGTGGCACTTAGAGATCTATTATCATCAGGGATTAAAATGTATGATCCCCTCTTATTCTATCCATTCATAAATAAAGGGCAGTTTCCAGATGGCTGCCATATACACAAAGGCATCCAAAAAATGATTATTTCTTTCTAGAAAGATGCCTAGGAGTAGGGGTTAAGTTCAAAGCATTTATATCCCACAAAAAGCAGGAATATTTCAAAAATGATTAAAAAAAACAATCAATTTTACATATTTGATGCCACTGTTTTGAGCTTCTTATGCATGACTCAGTTGTGAAATCTCTCTTCAATTCCCCCCTTTTTTCCCAGCTCAGTGCCAAGCTTGAAGTTCAGAATTCTTAACAGTAATCACCAAGGCCTGTCTGCACTGACCATTGTTCCAAGACAACACACGCAATACCATCCACGTTCATAAGATAGCTGTACTCATCAATTAACTATCAACTCTGGGTTCTTTAAACTCTTCCCATCCTCTGCATCATCATAGATTATAAATGTGTTTATGTGTATTTCTCTTACTGTATTATTTTTCCTAATTTAATCTGTTAGTTGTAAAATTATATCTTTGTTTTTCATATCTGAAATAACAATTATATTATTATTATTGTTGTTGTTGTTGTTTGTGTATGATTGTGTGTGTTTCTGCACGTGCTAGTCTGTATGTATGCACATGTGTACACATGCTTTCGAAAGCATAAGGTCTATGTTGTTTCTTTCATAATCACTCTCCACCCTAAGCTTTGGAGAGAGCGTTTCTTTCTGATCCTGAATTTCAGTGATTCACCTAGACATGTTGGTCTTCAGGACCCTATATCCTTCTATTTCTGCTTTCCCAGAAAAGCCAAAATTTTACGTGAGAGTTTACATCAGATGAGAATCAAGGAAGTTGGCCAGCAGACAAAATTAGTACTGCTTCCTCAAGATTTCAACGTTTAAACATTTAAATATAGAAATCTGGATATACTATTGTGTAAAAATGATAATAATTGAGTCTTGAAAAATTAACATTCTGGACTGATCACAGGGACCCCAACAGAGGAGTTAAGGGAAAGATGGAAGGAGCTGAAGGGGTAAAAAATAAGAAAAAAAAAAAGAAAAGAAAAATTGAAGTTCTCAGGGTGGTACACAGTTATTGGTTTAACTGTAATATATCTAACTGAAATAATCATTTTGTATACAAGTACAGACAAGATTAGAAGACTAATGATATTTTTTGAGGTATAGATAAAATTTCTTATCATTTGTAAATTGAACAATTCAAATATATGAATATGGAAAGCTGGTATATTTAAACTCCAGTGGTTTTTTTTTTGGCTTTTTTTTCTCTTTTTTTATTAGGTATTTTCCTCGTTTACATTTTCAATGCTATCCCAAAAGTCCCCCACACCAACCCCCCCAATCCCCTACCCACCCACTCCCCTTTTTTGGCCCTGGCGTTCCCCTGTACTGGGGCATATAAAGTTTGCAAGTCCAAAGGGCCTCTCTTTCCAGTGATGGCCAACTAGGCCATCTTTTGATACATATGCAGCTAGAGACAAGAGCTCCGGGGTACTGGTTAGTTCATATTGTTGTTCCACCTATAGGGTTGCAGTTCCTTTTAGCTCCTTGGGTACTTTCTCTAGCTCCTCCAACCTCCAGTGTTTTGAAGATTAATGAGAATTTGGACCAATATAAATATATCTGGGAAGATAAATTTATTCTCGTTACTTAGGTAAAAAGACATGGGCATTTCAAAAAATATAAGGTCTTAAATAGTATTTCATAGTAATCTTTAAGAAAACCAAGCACTTGAAATTTATGAAAGAGAAACATGAGCAAAATGTGACTCTACAAACATACATATAAAACTTTTCTCACAAAAACTCTTTGAAAGATTACAAAAAATAAATGTAGGGCCGAGTCTGGACCCCGTGTTCTGAGTGCGCTGATGCTATTCCATTTCCCATGTGAAATCTTCCTTTACTTTCAACTCCTGTGTTCCTCCTGGGTCTAGACTCCATCTCTGACATTCCCTGTCCTCCACTAAGGCATTGAGGTTTTAATACTTTTGGTGGCCCTTTTTTATTATCATCAAAATACAACCTCTTCTATAATTTTCTTTCACTTTAGTGCAAGACAAGAATTATGAATCCTAAAGATGTCACATTTGTAGATAAATCCCCTCTGCATGTAAGTTATATCTTCATTCCCACCCATGCTACTAATGACCTGCAAGTGTGTTATCCCTGTTGTCTATATTTCCGTGTGACAGCCAAAACATCCGTCTTCAGATGTGCACATGTTCAAAGCCAGGTACTTTATGAATACTCACATGGAACTCACCTCTCTTGGAATTATCTTTTTCTTTCTGTTACTATGCTCTAAATAATTACCAGGCCTTAGTGGTGCAGGGGGCTGTGCTTTTTTCCCTGTATCCAGTGCTTTGTGGTCTCATTAAGCTTATTTCTTGGACATATCGTTGGTCCCCGCTGACTGTTCTTGAACACTGGGCTTTGTTAATTGTTCTGGACAGACCCTTATCTTTTGTTCTGGGAACCAGTGGCAAACCCTTCAAAGACAAAGATTGTTTAGAGATTTTGGTTTATATGCAGCAGTTACCCCACATTGTTTTTTAAATTTACTGTAGCTATTTGTATTTATGCCTGCGAAAATTCAGATTCAATGCATAAACACGTAAATCAAGAACTAAGAATATATCGAAAAATAAGCACATTTTCTATTTCATTATTATTTTTTCTAAATAATTTTTTTTATTAAACTTTTAGGTAAAATATAGCAGGGGAGAGTGGTAGCTTTGTTTTGGAAAGTGAAATGTAGATTAGAATACAATCTGATCTCTGCATTGTCATCACCAAGATTATAAGAATGACCTTGGGAAAGATACTACATCCTTCTGGATGTCTGCTCCTCCTTCTGTATGATTTCCTCTATTTCTGGTTAGCGTATTCTATAAAGACACAGCACAGAAACCAGAAGTTTCCAGAAAAGGAGAGAGTAGAAATATTCTACTGAGTATGTTGACTAGACAAAAAAGAAATCATTAGACATTAAAATTTCAAGAGTTAATGCCTCATTTTTTCCTAAAATAGTATGTCATCTATAGGTTATCCATACAGAACTGTATTATCCACATTGTATTTCAACATAAATCTTTCTGAAATAATTAATATTGTCAGCTCACAAGGGAAGACTTAGATGTTTTCCTGAGGCCAATCTGTCAGTCTATCAGTCTATCTATCTATCTATCTATCTATCTATCTATCTATCTATCTATCTATCTATCTATCTATCTATCTACCATCTGCCTATTATCTCTCTCTCTAATCAATCAGTCAATCAATAAATCAATCAACATTTTAGAAGACAATATCTAGAAAATCGCATAACACAAGTATTTTATGAAAGCCTGTAGGGTGTTTTAATTTTTTCTAGTGGAAGTAAAAAAAAAATGGAACTTACATATTTGTAGCAATAGTGAAACCACAAGTAAAAAGGAAAAATGACCTGATATGTTAAGGAGTAAAGCATTTACAAAAGTTGTGATGACTTCAGTTCAAATTCCACATTTGTCCATATAATAATGTATGTTGTATCTTTACTCCCAGTGCTGCTATGGTGATAGGGAAAACATGGACAGGAGAATTTTCTAAAACTCACAAGCCATGTTGGATGATGTGAGGAGTAATTAAACAAGAAATCACATCTCAAACAAGGTGGCAGACTGTTCTATAACCTCCATGTACATTCTGTGTTATGTGAATGTTGGAATTTACAGGAGAGAGAGAGAGAGAGAGAATGAATCATTGTTCGAGTACTTATAAGGGTCCCGATGTCCACCTGCTAACAGTAGGATGGTCCTTAAAGTTGTAATCCAGTTTCATGAGGAGAAGACTCGCTGATTGGTTTAATGCTTCCATGCCCAGACAGAAAAGCAATTTCATTTCCAAGAAATGTGTACACAAGTACTTGCAATCTGCAAACTCTTATCTGCAGTCACATGATCCATCTCCTGTTCTTTGGCTGGCTGCTTTTGTTCACAAACATACACATTAAAAAGACAATAATTACAGAGTTCAAATGCTTCCCACAAATCCCAAAAGAAGATGCCCAAAAAGTGCTTTGGTAACGTCTACACGCTACAGGATAAGAATATGCGAGTTGAGTCATGTCTGAGCACAGGAGGATGCTGAGTAATCAGCTCACTTTGGGGTCGTTTCCACCAACATTGGCAATGTGTGAAGGCATAAACCTTTCACTATGGCCTCTGCTCAAACTATTCCAGAGTTTTAGAGTTTCCCTTTGGTTGGAATTAGATCCAGTTATGATCCAATGGAGGACTTCGGGCTTACTAACATCCTTATATGTTAATCAGTAATATTGAGTATTAACTGATGGGAAGCACTCTTTAATTGATTGCGGATAATAATTGCAACACATTTAATTGATTGAGGAATATAATTGCAGCACATGGAGAGGATAAGAAAGAAATCAGTAGGGCAGCTTGCGTGCAGAAAGTAAGAAGAGTGTTAGGAATCTGAAAAGGTTCATGTGTGTCTTTCATTTGTGGAATATGTGGTCATTTTAGGTAGTGTGGTCTTTCCGGTCTCATACTTTTTACACCGTAGGGAAAAAAAATGCACTGTTTACAGTAAGAGTAGCTATTCAATACTAACTTATCATTTTAATTGGCCCATCAGGTATTAGATTAAATTATTGGCCTTCATTTGTTAATTATGACACTGATAATGATTGTCCTGAACATATGGTAAATATAATATTATTTTGACTTTAGAAGAAGGTTAAATAATACTCAGTTGGTGCTTGACTGATTTTTCATCAGTCTTTCACAAAAAGCTCATGCTATAACTAGCTAATGTACCCCTCAGTATATATAGGAGGCATACTGTAAATCTGCATTCTAAATTGGAATCTATATAAACAAACCAAAACTGACCCGAAATGCAGAGTCATAACACAAAACAATGAGTATATGTTATGAGATATGAAAACTGTGGGTTTTAGTTTGCAATTGGTGAACACTAATTAGTCCATATATACATAGGAACTGGAAGTGGGTACCACAAAGAGGCTGAAATCTTGAGCATATAGTATGGAAAAATACTTGCAGAAAGCTGGACAAATTAAACCCATATTGCACATTGGCAAAATGTTTGATACATATGATCCTTACTTATGTTAAATTAGAAGATAGAAATTATTCTTTAATAAACTTGCCTAGGAGTACTGAATGCTGAAAGCTGGGAATACAGGCTAGTTGATAGTTGATACAGCATCCATTTGTAGAATTATCAGAAACCAGTGGACTGAGAACAAAATATTTATATACATTTTGACAGGGAATATATATATATATATGTATATATATATATATATATTCTATCTTTCATATCTCAACATATACAAAGTTAAAAAAGCATTTTCAATTATTTACATTATATTAGTTAATTACATTAGTCATTAAAACAATGTTTTGGGATGAAACAGAAGTATTCTCCATGGTAGTTAAGACACAGCTTCTGGAGAAAGTAGTTCCAGGAAATTATTGTCAAAACCTTTGTTATAATCTCTGAAACAACTGAGTGCTTGATATCTACCATTTAAGGTGGGAAGAAAGAGCTTCAGCAATATTAATGATGTGTAACAGAGTACATTAGTGTGCCAAATTTCATATGATCTCAGAATTTAATGACCTTAGTTATTTAATGGTGTATTTTTGATTCCATTGAATCTGATAATCCCATTTTTTCTTTTGTCATTTTTTATTAGACATTTTCTCTATTTACATTTCAAATGTTATCCCGTTTCCTGGTTTCTCCTCTGAACACCCCCTATCCCATCCTCCCTACCCCTGCTCACCAACCCAACCACACCTGCTTCTTGGCTCTGGCATTCCCCTACACTGGGGCACAGAGCCTTCACAGAACCAAGGGCCTCTCCTACAATTGATGGCCAACTAGGCCACCCTCTGCTACATATGCAGCTGGAGTCGTGAGTACTACCATGGGTACTCTTTGGTTGGTGGTTTAGTCAGTGGGAGCTCTGGGGCTACTGGTTAGTGAATATCGTTGTTCCTCCTAGTGGGCTTCAAACCCCCTCAGCTCCCTGGGTCCTTAATCTAAATCCTTTACTGGGGACCCTGTGCTCAGTCCAATGGTAGGCTGCATGCATCCACCTCTGCATTTGTCAGACACTGGTAAAGCCACTCAGGAGACAGCTATATCAGGCTTCTGTCAGCAAGCACTTGTTTGTATCTACACAAGTGTCTGGGTTTGGTGACTTTATAAGGGATGTATCCCCAGGTGGGGCAGTCTCTGGATAGTGATTCCTTCAGTCTCTGATCCACACTTTGTCTCTGTAACTCCTTCCATGGGTACTTTGTTCCTCCTTCTAAGAAGAATCGAAGTATCCACACTGGCTTTCCTTCTTACTGAGTTTCATGTGGTTTGTGAATTGTATCTTGGGTATTCTAAGCTTCTGGGTTACTATCCACTTATCAATGAGTGCATATCATGTGTACTCTTGAACTGGGTAACCTCACTCAGGATGATATTTTCTTTTTTTTTTTAAAATTTAGTTTTATTTGTAATTCATTTTTTACACTCCATATTCCAATCCCCGCCCATTCCCATCCACCCTTCAACTTTCCACATCCTGTACCTCCTCACCACACCAATCTGTGTGGCTGCTCAAACCTCCACCCCACCTGAACTCTTAACTCCCTGGGGTATCCACTCTCTTGAGGGTTAGGTGCATCATCTCTGAATGGACATAGACCTGGAAGTCCTCTACTGTCTGTGTGTTGGGGACCTCTTATCAGCTGGTGTATGCTGTCTGTTTGGCGGTCCAGTGTTTGAAAGATCTTGGGGGTCCAGATTGATTAAGACTGCTGGTCCTCCTACAGAATAGACCTTCTTCTCAGCTTCTTTCAGCCTTCCCTAATTCAACAACGGGGTCAGCTGCTTCTGTCCATTGTTTGAGTATAAATAACTGCATCTGAGACTTTCAGCTGCTTTTTGGGTCTTTTGCAGGGCAGTCGTGATCCCCTTTTGTGAGTGTTCCATAGAAGGTTCTTCAGAAATTTGGAAATAGATCTACCTGAAGACCCAGCTATATCTGTCTTGGGAATATACACAAAAGATTCCCCACCAAGCCAAAGGAGCATGTGTTCATAGTGGCCTTATTTGTGACTGCCAAAAGCTTGAAACAACCTATATGTCCCAGGACAGAAGAATGGATGCAGAAAATGTGGTTCATTTACACAATGGAATACTACTCAGCTATTAAGAATGAGGACATCCTGAGTTTTGCAGGTAAATGGATGGAACTAGAAAATATCATCCTAAGTGAGGTAACTCAGACCAAAAGGACATGCATGGTATGGTATGTACTCACTAATAGGTGGATATTAGCCAAAAAATATATATAGAAAACAGAAAAGAAAAGAGGAGAAAAGAAAAGAAAAGGAAAAAGAAAGAGAAAAAGAAAAAGAAAAAAAAGACCATACAGAATACACAAGATAAGGTCCACAGAATTCAAAAGGGTCAACAAGTTGAAGTGCCTAAATGAGGATGCCTCAGTCCCACATGGGATAGAGAAGAAAGCAATTATAAGTTGAGAGGGAGGAAGGGACTTGGGAAGGAAAGTGGATGGGGTTGGGGGGAGTGGTGGGTAGAGGGAAACCTGATCAGGTGTTGGGTGAGGGAAAAGGACTGAAGCCCTGAGGGCCAACAGAAAGAATGTAAACAGCAACCTCAGGAAATATGGATGATGGAAACTTAGCTCTCATCCTCTGGAATAGTATCAAGTGCTCTCAACCACTGGCCCATCTCTCCAGCTCTAAAAACTTACTAATGAATAACATGTTCCCTGGCACATCATATTTCATTTCCCAGCAGAAGGCCACAATGAACTTTCATCAAAGCAAAGTATCATAATATCTTATTCTAATAAATGATTCCTTTTATATTTATGATTAGTCCTTTGCAACCGACAATTTTAAAAGAAATCATACACTTTTGTCATTGCAGTATCAAGCAAATCCAGATTCACCTTTGGCCTTTTTCAAAATGTATCTTCTGTAATGGTTGACAATAAGTCTGGATAAAACTTGAATAAGGATATATTTTGCTGTTGCCTCTGTGTACAGCTTCCTCACAGTGCCCTCAAGACAAAACTGGAGAAAGTGGAAAGAGAGAGAAAAATGAGACCACTGCTACCTTGGCTGTCATTGCATATGAAAGCTGGCTAGAGGCACAGAGGCAGATTTCTGGGTGGAGATAATTTTGGAGCTTATGGAAAGTAAAATAGAGCCACTAGACCTTAAATATATGGTAGGAGTTAGGAAAATTACTTGATGGAGAATTACTAAGATCTATAGAAAAGAAAACCGGCAATTTACTACAGAAGGACACTGAGGAGGGTCAACGGGCACACTTTAAGTGGGCAGTAAAGCAGAATGAAGCATCCAAATTACTGGTCCTGTCTCTCCTAGAAGTTATTACCAACTATGGTGACTTTTCATGCACTTCAAAGAATTTGTTTCCTAGGAAAGAACTAACAAAACTGTTTAAAACCACCAGCTCTTCTGAGAAATTCAAAGATGGAAAACTATCTTTTTTTTTCAGCTCATATGGTGACCATGCATTCAAAAAATATATTTTATGCAAAATTTTCATACTTTGTTTTGATTAACTTCTCTAATCTTTCCCAATGCTTCCCACATTCTCCTCACCTCCCTACCCTCTAGTTTAATGTTTTACCCCTTTCTTTAATCTCAAGACAAACAACAAACATCCAACAAGAGATAAAATAACAAACCAAGAAGCATACAGAAACCCCCCTGCAATTTATTTTGTGTTGTTTCTTGAAGTTATCCTGAACCTTAGCTTTCATGATCTTTCCATTCTCCCATATAGTTCCCTGAACCTTGAAAGGGAGGGTGTGATATCCCGTTTGGGGTCCCGGTGCTGCAGAGTCTCCTGCTCTCTGTCCATTGTCCACTTGTGGGTTGCTGTGGTCAGCATCTGCTTTGAGAAGAGCCTTTCCTGCTAAGGGTTGTGTGAGGTGCTTATCTATGTGTATAACGGTATGTTATTAGGAATCATTTTATCCCTGTGTTCCCTTAGCAAAATCGTAATAGTAGGATTCTCCCTAGATCTATATACTCTCAGGATTTTGGCCACTTGAATTATGTCATATATGGCCTCTTTCTAGTGGAATACCCCTTAAATACAGGAAAAATGTGAAAAACTATCTATTTTAAGTGAAGCTGTACAATAAATAAATGATTGCCAGTAAGATGTTATAATTAATAATAGCTGGCTTGGAATCTTTTACAGTGTGGACTGTACTAAGTATTGTGGCTGCTTTATTTAAACACAAATGCATTAGAAGCAAATGACCTTTTCTATTCTACTGTCTCACTGTCCTGTGTAGCCATCCAAATTCTTTTTCTTAATTACACACCAGGCAGAGGTTCTTGCTTCTCAAAGATGTTAAAAAGTAAAGCATCCATACACCGATCCTCCTTGCACAGATATCATGTTTCTATGTGTTTGCAATTCTCTTTTAAATGCTCTAGAAGCTTATCAGTGCTTTACTTTTTTATGTTTTCACAAGTTTTCCAGATCCATTAGAGAATGAACTGTGAATTTTGTTTCTTAAATGTCCTAAAAAAGTAGAATTCAAGGAGAATAAATATTTGTGATCATTTATGGATTATTGTGTAGCTTAGATATAGTTCTTTCAATAGCTTGGAAAATATATTGTCTTATCCTAACAATTATGTTAATTAACATATTTTATGTTTCTGGTTCTTCTACAAGTGGCAAAGCTGGTTAGCATTCAGCCAATGATGTCATAGTGGTTTACCATAGGGGAGAAACACATCTAACAGGTGTAGTTACTTATCTCACTCATATATGCCTACCACATATGAGTTTGAGTCTACAAATCCATGTGTCCAGCAGAATTAGAGCAGTATCCCTGTTGTCATTGCCATCATCATCATCTTTTGTTCTCCACAGGAGGAGTGTTCTAGAGCAAAGATGTCCAGTTATATGTATGTGGGAGAGCTGATTCGGAGCACAATGCCCTGATGTTAGTGTTATGCTGGTAACAGAAAGTGAGCAAGGTTTGTTCCCTGTATTCACGCTGCTTGGATGAATTCCTGAAGATCAATGCTGAGTCTTGGACCTTTGGTAGCTGTCCTCTATGAAGGCATACAGTCCTTGCTTTTCTTGGTTGGGAGTTTTCTGGAGCAAAGATTTAATCATTTGCTGTGCATGTTTCACATTCTTAGTTCTGTGAAGGTGTTGGATTCTACGGTTGCATCAATTGGCTTAGTTAGCCAATCTGCTGACATATAAAAACATATAACTGTGCCTTACAAGCCATTTTATGAACGAAGCATCCACTGAAACTTCTTTTTTATATCTGCCTTTAAATTTATTATCTCTTTTTACGGTTATTTTTGATACGTTTTGTAAAGTTTGTGAAGATTTTCACATAACCGAACCTTCATAATATTTCCTACAGGCTTCCTGTTATCTGTTTTATTTATTTCTGTTCTGATCTTTATTTTCTACCTTTTGCCAACTTGGAGTCTTCATGTTTTAGAATAAAGCAATTTTTTCTGGTTAATAGACGTGTAAAGTAAATGTGTTTATTCATGAGCTTTCTTCTTTTTGAATGTCAGCGTTTACTCCTATTAACTCTTAACATTGATTCTTCTCCTACATTTCATAGTTTTTATATGTTATGTTTAATATTTTATCCTTAGATTTTAAGAAATTCTTGTCTTGTTTCTTGTTTAACCTGGGGGAACTTTTAAAGGTTGTGTTGCTCAGTGTTCACAGACTTAGGGATATTCCCATATTCTTGGTGATGCTATGTCTACTGTTATTCCATTTATGAAAGTCATAAATATAAGATCTTAAACTATAAAATCACAGAAAGAAAATATAGGTGCAAATTTCCAGCCTATGGGTCTCTGAAATTATCTTAACATATTAAACAAAACATAAAAGTTAGCTTTGTATGAGGAGAAAAATGAATATCCAATTGAAAAGGGCAAAAATTTATTTGGGAGAAACATTTATGAGACATACTTTTAAGATGGAGTTAACATCCATAAGCTGCAGGAAGTCATGGAATTTGAGTAAACTAATCAAGGATTAATCTCATTAAATATTAGTCAAGGATTTAAATAAAGAATTTCAAAATAAGCCATGAAAATGCACAAAATGGCAGTCTCTACATGGTCCATCCTTTTATCCAGATATAGCTGTCTCTTATGAGACTATGCCGGGGCCTAGCAAACACAGAAGTGGATGCTCACAGTCAGCTAATGGATGGATCACAGGGCTCCCAATGGAGGAGCTAGAGAAAGTACCCAAGGAGCTAAAGGGATCTGCAACCCTATAGGTGGAACAACAATATGAACTAACCAGTACCCCGGAGCTCTTGACTCTAGCTGCATATGTATCAAAAGATGGCCTAGTCGGCCATCACTGGAAAGAGAGGCCCATTGGACATGCAAACTTTATATGCCCCAGTACAGGGGAACGCCAGGGCCAAAAAGGGGGAGTGGGTGGATAGGGGAGTGGGGGTGGGTGGCTATGGGGGACTTTTGGTATAGCATTGGAAATGTAAATGAGCTAAATACCTAATAAAAATGCAAAAGAAAAAAAAAAGAAAATGCACAAAATGGGGGCTGGTGAGATGGCTCAGTGGGTAAGAGAACCTGACTGCTCTTCCGAAGGTCCGAAGTTCAAATCCCAGCAACCACATGGTGGCTCACAACCATCCGTAATGAGATCTGACTCCTTCTTCTGGAGTGTCTGAAGACAGCTACAGTGTACTTATATATAATAAAAATAAAAAAATTTATGAAAGAAAATGTACAAAATGTATGTAAAAGTTGTTCAATGTCAATAATGTCAAAGAAAAGAGAATTAAATCCACAATGGGATATTACTTTATACCCATTATGTTGGATATTTCAATCAATCAATCAATCAATAAAACAAAACACTGGCTGGTTTGTGTAGAAAAGTGAAACTTTAAGCAGCACTTACAGAAAATAGTACAATAACTCCTTAACAAATTAAACATGAAATCGAGAAAAACCCTTTAGTGAGGAAAGAGTTAATGGAAATGAAGTCAGCATTTTGTATGGCCAGTTGCATGTCTAGTTTCTCTTTTAGCGTTATCTTCCGTTGCTTAGAGGTGAAGATAGTCTAAATTTTTATTAATGGATGAGTAGACTATAAATATTGTGGCATATAGATGTTGTCAATGGAACATAGATCACCTATAGAAGGAGCATGGCCAAAACCTGAGGATATCCAAGTCAAATAGTCTGATTTGGAAGAAAACACACTCTATGCTGTCATCCATATGTGTGACTCTTTCAGAAGTCAAATAAATACAGAGCAGAACAGTATTTACTCAGAGAAGGAAAATATGGAAAAAGGTAATACAGTGAATATGTTAAGTGCAGACACAGAAAAATAATACACGAGGGGAACAGTAATACAACGTCACAAGTATTTTATGAAAAAGACCACTTAAAATAATTAGTAAGACATTCTTATCACCAGTAAAAGAATAGCTGCAAAGTGTGGTAAATATCTTTGTTTGTTAATTGCAGTCATATTTTTCACAAGATCAATATGTAGTAAAACCTCCATTTTGTACCTTTGAATATATGCAATCAAATAAATGTTGAAAATATGCATAAAGCAGAGTCATTCAACTCCTTGCAGATGGTATGATGACTCATAATTCAGAACAATGTACCACGTCCAAAAATAAATCCTCAAAAAAAATCACTAATAGTCTCCTTGAAGGTAAGAATGTCCTTTAGTCTATGCCCCCATTATCCTCTGTGTCTATACAGATGCTTGTCAATCGCATAAACTTAGAGGCAGCCGCCAGTACTTAAATAACAGTTCAGGCTTCTGTCTATACTAAAGGTTAGTCAAGTGTGACACTGTAATTTTATTTACACATTTCAAACTTATGTGCCAAATATTTTGCATGTTAAAAATCGTTTGTGAACAGACATACTTGCACTTCAACATCTGGACCCACTGGTAAGCATGTAAAGACATGTGAGTCAGCAGGGCTTTACTTTCCAGTTATTTCTCTCTGTTACCATTACTCTATTAAGTAAGAGTGGAAAATGTTCCAACTCAGCATATTTTGAGAAAGATAACAAGACTAACTAATAAAGACTCCAGGACTATATTAAAATAGGTTAAAAGCAGGACTGTAACTCAGGCCTGTTAAACGTTTTCACATATGTATATTATGGGTGTTTGGTATTGCTCTCTGAAAGTGTCCTTTCCAAGTTCAATTTAAAATATATTTATCTTGCAAAGCTTCTGTAAGGCAAAGGACACTGTCAATAGGACAAAACAACAACCAACAGATTGGGAATAGATCTTTACCAATCCTACATCCTATATAATATATATATATTATATAGGATATATAAAATATATACAAAGAACACAAGAAGTTAGACTCCAGAGAACGAAATAACCCTATTAAAAATGAGGTACAGAGCTAAACAAACAATTGTCAACTGAGGAATATCGAATTGCTGAGAAGCACCTAAAGAAATGTTCAACATCCATAGTTATCAGGGAAATGCAAATCAAAACAACCCTGAGATTCCACCTCACACCACTCAGAATGGCTAAGATCAAAAGCTCATATGACAACAGATGCTGGTGTGGATGTGGAGAAAGAGGAATACTCCTCCATTACTGATGGGTTTGCAAACTGGTACAACCACTCTGGAAATCAGTTTGGCGGTTCCTCAGAAAATTGGACGTAGTACTATCTGAGGACCCACTAATACCACTCCTGATCATATACTCAGAAGATGCTACAACATGTAATAAGGACACATGCTCCACTATGTTCATCGCAGCCTTATTTATAATAGCCAGAAGCTGGAAAGAACCCAGATGTCCCTCAACAGGAATGGATACAGAAAGTGTTGTACATTTACACAATGGAGTACTGCTCAGCTATAAAAATCAATGAATTTATGAAATTCTTAGGCAAATGGATGGATCTGAAGAATATCATCCTGAGTGTGGTAACCCAATCATAAAAGAACACACATGATATGTAGTCACTGATAAGTGATTATTAGCCCAGAAGCTTGCAATACCCAAGATACAATTCATAAACCACATGAAACTCAAGAAGAAAGCAGCCAAAAGTGTGGATACTTCGATCCTTCTTAGAAGGGGGAACAAAATACCCATGGAAGGAGTTACAGAGACAAAGTGTGGAGCAGATACTGAAGGAATGACCATCCAGGGACTGCCCCACCTGCGGATCCATCCCACATACAATCACCAAACCCAGACACTTTTATGGATGCCAACAAATCCTTGCTGACAGAAGCCTGATATAGCTGTCTTCTGAGAGGCTCCACCAGTGCCTGACAAATACAGAGGTGGATTCACACAGTCTATCATTGGACTGAGCACAGGGTCTCCAATGAAGGAACTAGAGAATGCACCCAGGAAGCTGAAGGGGTTGCAGCCCCATATGAGGAACAACAATATGAACTAACCAGTATCCACAGAGCTCCCAGGGACTAAACCACCAACCAAAGAGTACACATGGTGGGACTCATGACTCCAGCTGTATATGTAACAGAGGATGGCCTAGTTGGTCATCAGTGGGAGGAGAGGCCCTTGGCCCTGTGAAAGCTCTATGCTCCAGTGTAGGGGAATGCCAGGGCCAGGAAGCAGGAGTGGGTGGATTGGTGAGCATGGGGAGGAGGTAGGACATAGGGGATTTTAAGAGGAGGAACCAGGACAGGGGACAACATTTGAAATATAATTAAAGTAAATATCTAATTTTTAAGAAAGAAAAAAAAGAAAATATAAAATTGTAAATTCTGAAAAAAAATCAGCTTGCCATTAGATTTTCTTCCTATTTTTACATTTGTTATAAATATGTCAGTTTAAAGGTCTTTAAGTGTTTTTTGTAAAAGAAAATGGCATCTTGTAACTTTCTGAAATAATCCAGAGTCGTCAATTGTCATTCATCAATATTTAGTATTCTTGTAATAATATAGGATCAAAGTAAAATGAGACTGCCATGAGTGTATTCACGGCACTGTTGTGTAATAATTGGTCTGTTGTGGTTGTAACTTGTTAAGTAATAAATTAGAACATATGATTTTGAGACCACTAAAAAATAGTAATAAAATAAACTGACTCCTAAAATAATCCATTTATCTCTCATTTCCATTTATCTCACATTTCCCATTATGCTACATGGGTTTGTGTACGATGTAAAAACTAAACAGAAGCACTTGATATCATGTGAAGCCACTGTTCCCCTTATTTCTTCAACAAGGATAGATCTCATTAAGTCTTATTCTTGGTCCTCATAGTCTGTGACTTCTACACATAATGGGTATTGATGCCAAGTAGTTATGAAGATACAACTGATTATAGGATGCCCTATATAAGTTTTTGGCTTGCAATAAGTGATTCCCCCCACAGTAAATAACACCCCATATCTCACACACACACACACACACACACACACACACACACACACACACACACACACACACACACACACATATATATATATTAGATAGATGTGTGTGTACCTATATATGGATAAAAAACCATAATATTTGTGAAGATGAGAGTCTGAGAGTCAAGGGCAGGGTGTGACTATAAGCAAAGCACACCACATCAGTGGGCAGCCATTAACTCTGAGAATACTAATTGGACAAGTCAAGAATAAGTGATGGTGATATTGGAGTACTCAGCCCTCAATAAGACAGCACATCACTCCATCCAAGATTCAGGTAACATCTTGGATGGGTACACATAAAGAATTTAAGAGCCAAGAATGGGGAGATGGCAGCATAAAGATGTTGTATCCATGACACAGCGTTTGCTCTTATGAATTTACTGCACCTATGGTCGTTTGCAAAAGGGTTGGTGTTTATAGATCTCATCTTGGATTAGGAATGTCCATTGATGTTTTATCCCTTTCTTAGAATCTATTTGTGGTTTATGTTTTCTAGTGGAGTGAGTATTCCTTTCTTCTATGATGTAGCCACTGAAAGTTACCATTTCCAGTAAATAACCTCCTACCCACACTCTGGCAGGAAACTCTAATGAAATTCGCAGAACGAAGCCAGGATAATAGTGGGACTTATTGGGAAGATTCCCTGGAGAGAGAGGAGGGCTAGAGAGGAATTAGGTTTAAAATATCACTAAAATTTATTATATAAATATATGGAATTGTCAAATGTTAAATTAAAACCATTTCCATCGTTTCAGAAATTTAAATTAATTTCCTAGAAAAATAAATGAATAAAGTGGCCTCCAAAGTGGTGAAGAAACTTGAACATTGTTTGAGAGGAAGTAATACATTAAGCACATATAAGAATATTATTATAATATGATATGATGTTGGAGGAGCCAAGAGTTCTACATCTTGATATACACTGACATAATTCCTCAAACAAGCCCACACTTACTCAAACAAGGCTACACATACTTAATTGTGCTACCCCCTAAGGGCTAAGCATTCAACACATGAATCTATGGGGTTCCACCCTCTTCAAATCATCTAAATCTATTTATAAGTGTGCTTCCGAAGAACAAGACTGTTCAAAGAGAAAATGTAGACATGTTTTCAATATTTCCAAGATCAGATTATCGTATCCAGGGCCAGAAAGACAGCACACTAGCTATCTGCTAAGTCTGATATCTCAGTTTGATCTCCTGGATCCTCATGGCTGGAGGAGAGGACCTAGTTGGCCATTGAGCTTTGATCTGTACATCTGTACGGTTGCATGCATTTATGTCTGTAGGCATGTACGCACAAATAAATAAATGTACTTAAAATAGCAGTGGGACCAAAGGATTTAACATGAAGCCAGATGATCTTCCAAATATATATATGGGAGATAGTTATTTATAGTTTATAAACAAGGTTATGTTGTTCCCATAACATAAAAATTTAAGGTACCTCTATATGAAAATGTTTCAGAACACTAAAAATAAATATGTAAAAACACAAAACAATTATATGGCTATAAAAAAGATATATATTTGGTTATTTTATTTTTATTAGTAGTATTTATATAAAATTTAAATAAAATATACTTTTATTATGTACTCTTCCAACTCTGCCAGATCCTCCATATCTCCCTACCCAACCAACTTTATGTTTTCTCTCTCAAAACAATAACTAAGAAATAAAGAAACATCAAATAACTACAATAGACAATCAAAACAAAAAAGCAAAATACCACAAGACAAAAAAAAATGCCAAAACTAAACAAAATAATAATATACATCCACAAAACATAATATTGGGTTCACTTTGTGAAGACGAACTAATCCTAGACATGGTCTTATCTTGGAGTGAGGTAACCTAAACATTCAAACATGGTGTGTCCTCACTTTTAAGTGGATATTTGCCATAAAGTACAAGATAATCACAGACTCAAAGAAGCTATGTATCATGGAGGACCCAAGGGGGATGTTCTTAAATCTCACAGAGAAGGGGAAATAGAATAGCCATGGATGGAGAGAGGGAAGCGAGTGGGTAAGTGGCTGGAGAGAGGATTAGGAGCAGAAGACAGAGGAAGAAGAGGGAACCGGTCTCTGGAATGAACTAGAAATCTAGAACACTGGAAACTCCCAGGAAACTATGAAGGTGACCCTAGCTAAGACTCCTAGCAATGGGGAATATGGAGTCTGAAACAACCATGTCCTATACCAGAAAAGAATTCCTAAGTTGGGACTGGGACAGAAACCCAGCCACAAATTCTTAGACCCACAATATTTTCCTGCCTGTAAGATGTGCAGGGGTAAAGATGGAGCAGAAATTAAGGGAATGGCCAACCAATGACTGGCCCATGAGACCCATTTCTTGAAAGAAAGCCCACCTCTGACACTATTAGTAATATTCGACTATACTTGCAGACAGGCATATAATGTAAATGTCATCTAAGAGGCTAGGCCCAGCAGCGGACAGAAGCGTGCTGCCCCCCTTGTCCTCTTCTTCCTCAGGGAGGCCAGGCAAAATGCACACAGGCGAAGAACACACCCAGGAAAAGTTTTGGAGACCTTGCTTAGTGTATTCGTGGCATGTGTACTTATGCCACTGGGTGGTGGTCTGGGCCTTTAAGGCAAGGTTTTGTGTCCGTGTTCTTTTGGCCAGGGCAACGGTGATAAGAAACTTCATCTACATATTTAGGGGTGTAGGGTACAGGAAAGAAAAAAATTGATAAGAGCAATGAGTGAAGCCTGATAAGTGTAAGGGTAGTAAATTCCTGGTAGCATTGTTGGTGGGGAGCTGGCTATATGGTACCAGGTTAGGAGGGGGGAGGTAGCCAACTCCTGGTGTCCTCATATTTGAGGTATCAGAGGATGAAACTCCCTCCACCCTTCCTCTGTAATCCTGGGATTTATGGTCCCAGCGGAACATAGGCAAAGACCCACAGACAAATGTGAGGATGAGCTTGCGAAATCTTATGGAAGAGTAGGAGGAAGATTGAAGAAGCAATGGAGATGAAGGTTACCATAAGAAAACTGAACAAATCAAAGTACCCAGGCCCAGAGAGCGCACAGATACTATTACCAAACAGAGCATGGAAGGGATGGACCTAGGCCCTTGGCAGGTGTGTAACGGTTATACAGCTCTGTCCTATTGTTGGACTCCTAACAGTAGAAGCAAGGGCTGTATCTGAATCTGTTGCCTGCTTTTAATTCCCTCCTAATGGGGTTGCCTGTCAGGCTCTTTAGAAGATGCTCTACTGCAACTTGATATGGCAAGGGGGCAGAGTTGATATCCATGGGAGGCTTTCCCTTTTGTGAGAAAAAAAGGAAGGCAGAAGGATGTGGGAGGAGGGTAGAGGAGGGGAGGAAAGGTGCTGAGAGGAGGCAAGGGAGAAGATACAATCGAGAAATTGTATTGTAAAATAAATGAAAAACTATGAATTTGCGAAAAGAAGAAAGTTTAACAGGTGGCATCTACGTACAGTCCTTCTCTTTTGGGTCTAGGTTACATGACTCCAGGTGATTACCCACAAATTTCATTTTCTTTTTTAAATATTTCATTGCATAAATATATCAAACTTTCATTACCCATTCATCAATTGATGGATATCTAGGCTGTTTCCAGTTTCTGGTTATTAAGGATAGAGTAGCAATAAACACGGATGGACAAGCATCTCTGAAACAGGAAGTGGAGTACTGAGCGTACATGCCTAAGAGATATATAGCTAGATCTTGAGGTAGATTGATTCTCAGTACCCTAAGAAATTGAGTTTGATAGTTGCTATATGAGTCTGTACTTCTAACAACATGAACAAGTGCTTCCATTTTTCCTTATCCTCAACAGGATGGGTCCTGGTTGTTTTATTGATCTTGGCCTTTCAGACTCTGATAAAATGAAATGTCAATAAATTTACATTTCACTGATGGCTAAAGCTATTGATCATTTCTTGGTTTCCCAGCTCTTTGTGTTTTAACTTCTTTGAACACTCTACTTAGCTCAGTACCCCATTTTCAAAATTGTGCTATTCATTTGTTTTCTTGACCTTCAGGTTCATTACTTTGTTTCTGCTTATATATATATATATCATGTGATACATATGCAAATATACATACATATATGTATACATTTGACATTCTTTTACATGATATATATATAACATGACATATATGCATATACACAAATGTATATATATATATATATATATATAGCCACACAGTTATATATATATATATGTATATATGTGTATATATATATATATATATATATATAGCCACACAGTTATATATATATATATGTATATTTGTATATATATATATATATATATATATATATATATATATATATATATGGAGAGAGAGAGAGAGAGAGAATGTATATATTCTAGATCCTAATCCTTGACCTGATTGTAACTTGGTAAAGTTTTTATCCCATTCTGTGCAGTACCACTTTTCAGAAATGATGCTTTCCTTTGTAGCACAGAATCTTTTCAGTTTCCTGTGGTCTTATATAGTAAATTTTGGTCTCAATGTCTTTTCTTTTTTGTGTTCTATTCAGAAAGTCTTTTCCTATGCTGATGAGTTCAAGTTTATTCCCCATTTTCTCTTTCATCAGGCTTTTGACATTTGTTCTTATGTTAATCTCTTAGACCCATTTGAAGTTGAGTTTTGTACAGAGTGATTATATATATCACATAATATTTGGCATTCTTGTACACGATATATATAATATGATATATACATATATGTATATATTTGACATTCTTTCAAATGATATATAATGTGATACATATGCAAATATACATACATATATGTATACATTTGACATTCTTTTACATGATATATATATAACATGACATATATGCATATACACAAATGTGTATATATATATATACATACATACATGTATATGTATATGTGTATGTATATATATATATATATATATATATATATATATACACACACACACACACATATGTATATATATATATACAGCCACACAGTTTTAGATGCACCATTTTTTGAAGATTTTGTATTTTCTCCAGAGTGTAGTTTGGCTTTTTTTTTTAAATAAAAAAATTGGTTTCCCTATGCTTATGCATTTATGTCTGGGTCTTCAATTATATTCCATTGATTAATGGATCTGTTTTTATTCTAATACAATGTTTTTTGATTACTGTATCTATGGAATACAACTTGAAATCTGGGATGTTGATAGCTAGAACAATTCTTTCTTACTTCAAATTGCTTTAGCTATCTTGAGTTTCTTTGTGTGTGCATTTCAACATGAAGTTGGAGATTTTAAATTTCTGTGAATAATTAAGTTCAAATTTTGATGGGGATTGCATTGAATCTATAAATTGCTTTTGCTAATATGGCCAGTTACACAGTATTGATTATACTGATTATGATCATGGAAGATCTTCCCTGGTTCTGTTTTATTCAATTTCTTTCCTCAATTTTTAAAGTTTTTATTATACAAATTTCTTATTTGTTTGGTTAGACTTATTCCAAAACATAATATTTATTGCTATCTTGAAAGGAACCCATTTCCTGTTTTACTTCTCAGTTGTTTGCTATTTGTATATGAGAAGGGCTCAGATTTTGTGTGTTGATTTTGTATCATAGTATTTTGCTGAAAGTGCTTACTATCTGAAGAATTTTCATAGTAGAGTTTTTAGGTCCTTTTATGTACAAATTATATCATCTGCAAATAAAGATACTTTTATGTCTTTTTTTCTTACTTGTATGTCCTTCATCTTTACTAGTTTTCTTTTTGATATGGCTGAGAATTCAAATAATATATGAATTGATATGAAGAGAGTGGATACCATTGCTTGTTTCTGATTTTAATGTTCAGCTTTAATATATTATAGTTGGGTAGATGTAGAGTGTTATTCAAATCCTTTTGCATTATGTACTAATATGTAGTGATTTTGGAGAACAGTCAAAGAGTTTTTAAGATGGTATATTCTTTTGAATTTGGGTGAAATGCTCTATAATTATTGGCTAGGTCCACTTGATTTATAACATTATTTAAATCCAGAGTTTCTCTGTTTACATGAAGTATTTCTTGGGGTGGATATATGGTCCTGTCTTTGTTGGGTGTTCAAGTCTTTGTTCTTGTCATCTATGGTTCCTAGTGAAGTGTGGTGGCTGAGCTTCCTGTTAGAGAGGGCTCCTCCTGGTCTATGGAAAAAGGTCCGTTCCATTACCCTTTGTATGGCAACAACTACTGATATGTTTTTATTCACTGTAATTATGTTGTTTTTATACTATCAATAGAAAATTCATATAATTTTTAATATTTACAGCCAAGTTTTCGGTCAACACAATGCCTTTTGGTTATGGCTTTGTCATAGAGATGCATGCTATAGCTCAGCTAAAGTTTGATTGGTTTGTAACATTTTGGTTTAAATGCCACACAGCCAGTAAAATAGTATGAAAATATTTACTGTTCATATGATAGGCTTTCTGGAGATAGTAGGACATGTACCCAATAAACAAATGAAAAAATGTCTTGAAAATGAAGAATAACTGACTTTGCATTTTCCTTTGGTTATGGGAGGAGTCTGGAGTGACAGTTCTCATGTGTACAGCAAACTTTCTATGGTTGAAGCTTTTCACCTATAGTGAAGAGAAACTAGTTTATCAGTTTACTGACAGGTAAGGCCATAGAGGGTGTTAGAATGGTGGATGAAAGACTCAGAAGTATGAAATCAAAAACAGTTTGAGAAACTCTCATAGCCTCTGGGACTCATCTAAATTGTTGAATATTTTAGTCGGTAAACCTTACTTCAAGATGGTTTTCCATTATATGATTGTATTATAGTATGTATGTCCAAACAACGGTTAAGAGTTATCTTAGTAATAAGAAAGCTTCTAGAATTGGACTATTACAAACAAAGATTCTATGGACGTTGGCATATAAGATTTTATGTGGATATATATCTCACTTTTCCATGATAAATGCCCAGGCATGAAATTGCTTGGATCTCTAATAAGACCATGTCTACCATTGTAAGGATCCATTAAACTACTAAACTATAGTCAATAAAGAAACTATTCTTTTGACTGAGTGTATGGGAGAGCTTTAAAATATGGCAATGATGTACATTTAATGAGAATGGCACCATAATCTTATAAGGTTGAAAATACTTGGCCCCTGGTTAGTGGAAATGTTGAGTAGGATTAGAAGTGGCCTTTGAGATTGCAAGAGCTTCCTGCTGTTCCCAGTGTGTTCTCTGTTTCCTGCTTGTGCTTTGAGATATGAGCTCTCAATTATTCATGACGCCATGCCATTGTGCCATGATCATGGTTCCTAACCCTCTGAACTGATAAGCCAAACTAAATGCTGTCTTTTATAAATCGCTTTGTTCAGGGTGTTTTATCGTAGCAATAATAAAATATTGCAGCTTCAAAGTGAAAACTGAATAAGACTTCATGACAATGTGAAGCCTGGACAGTTACTTAAGAGGCTTTATTCTGCTCCAAGATAGACATGGCTGCGGAATGCACAGACTGGTAGTACTGAGTGCACTGAAGAGTAATTGCAATGTAGCTGAATAAATCAGATATTACATTTGATGGCTATTGTAGTGTTTGAAGAAAAAAGATAAGTCAATAACTACAAAATTTATATTGAACGATTAGGTGGCAAGTATTGACTGTGAACACAAAGAAGATAGGGGATGAGTCCTTATGAAGGTGAATGGTTGCTTAGGTTTGGTGTTTTTTAGTGTGATATACTCTTAATTCACGTGACTATGCTGAAGAGACATGTAAAATTGTTAGAGCGGGTCAGAGCTAGAGAGAGAATTAGGAGACATTGATATGTACAGAAGAGGTTTAGCCACATTTGAATGTTTCCTATGCAATACAATGAGGAAAGAAAAGTTAGGTAACTCCTGGAGTTTACAAGGGGACTATTGTGCACTAATGACCTGAACAAGCTAAAAGGAATAAGCAGCATATGAGAAGAGAAAGGAGGCGGGAATCAAAGAAGAAGAAGAAGGAGGAGGAGAGGAGGAAGAAGATGATGGCAAATAGATAGCAGATTGTAGTGACAGGTTGCATGAAACAGGAACAAAACCTATATGGGTCTTAGGGTTTCTATTGCTGCAATAAAAAACATAACCAAATTGCAAGTTTGGGAGAAAAAAAAAGGTTAATTTGGCTTTATACTTCCATATTGCTGTTATTTATTGAAAGAAGTCAGAACAGGAATTTAAACAGAGCAGAGTTTTTGAAGCAGGAGTGAATACAGAAGCCAAGGATGTGTGCTGTTTACTGGTTTGCTTGGTTTGCATTGTTAAGCACACTATCTTATATCTCAGGACCACCACCACAAGGATGGCTGCACAATGGGCTGGACCCTCCCCCATTGATCACTGAGAAAATGCCTTACAGCTGGATCTAATGGAGGAATTCCCTCAGCTAATACTCCGTCCTCTCTGGTAACTCTAGCTTATATGAAGTTGACACAAAACCAGCCAGTACAACATGGAAGGTCAGGAAGTTATGACCATAGAATGCTGTCCAGAAGTCAGGTAGTGATGCTTTAAAAGCACACACCTTAAGCACTTACATATCCACGACTGGATTAATATGGGGCTAGAATTATGATGCATGGCACTGTGTGTGTGTGTGTGTGTGTGTGTGTGTGTGTGTGTGTGTGTGTGTGTGTGTGTGCATGTGTGCATGTGCATTCATGGACATGCGAGAGCATTTGCCTAATTCCTGGTCCCTGGACACTTAGTTCAACATTATCTCTATATGTCTTTGAACTTGAATAGTACATTTGTTAGAAGATGTGTGCTTACTGGTCTTTTACTAGAGCACATTATCATCGTAGATGCCTGTGACTAGGAAAGAGGACTTCCAGCAGCTAATGACCTTCACACTTAGACCATATCTTTCCTCTGCTGCAGATATTGACTTGTCAGCTTACCCAATCTCATATGCCAAATCCTTAAAATAAATTCCCATCTGTTTATACACATTCTATTGGCTGTGACATTCTGAAGGTCCATAATGCAGATGCCTTCTCCTCTTCTTAGGAAGCAATCAATCAGTACATGAACTTCAGAAACTTTAGAAGAGCTTTCTATCTTCTTAGCTACACATAGAACCATGGGAAAAGGCACATTGGACACTCCACAGCTGACAGGGAGTTCTTACCAGATCGTGTCCTCTTTCTTGTTTTTTTTTTCTTTTTTCTTTCAGTAAATACTTTGTACCTCAATGGTTATTCCTTTAGCCAATTTTTGATATTGATTTGTGCTCTTGATTACAGAGTTACATGTTTCTTTCCATTCAGTCACTGAGATCTCAACACAACAGGGAAAGGGAATCCTTACACAGTCACCATCAGTACCTTGATCCCTCACAACACTGCGGAATCCTTTCCACCCCAGCCATGCCTCCCTGGGCCCTGATGCTTTGGTGTTTCCTATTTCAACTCACATTCACTGTTTCTTAGCTCACAGAAAGCAATCCTCTGAGAGTGGTTCCAATATCTCCACTCTACCCAGAGATGAGCTCTTTCGAATTGACTCTCTCAGGCTTCTTCATTCTACTTCCATCCCTTAGTTTAAATCAACCAGCAACATATTTTCTACCAGGTTACTCCAGTCAGTAGCTACATTAGACTGAGACACATTTAGGTGATTTTCACTGTTCTTCCTTTTCTCCATTTAGATTTCTTCACTCTTAGACCTGCTGCTGATGCCTGCAGAAGCCGCTCCTCTTATCCTACCTCCACTCTCTAGGGACTCCACTGTTTGGTGCAAACAAGGGTCTCCACAGCCCTTTCCTGATGCCGCTCTCAGCCACTACTACAATAGAATATCCATTTGCATGTATCAGCCACAGACCATGTTTCTTCATGCTAGCACAGGTTTTTGTGATTATGTGCCTATTTGTGGTATGGCTTCAATGTACTTAATACATTTTATACTTATATATTTTAAGTATATGCATTGTATATGTAAAACTGATATAATTGAGTCAATAGTTTACTTAGTAGTATCCCATCATTAGCAGTTTCATAATTTTGATAATGTGCTTGGATATTGTACTGTTTGTTATCATGAAAGCTTCTTGCATGGTATAGGATGATTTTATCTACTATATTTATCATTTTTAACTTATCAGTTAATATCAAGCAAAGCAAAGCATGAACTAAGCCAAACATGCCAAAATATCTTCTATGTTTTCTCATCTTTTTATATGGTAGATATACAGAACTAAATTTCAAATTGTTATATAATTTGCCCAACTCTCTGTTAAACCCCATATACTGCTACTTTTCCATTTTATACACCAAAAGCTCCTGTGCTGGGTGGAACAATCAAACTGCCACTGCTTCAAGCCATTATGAAACTTTTTCATTCTATCAGGTTACCCTTTCTTGGTTTTCATTTAGTCCTTAGAATATATTAAAATTGCTGTGCAAATGTCTGGTCTCAAGCCTAATGACCTGAATTCAATTCCTAAACTTCACAGGGAAGGAGAGAATTAACTCCTACAATTTCTCCTCTGTCCTCTAAGTGTGTGCATGACACACACACACACACACACACACACACACACACACACACACACACACACATCAAAAAAATCTGATAATTCTTATATGTGGTTTCAGGCCCTTTGCTAGTCCAAGGAGCTTAGGAGTGATAGAAGATGTCTGTCTCTGGGACTGACACTTTAGAAGAGATGAGAAGGTCAGGATTGACAGGCCTCAAGAGGAACAGCAAAAGAGAGTTGCAGACAGAAGAACAGGTATGCAGCCTGGCCCTGTGGATTGATAGTGGGTGGGATAACAGGAAATATTATTGTTTCAATTAGGCAGAGAAGATTTAGAAGCCTGGTTACAGCTCATATTATTTAAGATTTTAGAGATTATATCAAGGATAGTTTTGCTGGGGTCCACACGTTTGTACAGTCTTCCTGATAAAATTGGTCAATGCTAAAATTACTGTTAGTAATTCGTTTTAATCAACATGATTGGAACACAGATGAGAAGAATTGCAGCAATTTCGTTTCAATGATATCTATGAAAGCATGTCATGTTGGAATGTGGAGCATTTTACAAGAACCTAAACTCAGCCAAGCCAAAAAACTGGGACCTCCCCACTGTAACCTGTGAGGGCCCTATAGCAGTGATTCCGTGGTACCTGGATGTGCAATATCTGCAATTGTTCCTCTCAGCCAAAGACTTCCTTCTCTTGGGATCATAAGGAGCTCACTGGTAGGCCTGGGGCCCTTTGCACATTTCAGAAGTATCAGCCAGAGGATGATTGCGAATGTCTGCTCATCTGCAGTAGTTTCTGGTTTTCTGTTTCTGTACGTGGCAGGATAAGCAAATAGCTATTTCTTAGAGATCCCAGGTAATTGAAAAATATTTTAAAAATGACAATAGATGTGGTATAAATTAGACCAACCACTATGCAACTGTAGACACCGTACCATTCTGGATATGAGCATCATCAGAGTTTTGGGTACCTTGGTTAGAAGCAACAATTTTCTTTCCCCCCACCCCATTCTGTCCACTGTTCTTTGCTTTTGCAAAGGAAAGGAATGGGTGAGGATTCACGGGTGTCCGCTGCTTCTTTATAGTGTCTCACTGGACTGTGACTCTAAGCATGTGCTCACTTGTTCTCTCACAAATAGTATGAGACTTCTTCTTTCCTTCGGCTATTCCTTGGGTATACAACCATCCTGTCATCTCATGCATCCCAAAACTTTGCTTCTTAGAATTTTAGAGCCTTTGATCCATGGGTAAAAGCCATGAGTGTTCCTTGAAAACCCATGGAAGAAAGAATCTACCCTTGGTGTCCTTGTAGTCATCCCTTAAGTTCAGTAGGATGAGTTGGCTCAAAGCCCAGGGCTCAAGGTAATGGAAAGGCCTTGTCTTCTGTTGATTGATCACTTCTTCTGTAAATCAAGGGGCACGATAGCTGAGGCCAATGACTTATAAGAAGTATTTCATTCAGTAAACCCTTACTTTCACCATTCTCTGGGCAGTAATGGCATTGATTAAGTGATAACAGCCTCCTGAAAAGCAAATTTACTTGCTAAAATTCCAGCAGGAGGAGCTTTAGGAATTGTCAACAATCTCAGCCAACACCAATGTCAGCATCAGGTCAATTATTAGAGAAGTTTGGTGTGGGGAGCCACCCTCACATTCGCCATTGCAAGATGGTGCTGACATCCTGTGTTCTAAGTGGTAAACAAATAATCTGCGCATGTGCCAAGGGTAGTTCTCCACTCCATGTGCTCTGCCTTCCCCGTGATGACAACTTGGCCGATGGGCTGCAGCCAATCAGGGAGTGACACGTCCTAGGTGGAGGATAATTCTCCTTAAAGGGGACGGGGTTTCACCATTCTCTCTCTTGCTCTCTTGCTTTTGCGCTTTGGCTCCTAAAGATGTAAGCAATAGAGCTCTTGCTCTTGCTCTCTTGCACTCTTGCGCTCTTGCTCTCTGGCTCCTGAAGATGTAAGCAATAAAGCTTTGCCGCAGAAGATTCCGGTTTGTTGCGTTCTTCCTGGCCGGTCGTGAGAACGCGTGTAAGAGTTTGGGGAATTTGGAAGACTGTCGTGATTTGGGTTGATTTGCATGCAGTTGCAGATATATAAAGATTTTTGTCTTCTTAAGCTTTCTTTTGATTGGTGAGTTTGTAGTGACTCAAATCAGATATTGAGAGAGAGAGAGAGAGAGAGAGAGAGAGAGAGAGAGAGAAGAAGAAGAAGAAGAAGAAGAAGAAGAAGAAGTAGAAGAAGAAGAAGAAGAAGAAGAAGAAGAAGAAGAAGAAGAAGAAGAAGAAGAAGAGAGAATGAAAACACAGAAACAAAGGATGCATGATCTTATTCAGAGTCTGGGGTTGTTTTGGTCCTTAATAGAATAGTGATTAAAGGAGACAGGGAAGGAAGAGACAGGGGAGATTTTAATGGGGTCTGTCATGGTGGTAGCCATGAGCCAGTCATCGAAACACAACATGAAGCTGGAAAAGGACTCTTTCCATAATGGTGCAGGATACATTCATCTCCTTCAAGACTTCAGACGGGAGACCCTGGAGCCTTAACAATAAACCTAGCGTTTTCATTATAGTAAAGTAGACAAGAGAGAGGCAGAGTAGGATAGGAAATGTAAAAACAGAAACAGGGGCTCACATTTAGCTGTCCCAGATATACTTGGGAGTCTCTGAGGAGGGGCACTAACCAAAGTTTTAGGTCCTTGAGTAGAAATAACAGAGACCTTGTGTTTAAAGTTCTGAATCCAAGCCTGCCATCTAATATCAACATAATATAACACAATGTAAGAATTTCACATTAAATATTTATTTTTCTTGACTGCACTTTTAAAAGCTCTACAATAAGAATTTTTAGAACATTTAAAATGTTTACAAGTATTGAGGACTAAAATTCCATCATTCAATTCCAGGTCTATATCTTTTCATTCAAATGGCTCCTTGTAAAGATATAAGAAGTGCTCATGGCAAATTTTTCTGATACTTATCAGTACACACTTCCTACTGTGGATGGAATGGAAGCCTTGGTGCTCTCAGGACTCATGGGTACCCTGACCTGGCCTGTGTTGTTCGGTTCTGCTATTCTCTCCTGATATATTCCTGATCAAGCTGCTCTGGACACCCCTGCCCTTATCTTTTAATGTTCTAAATTCTTTGCATCTGGAGGAGATTTGTATTGTTCTATGGACTGCTTAGGGTATAATCTCAAAAAATCCATACAAAGCATATGTTTTCCATCAATTTGTAATGGTTTAGACTTTTATCTGTGGGATCTATTACAAAATGGCAGCCCCCATGGACACAGTATCCCTTCATGTTCCTGTTTCTGTAGTGGTCTTCTTGCTTCCTTGCTTCAATTTTCATCATTAGAAGATTAATCTTTTAGGAACTGGAAACACAGTTGTTTTACTCAGCAGTTAGAATGTTCACTCACTGAGAAGTAGCAAAAATACTTTACTTGAAGAAAATACCCATGGAAGGAGATACAGAGATGAAATGTGGAGCAGAGACTGAGTAAAGGCCATCCAGAGACTGACTGCCCAACCTGAGGACCCATCCCATATACAGTTACCAAATCCAGACACTATTGTGGATACCAACAAGTGCTTGATGACAGGAGTCTGATATACCTGTCTCCTGAGAGGCTCTGCCAGTGCCTGACAAATACAGATGTGGATGCTCTCAGCCAACCATTGGACTAAGCACAGGGTGTCCAATGGAGGAGTTAGAGAAATGTCTGAAGGAGCTGAAGGGGTTTGCATCCCCTTAGAAGGAACAAAAATATGAACCAACCAGTACCCCTAGAACTCCCAGGGACTAAACCACCAACCAAAGAGTACACATGTAGGGACCCATGGCTCCAGATGCATATGTAGCAGAGGATGGCCCTGTAGGTCATCAATGGGAAGAGAGGTCCCCTGCTCCTGTGAAGGCTTGATGACCCAGTGTAGGGGAATACTGGTACAGGAAGCAGGAGTGGGTGGGTTGGTGAGCAGAGGGAGGGGGCATGGGATAGCAGGTTTTCAGAGGGGAAATGAGGAAAGGGGATAACATTTGAAATATAAATTTAAAAATATCTAATAAAAAAATAAAGCTGATGAGACTGGAGACCTGAAAAAAACCTACTCATTATACTAGTAACATGGACAGGAATACTCCAGGAAATTGAAGAGATGAAGGACTTAACTAACCTTAAATTTGTCAAAACAGGATCAAGCATGTAATAAAGGCAATCCCAGAAGACTGGCCATGCACCTACCAGGGGTTGTCCCCTAATTTATTTTATTATTTTCCAGGAAAATATGAAAGTTCTTACTGATAAGTAATAAACTCAGAATTTACTTCCCAAGTTAAAATACTGCTGCATTTCCTGAGGGTCTCTACCTTGAAATTTTGGTGAACATATGTGGAGGCTAACACTGGAAAATTATGAATTAAAAACATGATGGATGTTGCAAGAGGAAAAATGTCACAGCAGTGTAGTGAGAAAACATGCATCACAGGGAGAACAGCTAAATATAGTTTCTGTTTATTTCTTAAATAAAAAGGGTAGCAAAATGTAGATACGTTGGTGTCTATTTTCACTAAAGGAATCTGACAGCCCATGTAAGGAAACATTGCAGAGATGCTCCATAGACAGTTTGAATGTGTGTAGTTTCAACAACATCTTAAAGAAGGAAATTTTTCCATCTGTTTACCAAGGAGAGACATAATTGCACTGCTAATTACTTTGTTGCCTGATGAACAAAATGCATTTTGAACCCTCAATAACTACCCTCTTCTATTCATTAAAAATAATTAATGTATCAAATAAATTAAGAATACATAAACCAGCATAGTCCTTAGTGATTAGAAAGACTAGTATATAATAGATGGTAGAATCTATAAATGCCTGAAAATATATGCTTCTGAACATTAGTTCAGATTTGAGAATATGGTGTCTTTTCTTTCATGTGACTGAGAAGTGTTGTACAAAAAGCAAAATTATCCATTCAGATCTCAGAAAAATGAAAGTGTTAAATGAATGATTGAAAGTTTTGAATTCTCGTGGATAATAGTAACATGGTAGATTACTTCCTCTTATCCAGGTCCTGTGCAAGACACAGTAGTAATGTCGCCAGCTTAAGTTTTTACAGCCAACGTAAAACGTAGCTATTAATATCCTCTTTCCAGATGAGAAAACCTGGGATTTAGGTGTACTAAGCCATGCATCCAAGCTTCTTAACTGACAGTCTTTCAGTCTCTCCCAGATGACCTCAACTGAAAGAAATTAGTCTGCGACATTTTATGTCTAAGCAATGACTGGAGATAAATCTTAGGGAACTTGAATTTGCTTCTACTTCTGGCAGACAACTAAGAGAAAGGAGGTGTTGCCATTTAGAGGACATATAAAATCAAGGGCTTTGCCACTAATAGTCAATAAAATCTTCACAATGCATTTTCCATGCCTGTTCTGGACAAGCTCCAGCTAGATCAATTAGCTTTAATGCCTTCAAATGTCTTCAGCACTTTAAGATGCATAGTATACTCCAAGTGTCCATCTAATTTGTAGGTCATTACTGACAATGAACTATGAATGTCAACTTCCTTCAAGTTCCAGAGCACAGCACAGTGTAAGGAGAATGAAACAAATTACCAATATATTGTTTATTGAATGAAGGGGAGAAACTGATGATTGTAAGGAAGAACGTTGGATTAATGCGCAATCGCCTTTTAACAAACACGTATTGCATTTGTGATGCTTTTTATGCTCTATGTCTGATTCTACTACTGTGCAAGTGCTAATTCAGCCAGTAAACAATCCAGTGAAACTGGTAACATCCTCAATTTGCATGTGTTAAAACTGAAAAAAATTCATCTGGAAACACAGCAGAGAATGGATATCCAAAATATCCTAAGCAGAAATAATTTTAGTGGATCAACTGCCTGACCTCAGATTATACTGCAGAGCCATAGTGACAATGACAATATGTTACTGGCACATAGATAAAACAACAGAAGTTTAGAAGACCAAGATTTAAGCTTACACAGCCATAGCCAGCTAATATTTGACTGACAAGATTGTCCAAAGCATGTAAGTGGGGGAAAATGGCAACCTATTCAAAAATGGTATGGACGAAGTGGGTGTTCGACTTTCAGAAGAACAAATTAAATTCATAGTCATCACACTGTACAAAAATCAATCACAGTGGACTGGAGACCTTATTTAAAATGTGAAATATTACAATTTAAGAAGGAAAATATAGAAAAACTCTTCTGCGTCTATACAGAAAAAAATACTTTGTTGTCTCTTGCCCCACAGACATAGGCAAGAAATTTTTAGAATAAGTCTTCAACAAATAAATAGTCCAAGACAATGATAAATGCCATTATAAGAAATTAGAGCCATCTCTCAGCAAAGGAAATAATTGGCAGAGTAAATGGACAGCCTTGGAAAGGGAGACGTTCTTCCATAGATGGCTCAGGGGGTTTGTAGCAGTGTACATGAAAATCTGAAAACACACACACACACACCTACCAGCCAAGAAATGCACTGAAAAGAGAATTCTTAGGAGAAGTTATGTAAATGATTTTAAAAATGTGTCCAGTATACTTTACAACCAGGAAATTTAAATTAAAACAACTTTAAGACTATATCTCACACCAGTCAGAATGAGAACCATCATCAAGAGAACAAGTGACAGCATATGTTTAGCAAATGTAAGGAACTAATAACATTCATTGAACACTGGAGTGTAAAGTTTTACAGTCATTCTGCAAATCAGTATGGAAGGTTCTATAAAAGAAACAACTAACTTAAGAGCCAAATGGTCCCACTCCTGGGCATGACACAAAGGACTGTATATCCTACCACAGAACAATCCACACACATGCTTTCATTTAACCTCTCTCTCTTTCTCTTCTTCTGTTTCTTGCTCTCTCACTCTCTCACTCTCTTGCTCATTCACTCTTTGTGTGTCTCCTCTATCCCATTTTACAAACACACAGACAGACACATACACAAACACAGACATACAGACAGACAGACAGACAGACACACACACACACACATGCATACCTTCTCACTAACCATAGCCATTAGAATGTGGGTATCATAAAATAGTTATAGAGAGTAACCTATAAAAGAGAAAAGGAAGCTATTGAGTGTGTGCATGTTCATTGTAGGTGGGGAAGGCAAGATAGAAGGTGAGGAGTATAAAGAAAATGTATATTTAAAAATGCCACAATGGAACATGTTACTTTGTATGATAGTATGGTGATTTTCCTTTCTAAGTTACATTGGTCATGGTATTTTATCACAACTGTAGAAAAGTAACTAGGATACCCCTTTAAAGAATATAAATAATGAAATAAAAGAAAACCAAGAGAGAAAATCTAAGTGGCTTGCAGGTAAGCAAGCATTAGAAGTAGGATATACTGTATTCAGTCCTGGTATTTTTAATGCTAAATAGCATAACTGTAGTGGCTAACATAACTGTAATGGCACAGCCAGCCTTAGCCAATTGTTTTATTGTTTCAATGGGGCATTAACTAAGTCAGCTAGCCTCTAAAGCATTCACACTTAGCTATCAACACTAAATGGAGCATCCTAAGAGACACATTCAATTGTGATAAATTAGATGTTATGTATTATTTCAATACAAGCACTGGAAAGCTTCCTGTGATCATTGAATAACTCTTGAGTAGCTTCCCTTTTCTGTGGGTTAAAAAAGAATGAGAAAAAAAAAAGAATAATGCACCATTAACAGTGAAGTTAGAGTCTGGAATCCTGCTTAGATAAGAGGGCCAAGGAAGGTCTTGAAAAAGTTATCTCCTGCAGGAATGGACCCACCTCTCACCTAGTGACAGGATGTGAGCAAGGGAGACTGTGGATTTGGTCAAGTGGGTGTCAGCTGCCATCCTCACTCAATTGGAGAAAAAAAAACAGAGAAAATACTCCAGGATTCTCTCTCTACAGTTCTTGTAATGCCAGTAAATGAGACAGTAGGCCAGTTCTACAGGCTCTTCCTAAATCGCTGTGGAATTTATCTTAACATAGATGTCTTAATGTTCTACATCATGCTTAAAAACAGGGATATGTCTTTGAAAATGACACAGCCATCTTTGAATGCTGTAGCATGGGAAGGCTTGGCCACATAAGTATAAACAAATACATTTACTCTGCATTCTCTTAGATAAACGAAAATGAGCAATAAGTGTGTCCTGCGCAGATTTCACTTCGTGGAGCAGGACTTATATTCAATCAGAAGTGGGTTGGTTATTTCCCTGATATTAATGTCACTATTGTTGTGGCTATTTCAGCATAATGTGGTATGCTATATACTCTACTATAGTTTATACTATATACTATACTTTATCGGAACTCACAGCTCAGAAATATTAATGATTGCTGTCTCCTCTGATAGCATGCAAAGCCACTTTCATGCGTAGCTTTGTTTCATTCCTTTAGGAAAAAGAACTATGTTTGACTGTTTGTTTGTGTTTTGTTTTCTTAAACAGCATTCCAAGCACACAAACAGAAGAGAGATGGTAACCACAACATTTCAGTGTTGAATCTTAGAATTCTTTATATGTCACCAGTCATAATAGCAATGAGTTCCTTTTGATTTTCTGTGGCAAGGAAGACAATATAATCGTCAGAGACACAGAAAATTTCTTAACCCAAGAAATGTAATCATCAGTCTTCAATGTAGTAAACTTTATAATATCCAAAAATCTTGTCAAAACGTCACTTTATTCAATGGAACTTCTAAAATAAAAATGTATACAAATGTGAAAAAAAAAAGCAAAACGTAAAAAAAAAAAATGTTCTCTGTGTGTTGCTTATCTTTCCCTGAATTCTTCTCATAAAATATTCTAATGATGAAAACTTGTACTTTAAGATACTAGGATTAAAAAAAATTAAGAACCCCAAGGAATAGATATACTCTATCAAAAGCTTAGAAAACGGCATCAAAATTTGCTTACATAAAAGACTATTACAAGAAGTTGGAAATGTAAAATAGCCATGGAACTAGAAGCACCAAGAGGGAGGAGAAAAGGCAGAAGGAAGCACAAGCTGCATTGTTCTCAGCCTTCTCAGTCATAGGGAGAGGATTAGACATGAAAGCGGAACATGAGGTTACAGAAGAGCTCTTGCTTTTGTCTTAATCTTTTTTAGCCTTTAAGCTATAATTTAGGGAATAGCATCTTTATGGTAATCAACCATTTTAAATTCAAGAACTTTAATCTCTGACAATTTAAATAAAATTAAAATTGCCATTTAAAAATCATAGCTATACCTTATGAAAATAATTCTGATAAGTCTTGTATCTCTATGCTTCCATCTTTCTGGAATTATTTCCATTTAACAAAATATCTTTATTTGCTGTGTCACAGGGTCTTACTTTTACTTCTGTTTAGCATGGGATAATGAAATGTGGAAAAATCAACGTAATAAATATGGTATTTTTATAATAACTCAAAAGTAAAACAAAATCTACTAACAAGCCACCAATACCTATGCTCATTATTAATTTCCTTCCTCTTCCTCCACAAGATGAAGAGTTAAAATCCATTTTGTTGCTGTTTTAAGTCTTATTTTTTTTTCTCCTCATGTTCTTCTTGTTAAGGGTTTGTATTCTCCTAGAATTTACTCTTTATAGTGCAGAGCCTCATGTCATCTGTGTTGTTTTACTGTTTTCCCCTTTGAATTTTTAAGTTACAGATACTTTTAGAGGGGCGGTAAAGATTGGTCTTGTTCTGTTGAAACCATGAAATATTTCACAGCAAATTATTTAGCTGTTCTTCTATTCGATTTGTCATTCAATTTGTTTCCAAATCTTTGCAAATTGAATAAACTCTAAAATAAGCATCATTGTGGATGCTGTCAAAAGTGTGCTTCTCTCAGGTACAGGTAGCAAAGGCGATATTCCCTCCTTTGCTCTCTCTGTCACAAGGGATAGAGAAATATTAACAAATGATGGCCGAACCATTGTGTGATGAATGTTTTATGGATAAGCAGAGAGAAAAAAGAGTAGAGAACAATCAGTTCTAGTTTCAGAGTGTGTCAAAGGATACTTAAATTGTCATAAGAGGTTAGAAATCATTCGTTGAGTGTAGCAGGGAGATAGCACTTCCTTAAAATATGGGAATAAAAGAAGATGTTTTAAAACAGATGTTGTGATCTCAAAAAAGTTCTAAGGAACTACTAAATCCTACAAACAGGCAAATTCCATCTGGAAAATAAACAAGGTCAGCAAAGGAGAAAGTTCAAAGTGCTGGGCTCCTCTTGGGTAACACACATAGAAGGGGGCTGTAACTACATGGTGAGCTCAGGTCCGAATGGTAAAGCAAACTTCCAGGAATAAGTCTTCACAACACCATAGTTTCCAAAAGCCAATGTTATTAGGATTTTGGCAGAAGAGTTCAATTCCTGAACTAGGTAGCACTGCCATTTTTTAAATGTAAAAATTTGATTCAAATTAATTTTTAAGTTCTATGTAATTCAATTTGAAAATTAAAAGAAAAGAAGAGAAAAGAAAAGAAAAGGAAAGGAAAGGAAAGGAAAGGAAAGGAAAGGAAAGGAAAGGAAAGGAAAGGAAAGGAAAGGAAAGGAAAGGAAAGGAAAGGAAAGGAAAGGAAAGGAAAGGAAAGACAGAACAACCCTGTCCTCATCCTTTGTCTGGGGACTCTCCAAGTTTTACAACTGTAAGGCTACATCAGTTGCCTCTGTAGCTTGAATAGAACAAGCCTCTCCCTTTATGGAAGAGTTTTCCATTTCTGTTCTGGGGTCTTGGGAAGAGGGTTGCAGGCTAGGGTTGGAGAGAGTGAGTGTGCCAAAGTGATAAACATTTTGCTTCAAAAAGAGAAAGCAGCCTGAGATGTCATGCAGCCCTCAATTTCTGCATCCTGCCTCTGGGATCAAAATCTACCTCCTAGTTAGCCTGATTCCCTGTTAAGGTAAGTGTATTTCTCTTTGGTCACTACCACTGACACTTTGCACAATCTTAATCGTACTTCATACTAGTTAGGATTCCTGTCTTGGCTCCTCCAATGCCTCTAGTTCCTCTGCCACTAGGATTCCAGAATATGCAGATTCTCACCCTCTAGCTCTAAGGTTTTGCTAGCCCATATAGGATGTGGCTGGAACAATAAGTATTATTTTTGATGAGAACAAAATTTCACATTCCTATAAGGATTTGAGTCTTACTGATCACCATAGTAACTAGATGAAATTATAATTTGTATAATACATTTGAAAATGATGTGGTACAGAGGCCATGCCTGGGAGGAATAGAGGAAAAAGAGAGGGAGTTGCTAAGTATAAAATTTCAGTATTTTACAGAATAATGCAAATCATTGAATTGCAGGATGATGGTGCTGAATCTTTAAGAATGTGTTGTAAAGTAGAGGACAATAGATCCAGATAGGTTTTGTAACTCTTCTCAGGCCAGTCAGTAATGAAAGCTTGGGCTTAATATTCATCTCTTTAATTCAAAACTTAAAAATTAGCGATTGCCACAAAAAACAAGAGAAGCTTATTTAAACATAGAGCAATTTCATTGTTGTCAAAATATTTTGTGCAACACTGCAGATTGCGCTCAACTCAGTGTTCTTCAAAAGGCCAATTCAAACAAGGGGCATTTATTTGGGAGGTGAGAGAGATAGAGAAAGAGGAGAACAAGAGAGAAAGAGAGAGAGAGAGAGAGAGAGAGAGAGAGAGAGAGAGAGAGAGAGAGAGAGAGAGAGATTTTCACTCCATTTTATTTAAGAGGACAGTAAATGAAGCTGTACTGCTATAGCTAGACAAGAAGACAAGATTTCCCTCCTCCACCAATGACTGAAATCCTCTGCAAATTCTTGCTGTCATGGCATAAATCAAAGTTGGACCATCCAGGTGATAATCTAGTCTTTATTCTTTACATCTCTGTCTAGCTCTGGCTATTTTAACTACCCATTCACAATTATTTCTCAACAATTTCTCAAAAGCACATACATACATACACACACACACACACACACACACACACACACACACACACACACAAACACACCTTCCTGAAATTATAGCTGTTTCCTGTGTATTCTAAGAACAACCCAATCTCCTAATACTTAGGGAGAGAATCATCCAAGTGACAATTTTAGAGTTTTGGGTTCTTTGGAAAACCCAGAAATATTATAAGAATATGCTTTCATTTTAATACCAGGTGTGGGGATGTGGAGAAGACTGATCATAGTAGCTCACTATGATCTGTCTCATGCTCTAGAAGGGGCATGCTTTTGCCAGCTGCAGATAGTTTCTGTGATTGTTTGATATTTGGAATATTGGGGCCTTTTCTGAGATTATATAAATGGCCGGGGCCTGAGAGGCTGGTTGTTGGTAATGGTTTGTTAAGCAGTCTTGCACAAAGAAGAAACAACAACAAGAAATTAGATATACTGAGGATGTGGAGAATGAGAAATATTCTTCCATTGATTGTGGGATTGCACACTGGTACAACCACTCTGGAAATTAATCTGAAGATTGCTCAGAAAACTGGAAATAGATCTATCTGAAGAACCAGCAATACTACTCTTGGGAATATACCAAAAAGATGTCCCATCCTGCCACAGGGGCACATGTTCCATTATGTTCATAGTACCTTGTTTGTGATAGGCAGAAGCTGGAAACAACCTAGGTGTCCCACAACAGAAGAATAGATACAAAAAATGTGGTTCATTTACACAATGGGATATTACACAGCTATTAAGAATGAGGACATCCTGACTTTTGCCGGCAAATGGTGGATGGAACTAGAAAATATCATCCTGAGTGAGATCACTCAGACCCAGTAAGTCTTCTAACAACAGATTATTTTAACTTGTTTCTGAGAATCCCTCAAGGGAAATCATGGAATAGGTTCCATGTTTCTAATTTTCCTTACAAAGCAAAAAAATTAGGACCTTTGTCTGTCTCTCTCTGTTTTGGTGACTTATTCCTTTTATAAGCATGTAATTCCCACTCCAATGTGAATGGCCACTTATGATCTTTCCAGTGTTTAGTCAGTGTGCATAGACTTACATTCACATCTTGTTATATTCACTTTCCTGAGGCATGCTCTGAATTGAAATACTAGTCTGTAAGAGGCAGGAGTGCTTCACTTTAATATCCTGTACACAGTCACCTCAATTCATAATTCCAACAATGTTCCAAGTTCACCATATTTTAACTTTCCAAGAGTATTGCCAATTTTTTTTAGTCTTTTGTTCATCACTTAGTGTATATGGTGGCCTTGTAGTTTATTGATATCTCCATTTTTAAACTGAGTGAAACATGCTTCAAAAATCTACCAATGCTTATTATACATTTGATTACTATCTTCTGAGCAAAGCTGATTGTCAAACCCTTCATATGTTTTAATTAGAGATTTATTCTAATTACTGAAATGCAAAGACAATGTGTTAGAATATGGGTGTTGTCTGGGTATATTAAGCTGTCATATTTATTGTCTAAGCAATAGGTCTTTTTAATGTTCTTAATAATTCATTTTGATAACCAGATATTCTTAGCAGGCAGGTTACATTAAAGTCCTGAAGTCTTGCATGTGTCTGAGCCTGAGAATGCATCAAGTATGAGACTGTGGGTGAAAGGGCACAGTGTATGTGGGTGTTAAGTAGGTGGAAATCAGTGTGTCAAAGAGCAACCTAAAGAAGGTGAAAGTCTAGCATCACCCCTGCAAGCTATTCAGACATGGTTTATGTGTCTGTCTTTTCTTCTATGTATCTTCTTCCCTTTCTTCTCTTTATCTGCTTACCTATTTCTTCTTGATCAGGAATTATATAAAGTATTTGAATTAATTTCTTTGTCTATTGAATAGCTGTAAAAGTGTTAAGGTATGATAGTTTATAATTTTAATTTAATAGTTTCTGAATTACTATTGATGTTGATCACACTTCAATGTGCTTATTAATTATTAACTTACTAACTACCTTAATTTTTTAGCATTCGTTCAATTCTTAAGACAATGTATGGGATAAATTTAATGCAAGTTTGTGTTATTATATGAGTGTGTGAAGTGTGTTTATTGTGTGTGTGTGTGTGTGTGACCACAGTATATGATACTTGTGGGATTGTGTAGTGGAAACGTATCATTTACTATATTTGTGTAGGTTGCCTCTCCATTTTCTAAAACTTGAAGTTTAATGGAAATAAATATTTTAATTGTAATGACTAATAATTTTTCTTTCATTATTTCCTCTGTTTTAGAAGTTAACTGGGATGAATTCTTAGCGACAGTGAGAATTTTCTTTTTCTTATCCTTTTTAAAATGCTTTTTGGTTTTATTTTTGCACTTACATCTAGTAATTTTTTTTAAATAAAATGTGAAATAAAATTGGTTTCATATTTTGCCCGGTACTCATTTTGCAATGTCCAAAATGGCCTTTCCTTCCATTTTTCATCAGTGACTGCATAAAATATCAACGAAATTTGTTGCTTATATGTTTATCATATCTGGCCAATATGCAGATGTATTGATAAACTTTTAATTCCTCTGCTCAGGTCAGCACTGCTTCTTTAAGTTAGTTGTGCATTCAATAATGAATGGTTTTCACTCTGTCTGCATTGGCCTACATATTCTGGGCTCAATCAATCTCCCAAATGCTTTAAAATATTTTGCTCCTATTTTAATTGCAATTTTATTCTTTCTTGGCTCATTTCAGGAATAAAAGATAAAAATACTCAGTTAATCCATAAACATGGTCTATCACTTTATTTAGACAGTTATATATTTAAATCAGCAACATGTTACAGCTTTAGGTACAAATGTCTTGGAAAATTTGTTTTAAATTTACTTTTAAGCACTTTTTAAATATACTATCAGAACTGAATTTTCCTTTTTATGTTTCTAGTATTTAATAGAACAATGTACATAAATTGATTTTATACATAAGCATGCCAATTCATTAGAGTTCTTTAGATTTTATGTGTATGTATATATATACACATATATACACATATTACTTTATTATAAAGTTGAAACAAGCTTTAGAAGTTTAGTTATCATTTTGATAATTTGATATAACTTTCTTTTTCAAGTAAGCATTTTGTTTTGGGGAGAAGAACAGGGATTCTCTCAGCAGAACTGGCTATTGTGGAACTTCCTAGGAAGGCCAGTCTGAGATATCTATCTATCTATCTATCTATCTATCTATCTATCTATCTATCTATCTATCTATCTATCTATCTATCTCTAAATAAATTAAGTATAATATATTTGTTAGATAATATATCATTAAATATGTCTATATATTATATATGATATTGTCCATATTACATCTCAGTATATTTGCTGATGTACCAGATATCTATTTATCTCTTACTAAAAATTTGATTTATATTCAGTTTTGTAGACAGAAGTGAAGTTGGCTATACATTTAAAAGATACTTTTGTATTGTTATATTCTTTGTTTCTCTTGGGTCAGTTTGCAGAAGTACATCAGTGTTGTAGCATAACACATACATATTTAATTTCTAATAATTACCAAGCCCTTCCAAAATGTGTATATTATGTCGTATCCCCTCTGCAAATATACCTGGCTCCAGTTCTCCAGTTCTGTTATATCACTGACTTGAAAATAGTCAGATGCAATTTTGTATAATTAACACACAAAAGAGATTTCAGGGTGTTTATAAATACCTTAGAGGATGGTTCTATACAGAATATTTAATGGTGCATTTCCTCACACACTTATCATATTTGTGTTAAGTACACTTAACATCAAGTCTTGTGTTTTTCTATAGTAAAGGGTTATTAATTGTAGTCAGCCTGGTGTACCCTGTACCTCCTGAAGCTAATTTCCTATGTATTGGCAATTGCATGTCATCAGTGAACTGGGACTCTTTGAAGCACCTTTTCCTCTGGAACCCACCATTGTCTTCTCATATTGTAGGAGAAAGATTTTCTAAAATTCTGTATAAACATGAGATTCTATCACGTGCATCTCTGGGCCTGACTTACTCTGCTGAATACAATGTCTTCTGCGCTCACCTATGTTGTCACGAGGATTTTTGTTGTTGTTTATGGCTGGATGTTTTTTACTGTGCATTTACATCTGTGATCATTGTCTTTATCTGTTTATCAGCTGATGGACACTTGGGTTGAGTCTGTGACTCAGATGTTTTGAATGCGCTGAAATAACTGTAGAAGTGCAGAGTTTAACATTTTATTTAATTTTTTAGCACCTAACATAGTAAATGTGGGGTGGATTTATATTTATAACTTACATTTTACTAGGAACGAAACGGATTTAAGCAGTATCTCTGTGTGTCATTTTTTCTTACATGCTATTTTGTTTAATTTTTTTAAGATGTCAGTTTTCTTTTTTTATTAGATATTTTCTTCATTTATATTTCAAATGCTATCCCCTTAGATGTCTGTTTTCTAGGCAGAGGGAGAAATAAAGTACAGGGGGTTGGGTGAGCAGGAGTTGCTGAGAGATGCTGCGGAAACTGTGATGAGAATATATTAACAAATATATTTTCAACAAAGATATACAATGTTTCAAATATTTTCCCAAGGACTATAAGTATTTGTTTATCCTGAGAAAAAGTATCATGTGTGTTTATATAATTTTATTTTTGAGATGGGATTTAACTGTTAATCAGGCTACCCTCAAGCTTGATAGATCCTAAGACAGTTTCTTGTTCTGCCTGATCCTTTCTTGGGATTACAAGTTTAGGATGTCAGCATGCCCCATCCTGCTCTGATGATGGCGTAGGTTATATGAAATTGTGTCTCTCTGTCCTTCCTCATATACCTAAGACATTCTCTCTTTGGCTTTAATAAAAATCTGATGGCCAGTTAGCTGGGTAGGAAGTGGAAGGTAGGACTGTCTGAAAGGGGGAAGAAGATGGGGAAAAGTCTTTCACTAGGAGACATGTGAGGAGATGGATGTAATCACAAGCCTGTGTGGTATAGCGAGCCACATGGCGGGCTGGGGCTAGGTGGTCAGGTTAATTTAGATGAGGTAGTTGAGAATCTGCACTGCTAAGCCTAAGCTTTGAAATAAGTAAAGGCCTCCGTGGGGTTATTTAGGAAAAAAACAGCTAAGGATAATTGCTACAATATTAATTTTGAGTGAGTTTACATATAGAGAAAATAATTTTTTAATCTATACTCTTAATATGTTGTTGAGAGAGCAAAACACTTGAAGTCCAATATATAAGAATAAAGGTATACTATATAGATAAAGGTATAGATTTATATAGTTATAGACTTATGATGATAGTGAGCACACACTTAAAATTTCACTACTTTCCAATACAGTTGATAATTTTCCTCACTATTTTCCTCTTTAGTATCTTCTACTTTTCATGTTAGCATTTGTACTTACAGTTAATTTCAGCTAATTTTAAACTTGATTCTAATTTTTATGTTCAAGCATATTTTATTAATTAAACATTCAGAATTTCTTCAAGTCTGATAATCTGTATTCAAACTTGTAATCTTTATTTTATTTAGAACTAAGGTAAGTGTTCATATATTGTTATTATTTAGGGATTTCATTTTCATTGGTTACACATCTCAAAACTTGTATCACTTTAATAACTATGTTGAAACCTATTTATGTAATTATTTACCTACTTAATGATTGAAAAGTAAGGTACTTTAATCCTCCTTTGTGAAACAATTTTTATATTAGTAAGAATATAAACAACATATCATTACATCAGCTTTCACTAATATTAATTCTGGATATAGACAATAGAAGGGGTGGAAGGATATTCATTTTCTCATGCCCACAATAAGCTTTTAGTAGCTTTTATAAAAATCATTGTCTGTTGTGGTCTATTGTGTATGTTTAATTGTAAGTAGCTACATAAGGACAAAATATTTCAAAAATCAGCACAATGCAGTTAGATTATAGGGGGGTTTGCCCTGACATAGGATATCCAGTAAAGCAGTAGGCTCACTAATATAATAACCAGAGTGTTATGTGTGATTAAACACTACATAAAATTGCTAATAAAGTTAACCTTTCATCATTTCAGTGAAGACTGACTATACCCGACAAAAGAAAAAGCCACTCAATTACATGGATATTTTTATCCATTAATCCTTGTCTTTCACAATTTCTTTCTTATGAACATTTTATTAAATATTCCATTTTTGTTCAGCCGACCTACATTTCTTTTGAACTGCTGCAAAAATCCATTGTCCACCACAGGAGAAAAGGGATGAAATAATGTAGAATGCACCCAATCTCGTCTGATATTAGAAGCTAAACAAAGTCAGGTCTGGTTAGTACTTAAAATTATAATTTTAAATATCGGTCTAATCATTGTTTATGTGGATTTTATCTTTTAATTATCCTGAGTATATATTGACTATCTTATGAGTCTTTTTAACATCCACAAACATTTTGAGGATTGGAAAATGTTAAAAATATATCCAACGTCCTTTAGTTCTTTTTTATTTAAAAATGTATTTGTTAACCCCCAACACACACACACACACACACACACACACACACACACACACACACACACACACACACACACACACTCTGCACTGTGTTTCTGAGTTTCTGTAGGTCAGAGTATAACTTGTGGGTACTTGTCCTCTCATTCTATCAGCAGGTCATTAGAATTGGAGTCATGTGCCTGTAAACACTGTGCCATCTTGCATGCCGTTTTTTTTTTAATTACGATATTAATTTTATTCATGGTCATGTTTTATAACTACTATCCTCCAGGTTTTGCAGTTTTCTTCACTGTAAATATTCAATAGCTTGTACCCATATATTTATATTTCATTTCTTAATTGTTTCATTCTTTTTCCCCCTCTGCTCCCATGTTAGAGTGCAAAAGAAAGGAACTTCACTATAAAACACAATGAAATAAGTTGAAAATAAAAATCTGCTGAGAAACTATTGCTATATTTTAAACAAAGTGATTGATGCCAACAAAATATTCAGAAAGGCAATGACAAACTTTATAGTAAATAAATAGAACATTGAAAATCCCTTATATCTGTTCATGAAAACTCATATGCTTTGAATGAATTATGCCAACAAAACCCCAAATTCTCCTGCGATCTTTTTTTCTGGTCATTAGAGAAAATGATGCCCCCAATATGTAACAAAAACTTTGAAATTTGAAACTATGAAATCCCTAAGAATATTTTGCATTTGAGTCAACAATATCCATGAGTACACAATTTGAAAATGTCCGTAGTAGACACCTCAGAGTAGAGTGTATGTACTACCCAGTGTCAAAAACATACCAGCATCTGAGAAGGCCAATAGAAGGAGAGAGAAGTAAAACGAGGCATCTCTGATGGATTCACTCTCACTCCAAAAAAATTTAACAATAATTGCATATAACAATGAATTCAATCAGGTTTCTAACTTTTCATACTTGTGACTCTTAATTTTAACAGAAATATTTTAAACAACCCTAGACATATAGGCATTTAATTTTTTCCCATTTTAATAGATATTTTCTTCATTTACACTTTAAATGCTATCCTGAAAGTCCCCTATCCCCTCCGCCCACCCTGTTTCTCTACTCACCGACTCCCACTTCTTGTCCTTGGTGTTCCCCTGTACTGGGGCATATAAAGTTTGCAATACCAAGGGGCCTATCTTCCCAATGATGGCTGACTAGGCCATCTTCTGCTACATATGCAGCTAGAGATATGATCTCTGGGGGTACTGGTTAGTTCATATTGTTGTTCCATCTATCGGGTTGCAGACCCCTTCAGCTCCTTGGTACTTTCTCTAGTTCCTCCATTGGGCATCCCGTGTTCCAGCCAATAGCTGACTGTGAACATCCACTTCTGCATTTGCCAGGCACTGCATAGCCTCACAAGAGACAGCTATATCAGGGTCCTTTTAGCAAAATCTTGCTGGCATGTGCAATAGTATCTGCGTTTGGTGGCTGATTATGGGATGGATCCCCGAGTGGGGTAGTCTCTGGATGGTCCATTCTTTCGTCTCAGCTCCAAACTTTGTCTCTGTAACCCCTTCCATGGGTATTTTGTTCGCTATTCTAAGGAGGAATGAAGTATCCATATGTTGGTCTTCCTTCTTGATTTTCTTGTGTTTTTCAAATTGTATCTTGGGTATCCTAAGCTTCTGGGCTAATATCTACTTATTTGTGAGTGCATATCAAGTGAATTCTTTTGTTATTGGGTTACCTCACTCAGGATGATATCCTTCAGATACATCTATTTGACTAAGACTTTCATAAATTAATTACTTAATAGCTGAGTAGTACTCCATTGTGTAAATGTACCACATTTTCTGTATTCATTCTGTTGAGGTGCATCCGGGTTCTTTCCAGCTTCTGGCTATTATAAATAAGGTCACTATGAACATAGTGGAGCATGTGTCCTTCTTACCGGTTGGAACATCTTCTGGATATATGCCCAGGAGAGGTATTGCTGGATCCTCCTGTAGTACTATGTTCAGTTTTCTGAGGAACCGCCAGACTGATTTCCAGAGTGGTTGTACAAGCTTGCAACCCCACCAGCAATGGAGGAGTATTCCTTTTTCTCCACATCCTCGCCAGCATTTGCTGTCACCTGAATTTTTGATCTTAACCATTCTGACTGGTGTGAGGTGGAATCTCAGGGTTGTTTTGATTTGCATTTCCTTGATGATTAAGGATGTTGAACATTTTTTCAGGTGCTTCTCAGCCCTTTGGTATTCCTCAGTTGAGAATTCTTTGATTAGCTCTATATCCCAATTTTAAATGTGGTTATTTGAATTTCTGGAGTCCAGCTTCTTGAGTTCTTTGTATATATTGGATATTAGTCCCCTTTCAGATTTAGGATTGGTAAAAATCCTTTCCCAATCAGTTGGTATCCTTTTTGTCTCATTGACAGTGTCTTTTGCCTTACAGAAGCTTTGCAGTTTTATGAGGTTCTATTTGTTGATTTTTGATCTTACAACACAAGCCATTGCTGTTCTGTTTAGGAATTTTTCCCCTGTGCCCATATCTTTGAGGCTTTTCCCCACTTTCTCCTCTATAAGTTTCAAAGTCTGTGGTTTTATGTAGAGGTCTTTGATCCACTTAGACTTGAGCTTTGTACAAGGACATAAGAATGCATCAATTTGCATTCTTTTACATGATAACTGCCAGTTGTGCCAACACCATTTGTTGAAAATGCTGTCTTTTTCCACTGGATGGTTTAAGGTCCCTTGTCAAAGATCAAGTGACCATAGGTGTGTGGGTTCATTTCTGGGTCTTCACTACTATTTCATTGATCTACCTGTCTGTCGTTGTACCAGTACCATGCAGATTTTATCGCATTTGCTCTGTAGTACAGCTTGAGTTCAGGCATGGTGATTCCCCCAGAGGTTCTTTTATTGTTGAGAATAGTTTTTTCTATCTTAGGTTTTTTGTTATTCCAGATGAATTCACAAATTGTCCTTTCTAACTCAGTGAAGAAGTGAGTTGGAATTTTGATGGGGATGGCATTGAATCTGTAGGTTGCTTTCAGCACGATAGCCATTTTGACTGTATTAATCCTGCCAATCCATGAGCATGGGAGATCTTTCCATCTTTTGACATCTTCAATTTCTTTCTTCAAAGATTTGAAGTTCTTATCATACATATCTTTCACTTCCTTAGTTAGGGTCACACCATGATATTTTATATTATTTGTGACTATTATGAAATGTGTTGTCTTCCTAATTTCTTTCTCATCCCATTTATCATTTGTGTAGAGAAAGACCTCTTAATTTTTTTAGTTAATTTTATATCCAGCTACTGAACTGAAGCTGTTTATCATATTTAGGAGTTCTCTGGTGAAATTTTTAGTGTCACTTATATATACTATCATATCATCTGCAAATCGTGATATTTTGACTTCTTTCTTTCCAATTTGTATCTTCTTGATCTCCTTTTGTTGTTGAATTGCTCTGGCTAGGACTTCAAGTACTATATTGAATAGGTAGGGAGAAAGTGCACTCTACCTAATTCATTCAATGAAGCCACAATTATACTGATACCTAAACCACACAAAGATTCAACAAAGAAAGAGAACTTCAGTCCAACTTCCCTTATGAATATCAATGCAAAAATACTCAATAAAATCCTTGCAAACCAAATCCAAGAACACATCAAAACGATTGTCCATCCTGACCAAGTAGGCTTCATCCCAGGGATGCAGTGATGGTTTTCTATATGGAAATCCATCAATGTAATCCACTATATAGACAAACTAGTGTGTGCGCAATTTTCCCATTTACTAGGAAAAAACTAAAAATGTGCTAATGAGACAAATACATTTTTTGAAAATTATATCTCGTCAGAATGTTTTATACTCCAAGACATAGATATCTTCAAAATTTTAGGGCAGATCAATACTTTGCGGGCATAATTGTTAATCCTCAATGCTGAGAATGATGTCCGTAAACACATTTGCAAAATGGATGAATCATGTTGAGATGGAAATTCTGTCCTGTTCTAAAGAAGGAAATGCATTTGATGATTTTATAAAACTCCAGTTGACAACTTAAAGCACAAATTTGAAAAAAAAATCAAATAAGTTAACAGATTACAACTCAAAGACATACTAATTTAACACATGCTGAGGAATGATGGTAGGAAAATACTAAAAGAGTTTATTTTGCATAACTGAACTATTACATGTTTATAAGACCAGACAACTTAATGTGTTCAGTAAAAGTACTGCAACTCATAGCATACACTATTTTCTTATCTGACCCTAGGTATTCCACACAGTATTAGATGATACGTGTATAGCAATCGCATGCTCCGTGCCAGGCACCTGCTGTGCGCACAGAAAGAAGGCCACAGTTAAGTTGCTCAGTGCAAACTGAGCAAACGCTCTGAAACCTTTGGATTCATTATGCAGTTGATTCTGAATTAAGTTTTATCATTACACATTCAGATAACTTTCAATCTTTACAAATTATTTGAAACCCCAATATTTAATTAGAGATTCCATATGGGGCTCTGATGTGAGCCAAAATTTATGAATCTGTGGATTAGTGGCATTGGTGAATTCAATTTTATTGCAGAAACAAAAATATGTCAATAGCTTAAGCCCATGCAATGAGAAAAAGGTTCAACTTCATTTTGAATAACCTTTTTTATCTAACTGATGATTATATTTATAAAGAATTGTCACAGAGAGCTATTTTTCCTCAAACTTCTTTTGTAAGGAACAGTTTCTTAGAGTTTTGTTGTTGTTGTTGTTGTTGTTGTTGTTGTCAGTTTTTTGTTTTTTGTTTTGTTTTGTTTTGTTTTTGATTATTAAGGAAGCCTCGCTGAGTAGTCATGTAACATCAATTGATAGTTATTTCTCAGTTTTCTTATTAGTTATATATGGAGATAAATCTCGAAGAAGGCAATAGGCATACAGACATTCATAGAACAGCATTCTCTGGACATAATACTGAAATTTTATAGGATCACTTATATCGGCTTACAAGGATTCAGCAGCAGCTGGCCTGTTGATCAAGAGCAGCTTGCCAGACATGCTATATGAATAAGCCCAATAAACATATTAGTTCCTATGACATTTAGTTTTAACTATCTACTTGATTTAACATAGAGTCATCTAGGAAGAGAGTCTTAATGAAGAATAGCCCAGATCAGGTTGAGTGTGGGTTTGTCCATATGCAGGAGATTATCTTTAATGTTGTAGAGAAAATCTCCTGGGTAACGCATAGAAACATCACCTGTCAATAAAATGTTGTTGGCCTGTTAGCTTAGGTAGGAAATAGGGAAATGGAAGTTCTGGTACAGAGAATGGCATTCTGAGATAGAGTTAGGCATTGGAAGTATTTACTCTGAGATGGTACCATAAACCTGAAGGAGAGGTAACTAGCCGTGTGACATGACCTAGACTAGTTTAAAAAGGTATTGAGTTAAAACCTAGTGGAAAGGAGTCAATACTATTGGCCTAGGCCTTTATTCAGATATAAGAAGTTTCGGGATTGTTATTTCCAGGATCTTGGGTGGCATGTGAAAAAGCCCACAATTACAGATGTAGAAAGACAAATCCCACTGTGAGTGGCACCATTCCCTATGCAGGGCATTCTGAATAATATAAGAGAGAAGAAAGCTAGGTGAGGGCAAACAACCATCTGTTCAATCTCTCTCTGCACTTAACTATGGAGGTGCTGCTTTTAAATTTACCACAACTTCCTTTCAATAATAGAATAACCTGAAACTGCAAGCCAAATACATCTATTTTCCCCTAAGTTGGTTATTATTTGGGAATTTGTCAGGGCAAAGGAACTGAAACTAGAGTTCCCCAGGGAGAATTTTTGTAGAAAATACTTTGGTGTGTTATTGGAGCTATATGGAGGTGATCAGGAATTTTTTTCATTGAAACTAAAGAATTCTTACAATGCATATCAAATGTTACCTTTATTACATTATATCCAAGAGTTCTGATTCTCTCTCTCTCTCTCTCTCTTTCTCTCTCTCTCTCTCCTTTTTCCCTCTTTTCATCCTTTTCTTCCTTTTGATCTTTATTCTGGAAATAGCTTGTATTTCTCCTGAGTTAGTGTTCAATTTCCGAGATGTTTTAGTAGGTACGACCAATTCATAATACTAATTAAAACAGAACTCAGGTGACCCTATGGAAAACTTGCTTTTCTTTTCTTTCTTTGTTCCCATTAATTTATTTATATATTCAGTTTACATCCCAATATCAGTCCCCCCTCCTTTCACTCCTGAACTAATATAGATCCTCTCCTCTCCACCCTCTCCATCTCCTCTAAGAAGATGAAGCCTTCCTCTCCCCCACCCTCCCACACATCAAGTCACTGTAAGATTAGGGACATCCTCTCCCACTGAGGCTAGACTAGGAGACCCAGTTAAGAAAACAGAGTTTACATTCAGGCAACAAATCCAAGGACAGTCCCCACTCCAGTTTGCAGATTGGCATGAAGACTAAACTGCACATCTGCCACATATATTTGGGGGCCTATTTTCAGCCCTCACTTATACGCTGGTTGGCAGTTCAGTTTCTGGGAGCCCCTTAGGGTCCAAGTTAGTTGATTCTTTTAATCTTCTGGAGTACCTGTCCCCTTCTGGCCCCTCAATTTTTCCCTCAACTCTCCCACAAGACTCCTGAGCTCCATCTAATATTTGGCTGTGTATCTCTGCATCTGTTTCTATTCACTGCAGGGTGGAGCCTCTCAGAGGACAGTTATGTTGTTCTCCTGTCTGCAAGCATAACAGAGTATAATTAATAGTGTCAGGGATTGGTTTTTACCCATGAGATGAGTCTCAATTTGTACCAGTCATTTGCTGGTCATTCTTTTCATCTTTGCTTTATCTTTGTCCCAGCCCATCTTGTACACAGGACAATATTTGGTTGAAGATTTTATACGTGGGTTTCTGCTTTTATCCCTCTACTGAGAGTCCTTCCTGGGTACAGGAAGTGGCCACTTCAGGAACCATTATCATCCACTGCAAGCAGTCTCAGCTAGAGTCATCCTCATAGACCCTTGGACCTGACCCCATTCCAGATTTCTGGCATTTCCTAGAGATGCCTCACCCCACTGATTTCTATTTTCTCTCCCCTGCTCTCCCTACATCTGATCCCCATCTTTTCTCCCCTGCCCATCAGTTCTCCACTCAGTTCCCTTCCCCACACTACCACCAATATTTATTTAATTTCTCCTTCTCAGCAAGATTCAAGAATCCTACTTTGTCCTTCCTTGTTATTTGGCTTCTTTGGGTATATGGATTATAGCATGATTATCCTGTATTTTATGGCTAATATCCACTTATAGTTGAGTATATATCATGATGTCCTTTTGGATCTGGGTTACGTTGCCCCATGTAGAAAAAGACAACTAGATCCATACTTATCACTCCACACAAAACTCAAGTACAAGGGTATCAAATACCTCATTGTAAAACCAGATACACTAAATCTAATAAAACAGAAAGTGGGGAAGGGCCTGAAACTCATTAGTACAGGAGAAGACTTCCTGAACAGGATACCAACAGCCCAGGCACTGAGATCAACAACCAATCAATGGGACCCCATGAAACAGAAAAGCTTTTGTGAGTCAAAGGACTCTGTCAATAGGACCAAAAACTGTTTTTCTTTTCTCACTGTCTTTTCAAGCTCTGTTCTGTTTAAGAAAGTAACTATGCAAGCTTGGCATGGTGGCACATGCCTTTAATCCCAGCACTCAGGAGACAGAGGCAGGTGGATTTCTGAGTTCAAGGCCAGCCTGGTCTACAAAGTGAGTTCCAGAACAGCCAGGGCTACACAGAGAAACCCTGTCTCGAAAAACCAAAAAACAAAAAAAAAAAAAAAAAAAGGTCTTTGGATTTGATCTCTGGTGAGAGCAGCCACGTTACTAGATTAAAATTCCTCTATATTCCTATGTTATCATCTTCCCCTATGAAGTTGTTTCATAAAAGTATAAAATCATTCTTTTGTTTTAAACTTTATTCCATTTTAAGATCCAAGTATATATTTTTTCTACCATTATACATAAATCAAAACTTGCTTTTTGTGTGATCAACAATATGTATTTCTGAAAAATGAACAGTATCACCTATCCAAAATACAAGATTTTGTGAACTATTATCACTATTGCTGTAAGTCCAACGTTATCAACTTTTTCGGTCTAATCCTAGTTGACATTTTAATCATAGCTATTCTTTTACGTTTTATATAACGTTATGTGTTATGCTGCACTATGTAGATTATATAATAAACCGTTTTTCTCTAGCAATGTGTATTTAACAACTTTCTATGGACCTGAATAACCTTAGCTTATAAGTGTCATGCAAGAAATTATAACTATATTGTAATTACTCATAGAATTTCATTTCCAGGTTTACATATATTGTTTTCCTTCTGAATGACACGTGGAAGGTGGTGAGTCTTAACTTCATTTGCATAGTGAAAAGTCAGTCCCCTGTGAATGACTTATGCTTATATGCACAAGATTCTTATTCTGAAAATTATAGCACATAACTGGGAGAAATAACAGAAAATCTAAACAAAATGAGGGTTAGTCCCTTATATAGATTGGCAAACTAGAGGCTATAAAGATGCAAACTCTTTCAAAATGAATCCATAAATTCAATATAACTGAAATAAAAATTCCCAGTAGTTTTTTTTTTTTGCCAGAAATTGATTAGTGCTTATAAAAAACTTTCACTGAAATGTAAAGGGCCAGCTATATCCAAGATAACCTTCAAGAATGACATTGGTAGATTTATTCTTTTTTTACTGCAAATATGCAGGCTTAAAAATAAAGTAATTAGTACAGCATGATTTAAAAACAAATCTGGAAAGGATAAATAATTGTAGTGAGTTAGCGTCTGGAAATGTACCCAGGATTTTTAGGTGTTATATTTGACTATTATAATGTCCCTGTCCGAAGCCATCTAGGAGAAGCTAAAGGCATATAAGCCTTGTCTTGAGATGCACTATAGGGCAGTGGACCATACCAGGAAACTTGGAAAGGCTGAGTAGGACCAGAAAGCAAGACTTCCATCTTAGGACTGCATTTAGTCTGCCTGAGTGGAGTTCACATACCCTGGCAGTGAGGCAGAATAAGAAACTACAATAGCCCACTGTTTTGCATGCTCTGCAATAAGTAATCTCTGAGGCAAGGTCCCAAGAGACTTCCTCCCAGGACTTCTTCTGCTGCTGATATGCCTTGTCCTGACACTATTATATAATGATTCCTGTGGATTTGCCCACCCTATTGGGCAGTTTTTCTGCAGATTAACATGAAGATGTATTATCATATAGTAATGCTGTGAAGACAAATGGATGGTTTCATAATTCCTGATAATGATTTTTTAAAATTCATAAATTTATGCAAGTAATTCCAAGTTCTCTAAAGGCTGCAAATAGAGCTTTGTAAAGCTTCACGTGTTGTAGGCTAATTGCACTAGGATAAGAAAGCAGGCTTGGAAACAGATTTACAATTAAGGAAAACATTCCTTCTAGGCTAGGAACAAAGTCACTATCTGGTAAATAAAGATCATAAACTGGGAATGGATAATGTATTGTAGGTGCAAGGACAGAAAATAAACTATTGACTAGTTTATCTATACAAAAATTCAAAATTATAAAGACATTAGGCAGATGATTTGTCTATTGACAAAACCATGTTGACTTGTAACATAAACATTATTATTATTATTGCTTTAAACTTTATAATGGACTTATGGGTCTAGATGATAGATAATAAATGTTTAGTGAGGTACTAGTCTTCATGGAAGGACATGTAAACATTTCTGCTGTAACCCTTAATTCATTTATAATGTGAACTTTTACCCTAAACTTATTATGAGCTGATAGAATGTAAAGATGCTTAGAAAACCATGTGATCAATTATATTGAGGAGTATAAGAGCTACAAGTAAAAAAAAAAAAAAAAAGCAACATTGCAGCCTTTTTCAGCTTCATCCAGAATGTGTTATTTTCTGAGCCTGTGAGTAAAGGTTAGTTGAAGCTTTTTCTTTCTCTCAGCAATAAAGTTTCACCTGGATATCTTTTTCTGTTTCATACAGAGGGATTTTTTTTCTGCAAGCATGCCTTTTATTTTCCTTTTACTCTGGCTCACCAAGAGTTAATGAGCTCTGAGTCTCTCACCAATCAGCAAGTGGCTCTTGAATAAAAGAACAAAGAACCTGGGCAAACTAATTCCTTTACTCAGTCTCCTGCCCCTAAATAGCAGGTGCTAAACACCAGGAGTCAGCAGCTACTCAACTGAAGAATAGACAAGAGTTAAGAAAGGTAAATATTGTCAGGGATTGGTGCTTGTCTACAGGAGGGGTCTCCAGTTGGGCTGGTTATTGAGGTTATTGTTTGGCCCAGTCCCTCCACCTCTCCTCCATTCCCCATCCCTGCATTTCTTATAGACTGGGTACGTTGTGGGTTAAAAGTTTTCTTGGTGGATTGATATCCCTATCTTTCTACCAGAGATCCTGCCTAGCCAAGAGGAGGCTGCCTCCAGAGGCTCCATATACCCCATGCTGTGAGTCACAGCTAAGGACACACACCTTGATTCTTGGTCACTTCCCTATCCCTGGTATCCATCTCTTCCTGGCGATGCTCCCTACCTTGCCCCCATAAGTTGGAGGTTTTCATTCATTCTCATGGACATCCCATCATCCCACACCTGACTTCTACTACCCCCCCTCTTTCTGTTCCTCTCTTCAACCTAGTTCCCTCCTTCCATCTATCTTCAATCGCCATTCAATTCCCCATTCCAAGTAAGAATCTAACATCCTTGTTTGTGCCCCTCTTCTTCTTCTTCTTCTTCTTCTTCTTCTTCTTCTTCTTCTTCTTCTTCTTCTTCTTCTTCTTCTTCTTCTTCTTTCTTCTTCTTGGTTTTTCAAGACAAGTTTTCTCTGTGTAGCCACAGCTGTCCTGGAACTCACTCTGTAGACCAGGCTGGCCTCGAACTCAGTGATCTGCCTGCCTCTGCCTCCCTAGTGCTGGGATTAAAGGTGTGCGCCACCCCTCCCAGCTGTGCCCTTCTTCTTATCCACCTTTCTTGGATCTGTGGAGTGTAGCAAGGGCATCCTGTATTTTGTGGCTAATATTTCCTTGTAGTGAATACATCCCATGTTTGTCCTTTCAGAACTGGATTACCTCACTCAGGATGATATTCTCAAGATCCACCCATTTGCCTGTAAAATAGCAAAATAGTATTCTATTGTGTAGATATACCACCTTTTCTTTTCTTTTTTTTTTAAATTGGGTATTTTCCTAATTTACATTTCCAATGCTATCCCAAAAGTCCCACATACCCTACCCCCTTTTCCCTACCCACCCACTCCCACTTCTTGGCATTGGCGTTCCCCTGTACTGAGGCATATAAAGTCTGCACGACCAATGGGTCTCTCTTTGCACTGATGGCAGGCTAGGCCATCTTTTGATACATATGCAGCTAGAGACACTAGCTCCAGGGGGTACTGGTAAGTTCATATTGTTGTTCCACCTATGGGGTTGCAGATCCCTTTAGCTCCTTGGATACTTTCTCTAACTCCTCCATTGGGGGGCCCGTGATCCATCCAATAGCTGACTGTGAGCATCCACTTCTGTGTTTGCTAGGCCCCAGCATAGTCTCACAAGAGACAGCTATATCAGGGTCCTTTCAGCAAAATCTTGATAGTGAATGCAATGGTGTCTGCATTTGGCAGCTGATTATGGGATGGACCCCCGGATATGGTAGTCTCTAGATAGTCCATCCTTTTGTCTCAGCTCCAAACTTTGTCTCTGTAACTCCTTCCATGGGTGTTTTTTTCCCAATTCTAAGAAGGGGCAAAGTGTCCACACTTTGGTCTTTGTTCTTTTTGAGTTTCATGTGCTTTGTATCTTGTATCTTGGGTATTCTAAGTTTCTGGGCTAATATCCACTTAGTGAGTACATATCATGTGAGTTCTTTTGTGATTGGGTTACCTCACTCAGGATGATGCCCTCCACTTCAATCCATTTGCCTAGGAATTTCATAAATTCATTTTTTTAATAGCTGAGTAGTATTCCATTGTGTAAATGTACCACATTTTCTGTATCCATTCCTCTGTTGAGGGGCATCTGGGTTCTTTGCAGCTTCTGGCTATTATAAATAAGGCTGCTATGAACATAGTGGAGTATGTGTCTTTCTTACCAGTTGGAACATCTTCTGGATATATGCCCAGGAGATGTATTAAGTGATGCTCCGGTAGTACTATGTCCAGTTTTCTGAGGAACCTCCAGACTGATTTCCAGAGTGGTTGTACAAGCTTGCAATCCCACCAGCAATGGAGGAGTGTTCCTCTTTCTCCTCATCCTCACCAGCATCTGCTCTTACCTGAATTTTTGATCTTAGCCATTCTGTCTGGTGTGAGATGGAATCTCAGGGCTGTTTTCATTTGCATTTCCCTGATGAGTAAGGATGCTGAACATTTTTTCAGGTGCTTCTCAGCCTTTCAGTATTCCTCAGGTGAGAATTCTTTGTTTAGCTCTGAGCCCCATTTTTTAATGGGGTTATCTGATTTTCTGGAGTCCACCTTCTTGTGTTCTTTATATATATTAGATAATAGTCCCCTATCTGATTTAGGATAGGTAAAGATCCTTTCCCAGTCTTTTGGTGACCTTTTTGTCTTATTGACGGTGTCCTTTGCCTTACAGAAGCTTTGCATTTTATGAGGTCCCATATGTCAATTCTTGATATTACAGCACAAGGCATTGCTGTTCTATTCAGGAATTATTCCCCTGTGCCCACATCTTTGAGGCGTTTCCCCACTTTCTCCTCTATAGTTTCACTGTCCCTGGTTTTATGTGGAGTTCCTTGATCCACTTAGATTTGACCTTAGTAAAAGGAGATAGGAATGGATCAATTCGAATTCTTCTGCATGTTAACCACCAGTTGTGCCATTTGTTGAAAATGCTGTCTTTTTTTCCACTGGATGGTTTTAGCTCCCTTGTCAAAGATCAAGTGACCATAGATGTGTGAGTTCATTTTTGGGTCTTCAATTCTATTCTACTGGTCTACTTGTCTGTCGCTATACCAGTACCATGAATAGCAGCAGAAGGTACTCTACCCAATTCATTCTATGAAGTCACAATTACTCTGATACCTAAACCACAGAAAGATCCAACAAAGATAGAGAACTTCAGACCAATTTCCCTTATGAATATAGATGCTAAAATACTCAATAAAATTCTCGCTAACCGAATCCAAGAACACATTCAAACAATCATCCATCCTGACCAAGTAGGTTTTATTCCAGGGATGCAGGGATGGTTTAATATATGGAAATCCATCAACGTAATCCATTATTTGAACAAACTCAAAGACAAAAACCACATGATCATCTCGTTAGACTCGGAGAAAGTATTTGACAAAATCCAACACCCATTCATGATAAAAGTCTTGGAAAGATCAGGAATTCAAGGCCCATACCTAAACATGATAAAAGCAATCTACAGAAAACCAGTAGCTAACATCAAAGTAAAGGGTGAGAAGCAATCCCACAAAATCAGAAACTAGAAAAGGCTGCCCACTTTCTCCCTATGTATTCAACATTGAACTTGAAGTCCTAGCCAGAGCAATTGGACAACAAAAGGAGATCAAGGGGATACAATATTGAAAGGAAGAAATCAAAATATCACTTTTTGCAGATGATATGATAATATATATATAAGTGACCCTAAAAATTCCACCAGAGAACTCCTAAATTTGATAAACAGCTTCAATGAAGTGGCTGGAGATAATATTAACTCAAAGAAGTCAGTGGCCTTTCTCTACACAAAGAATAAACAGGCTGAGAAAGAAATTAGGGATACAACACCCTTCTCAATAGTCACTAATAATATAAAATACCTTGGCGTGACTCTAACTAAGGAAGTGAAAGATCTGTATGATAAGATCTTCAAGTCTCTGAAGAAAGAAATTAAAGATCTCAGAAAATGGAAAGATCTCCCATGCTCATGGATTGGCAGGATCAATATAGTAAAAATGGCTATCTTGCCAAAAGCAATCTACAGATTCAATGCAATCCCCATCAAAATTCCAACTCAATTCTTCAACGAATTAGAAAGAGCAATCTGCAAATTCATCTGGAATAACAAAAAACCAAGGATAACAAAAACTCTTCTCAAGGATAAAAGGACCTCTGGCGGAATCACCATGCCTGACGTAAAGCTTTACTTCAGAGCAATTGCGATAAAAACTGCATGATACTGGTATAGTGACAGACAAGTACCACCTTTTCTTTATCCATTCTTCAATTGGGAGACATCTAGGTTTTTTTCCAGTTTCTGGCTATTATGAATAGAAATGTTATGAATGTAGTTGAGCGAGTGTCTTTGTGGGATGGTAGAACATCTTTCGAATAGACACCCAGGAGCTGTATAGCTGGGTCTTGGGGTAGAACATTTCCTGGTTTTCTGGAGTTCACCAAATTGATTTCCAAAGCAGTTGTATAAGTTTGATTGCCATCAGTGATGGACGAGTGTTACCTTTGCTTCACACCTTCCCCAGCATGCTTTATCACTTGGGGTTACCTTTGCTTCACACCTTCCCCAGCATTATCACTTGGGGTTATCTTTGCTTCACACCTTCCCCGGCATGCATTATCACTTGGGGTTCCAATCTTAGCCATTCTGACCAGTGTTATGATAGAATCTCAGAGTTGTTTTCATTTGCATTTCCTGACGACTAAGGATTTGAACATTTCTTTAAGTTGTTCTCAGCCATTCGACATTCCTCTTTTGAGAATTCTTTGTTTAGCTCTGTGCCCTATTTAATTTAATTGGGTTATTTGAGTTTGTTGGTGTTTAACTTTCCATAGCCAAGCACCAATCCCTGACACTATTAAGGATACTCTGCTATTCTTGCAGACAGGAGTCTACCCTGGCTGTCCTCCACCCACCAACTGACTCAGACAAGTGCAGACACCCACAGCCACACAGTAGATGAAGCTTGGGGACTCTTATGGAAAAATAGGAGGAAGGATTGCAACTCCTAAGGGGATACAGTGTTATAAAAAGACCAACAGAATCAACTGGACACTTTGGGCTCTCAGAGACTGAACTACAAACTAAAGAATATGCACATGATAGAACTAGGCTTCCCTAAACATATGTGGAAGGTGTTCAGCTTAGTCTTTTTGTGAGTCCCAGACAACTGAAATGGGGGTTATTGCAAGGCTGTTGCCTGTATATACCTGTATATGTTCTCCAAGCTGGACTGCTTTGTCTGGCCTCAATGGGAGAGGAAGCACCTATCCTAGAAGAGACTGGAACTGCAAGGGTAGGGGGATACCCAAGGGGAGACCCTTCCTATTCAGAAGAGGAGTGGATAGGGAATGTGGGATGGAGGATGGGTTAAGGATTGTGGAATTGGGTGACCGGGAGGGGGGAAGTATGAGGGATATAAAGTGAATTAGTAAAAAAATAATTAATTAATTGATTTTAAATAGAAGGTAAATATTACCAAAACAAGCAACTTTTACTCTTGTAAAACCAAGATTTGCCCCTGCAACTGCTGATCTCACTGCTATTGCTGGTCTGCAGCAGGTCCCCTTATAGGATCCTGAGTTGAGCTGGAATTAATTGAGTAGCTGGAATTATTGTTTTGGGAACTGGTGGAAAGTTCAGGTGGTGGTACATACAGGGAAGAATTCTGAGATTGTCCAGGAGCTTTGAAGGTCATGTTCAGTGTGCTGCTTCTTTTAAAATTTCAATTCGATTCAATTTAAAAATCACCTGGGAAGGAAGCATCAATCATTTGCATTAGCTGGGTCTTGGTCTTGCCTGGGTTTTGATAACCTTAGTTCATTGGAGAAGACATGGCTACTCTTGATGAAAACATTCTTTAGAAGGAGAGTTTCAATGACAGGAGTAGAGCAAGTGGGATGAGCACTTGAGAACTTGTTTGCTTAGAGGACAAGCTCCCTCAAGGTTCCGGTACCATGAGTTTCCTGTAATTGTCTACCACAACCTGAAATTGTGAGTCAAATAAATCCTTTTCCTGTACATTGTTCTGATAAGGGATTTTTTTCCCCCAGAAACTTAAACTAACATAGAATTGCTTACTTTGGAGCTGGGTAATAGCTATAACAAACATGACCACCTGGTTTGTAGGCCATTGGAACTCTTTTATGTGAGGAATTTGGAAGTTATTGGAAATTTAGGCTTGAAATGCTACTGGTTGTTATGAGTACCATTTAATGGGTTCTGCTTGTGACAACTTGCATGCCAAGACCTCTGAGAGATATGTGGGTAGATCCCAGCTCCTGAGCCTTTCAAGGAGAGTATTTAGAGGACTATGATATGAACTAGGTCTTGTGACATTTTTTTTTCCATTTTTTATTAGGTATTTAGCTCATTTACATTTCCAATGCTATACCAAAAGTCCCCCATATCCACCCACCCCCACTCCCCCGCCCACCCACTCCCCCTTTTTGGCCCTGGTGTTCCCCTGTACTGGGGCATATAAAGTTTGCAAGTCCAATGGGCCTCTCTTTCCAGTGATGGCCGACTAGGCCATCTTTTGATATATATGCAGCTAGAGTCAAGAGCTCCGGGGTACTGGTTAGTTCATAATGTTGTTCCACCTATAGGGTTGCAGATCCCTTTAGCTCCTTGGCTACTTTCTCTAGCTCCTCCATTGGGAGCCCTATGATCCATCCATTAGCTGACTGTGAGCATCCACTTCTGTGTTTGCTAGGCCCCGGCATAGTCTCACAAGAGACAGCTACATCTGGGTCCTTTCAATAAAATCTTGCTAGTGTATGCAATGGTGTCAGCGTTTGGATGCTGATTATGGGGTGGATCCCTGGATATGGCAGTCTCTACATGGTCCATCCTTTCATTTCAGCTCCAAACTTTGTCTCTGTAACTCCTTCCATGGGTGTTTTGTTGCCGAATCTAAGGAGGGGCATAGTGTCCATACTTCAGTCTTCATTCTTCATGAGTTTCATGTGTTTAGCAAATTATATCTTATATCTTGGGTATCCTAGGTTTGGGGCTAATATCCACTTATCAGTGAGTACATATTGTGTGAGTTTCTTTGTGAATGTGTTACCTCACTCAGGATGATGCCCTCCAGGTCCATCCATTTGGCTAGGAATTTCATAAATTCATTCTTTTTAATACCTGAGTAGTACTCCATTGTGTAGATGTACCACATTTTCTGTATCCATTCCTCTGTTGAGGGGCATCTGGGTTCTTTCCAGCTTCTGGCTATTATAAATAAGGCTGCTATGAACATAGTGGAGCATGTGTCCTTCTTACCAGTTGGGGCATCTTCTGGATATATGCCTAGGAGAGGTATTGCAGGATCCTCCGGTAGTACTATGTCCAATTTTCTGAGGAACCGCCAGACTGATTTCCAGAGTGGTTGTACAAGCCTGCAAACCCACCAACAATGGAGGAGTGTTCCTCTTTCTCCACATCCACGCCAGCATCTGCTGTCACCTGAATTTTTGATCTTAGCCATTCTGACTGGTGTGAGGTGGAATCTCAGGGTTGTTTTGATTTGCATTTCCCTGATGATTAAGGATGTTGAACATTTTTTCAGGTGCTTCTCTGCCATTCGGTATTCCTCAGGTGAGAATTCTTTGTTCAGTTCTGAGCCCCATTTTTTAATGGGGTTATTTGATTTTCTGAAGTCCACCTCCTTGAGTTCTTTATATATGTTGGATATTAGTCCCCTATCTGATTTAGGATAGGTAAAGATCCTTTCCAAATCTGTTGGTGGTCTTTTTGTCTTATTGACAGTGTCTTTTGCCTTGCAGAAACTTTGGAGTTTCATTAGGTCCCATTTGTCAATTCTCGATCTTACAGCACAAGCCATTGCTGTTCTGTTCAGGAATTTTTCCCCTGTGTCCATATCTTCAAGGCTTTTCCCCACTTTCTCCTCTATAAGTTTCAGTGTCTCTGGTTTTATGTGAAGTTCCTTGATCCACTTAGATTTGACCTTAGTACAAGGAGATAAGTATGGATCGATTCGCATTCTTCTACACGATAACAACCAGTTGTGCCAGCACCAATTGTTGAAAATGCTGTCTTTCTTCCACTGGATGGTTTTAGCTCCCTTGTCGAAGATCAAGTGACCATAGGTGTGTGGGTTCATTTCTGGGTCTTCAATTCTATTCCATTGGTCTACTTGTCTGTCTCTATACCAGTACCATGCAGTTTTTATCACAATTGCTCTGTAGTAAAGCTTTAGGTCTGGCATGGTGATTCCGCCAGAAGTTCTTTTATCCTTGAGAAGACTTTTTGCTATCCTAGGTTTTTTGTTATTCCAGACAAATTTGCAAATTGCTCCTTCCAATTCGTTGAAGAATTGAGTTGGAATTTTGATGGGGATTGCATTGAATCTGTAGATTGCTTTTGGCAAGATAGCCATTTTTACAATGTTGATCCTGCCAATCATGAGCATGGGAGATCTTTCCATCTTCTGAGATCTTCCTTAATTTCTTTCTTCAGAGATTTGAAGTTTTTATCATACAGATCTTTCACTTCCTTAGTTAGAGTCACGCCAAGATATTTTATATTATTTGTGACTATTGAGAAGGGTGTTGTTTCCCTAATTTCTTTCTCAGCCTGTTTCTTCTTTGTATAGAGAAAGGCCATTGACTTGTTTGAGTTTATTTTATATCCAGCTACTTCACCGAAGCTGTTTATCAGGTTTAGGAGTTATCTGGTAGAATTTTTAGGGTCACTTATATATATTATCATATCATCTGCAAAAAGTGATATTTTGACTTCCTCTTTTCCAATTTGTATCCCCTTGATCTCCTTTTGTTGTCGAATTGCTCTGGCTAATACTTCAAGTACTATGTTGAAAAGGTAGGGAGAAAGTGGGCAGCCTTGTCTAGTCCCTGATTTTAGTGGGATTGCTTCCAGCTTCTCTCCATTTACTTTGATGTTGGCTACTGGTTTGCTGTAGATTGCTTTTATCATGTTTAGGTATGGGCCTTGAATTCCTGATCTTTCCAAAACTTTTATCATGAATGGGTGTTGGATCTTGTCAAATGCTTTTTCTGCATCTAACGAGATGATCATGTGGTTTTTGTCTTTGAGTTTGTTTATATAATGGATTACATTGATGGATTTTCGTATATTAAACCATCCCTGCATCCCTGGAATAAAACCTACTTGGTCAGGATGGATGATTGCTTTAATGTGTTCTTGGATTCAGTTAGCGAGAATTTTATTGAGGATTTTTGCATCGATATTCATAAGAGAAATTGGTCTGAAGTTCTCTATCTTTGTTGGGTCTTTCTGTGGTTTAGATATCAGAGTAATAGTGGCTTCATAAAATGAGTTGGGTAGAGTACCTTCTACTTCTATTTTGTGAAATAGTTTGTGCAGAACTGGAATTAGATCTTCTTTGAAGGTCTGATAGAACTCTGCACTAAACCCATCTGGTCCTGGGCTTTTTTTGGTTGGGAGACTATTAATAACTGCTTCTATTTCTTTAGGTGATATGGGACTGTTTAGATGGTCAACTTGATCCTGATTCAACTTTGGTACCTGGTATCTGTCCAGAAATTTGTCCATTTCATCCAGGTTTTCAAGTTTTGTCGAGTATAGCCTTTTGTAGAAGGATCTGATGGTGTTTTGGATTTCTTCAGGATCTGTTGTTATGTCTCCCTTTTCATTTCTGATTTTGTTAATTAGGATTTTGTCCCTGTGCCCTTTAGTGAGTCTAGCTAAGGGTTTATCTATCTTGTTGATTTTCTCAAAGAACCAACTCCTCGTTTGGTTAATTCTTTGAATAGTTCTTCTTGTTTCCACTTGGTTGATTTCACCCCTGAGTTTGATTATTTCCTGCCATCTACTCCTCTTGGGTGAATTTGCTTCCTTTTTTTCTAGGGCTTTTAGATGTGTTGTCAAGCTGCTAGTATGTGCTGTCTCCCGTTTCTTCTTGGAGGCACTCAGAGCTATGAGTTTCCCTCTTAGAAATGCATTCATTGTGTCCCATAGGTTTGGGTACGTTGTGGCCTCATTTTCATTAAACTCTAAAAAGTCTTTAATTTCTTTCTTTATTCCTTCCTTGACCAAGGTATCATTGAGAAGAGTGTTATTCAGTTTCCACGTGAATGTTGGCTTTCCATTAATTATGTTGTTATTGAAGATCAGTCTTAGGCCATGGTGGTCTGATAGGATACATGGGACAATTTCAATATTTTTGTATCTATTGAGGCCTGTTTTGTGACCAATTATATGGTCAATTTTGGAGAAGGTCCCGTGAGGTGCTGAGAAGGTATATCCTTTTTTTTTATGATAAAATGTTCTGTAGATATCTGTCAGGTCCATTTGTTTCATAACTTCTGTTAGTTTCACTGTCTCCCTGTTTAGTTTCTGTTTCCACGATCTGTCCATTGAAGAAAGTGGTGTGTTGAAGTCTCCCACTATTATTGTGTGAGGTGCAATGTATGCTTTGAGCTTTACTAAAGTGTCTCTAATGAATGTGGCTGCCCTTGCATTTGGTGCGTAGATATTCAGAATTGAGAGTTCCTCTTGGAGGATTTTACCTTTGATGAGTATGATGTGTCCCTCCTTGTCTTTTTTGATAACTTTGGGTTGGAAGTCGATTTTATCCGATATTAAAATGGCTACTCCAGCTTGTTTCTTCAGTCCATTTGCTTGGAAAATTGTTTTCCAGCCTTTCACTCTGAGGTAGTGTATGTCTTTTTCCCTGAGATGGGTTTCCTGTAAGCAGCAGAATGTTGGGTCCTGTTTGTGTAGCCAGTCTGTTAGTCTATGTCTTTTTATTGGGGAATTGAGTCCATTGATATTAAGAGATATTAAGGAAAAGTAATTGTTGCTTCCTTTTATTTTTGTTGTTAGAGTTGGCATTCTGTTCTTGTGGCTGTCTTTTTGGTTTGTTGAATGATTACTTTCTTGGTTGTTCTAGGGCGTGATTTCCGTCCTTGTATTGCTTCTTTTCTGTTATTATCCTTTGAAGGGCTGGATTTGTGGAAAGATATTGTGTGAATTTGTTTTTGTCGTGGAATACTTTGGTTTCTCCATCTATGGTAATTGAGAGTTTGGCCGGGTAAAGTAGCCTGGGCTGGCATTTGTGTTCTCTTAGTGTCTGTATAACATCTGTCCAGGCTCTTCTGGCTTTCATAGTCTCTGGTGAAAAGTCTGGTGTAATTCTGATAGGCCTTCCTTTATATGTTACTTGACCTTTCTCCCTTACTGCTTTTAATATTCTATCTTTATTTAGTGCATTTGTTGTTCTGATTATTATGTGTCGGGAGGAATTTCTTTTCTGGTCCAGTCTATTTGGAGTTCTGTAGGCTTCTTGTATGATCATGGGCATCTCTTTTTTTATGTTTGGGAAGTTTTCTTCTATTATTTTGTTGAAGATATTAGCTGGCCCTTTAAGTTGAAAATCTTCATTCTCATCAATTCCTATTATCCGTAGGTTTGGTCTTCTCATTGTGTTCTGGATTACCTGGATGTTTTGAGTTAGGATCCTTTTGCATTTTGTATTTTCTTTGACTGTTGTGTCGATGTTCTCTATGGAATCTTCTGCACCTGAGATTCTCTCTTCCATTTCTTGTATTCTGTTGCTGATGCTCGCATCTATGGTTCCAGATCTCTTTCCTAGGGTTTCTATCTCCAGCGTTGCCTCACTTTGGGTTTTCTTTATTGTGTCTACTTCCCCTTTTAGTTCTAGTATGGTTTTGTTCATTTCCATCACCTGTTTGGATGTGTTTTCCTGTTTTTCTTTAATGATTTCTACCTGTTTGGCTGTGTTTTCCTGCTTTTCTTTAAGGACTTGTAACTCTTTAGCAGTGCTCTCCTGTAATTCTTTAAGTGACTTATGAAAGTCCATCTTGATGTCCTCTATCATCATCATGAGAAATGTTTTTAAATCTGTGTCTAGATTTTCGGTTGTGTTGGGGTGCCCAGGACTAGGTGGGGTGGGAGTGCTGCGTTCTGATGATGGTGAGTGGTCTTGATTTCTGTTAGTAGGATTCTTACGTTTGCCCTTCGCCATCTGGTAATCTCTGAAGCTAGCTGTTTTAGTTGTCACTGTTAAGAGCTTGTTCTTCAGGTGACTCTGTTAGCCTCTATAAGCAGACCTGGAGGGTAGCGCTCTCCTTAGTTTCAGTGGGCAGAGTATTCTCTGCAGGCAAGATCTCTTCTTGCAGGGCAGGTACCCAGATATCTGGTGTTTGAACCAGATTCCTGGCAGAAGTTGTGTTCCACTCACTAGAGGTCTTAGGATCTCCTGTGGAATCCTGTGTGGGCCCTTGTGGGTGTCAGGCGACTCCGCTGGCAAGGTAGCCCGGGGCTCGAGTGGAGCGGAAGGGGTTTGTGCCCCAGATCAAGCCCGGGTAGCCTGCTTCCCTATGTACCACAGTCTCATGTTCCGCGCGACTGGATTGGGGCAGGCGCTGTGTTCCACTCACCAGAGGTCTTAGGATCCCGTGGGGAGTCCCGTGTGCGCCCTTTCGGGTGTTGGGCAAGACTCTGCTGGCAAGGTAGCCCGGGGCTCCGTCTTGTGACATTTTACAAGCAATCTGACTGCATTGTCCTTGTATCTTAGATTTCATGAGAGACTGAATAGGGCTAAGTTTGAAGGTGATAGTTTATTTGATGAATAAAGTTTTGGAAAAGAAGAATGTTTAATCTGGTGCTGAGGAAACAGTTATAATTGATAAAGAGATTAGAACCCTTAGAGAGAAACTTCCAGCTCTGACCTGAGAGGATGGAGGGACCATCTAGAGACTGCCATATCAAGGGATCCACCCCATAATCAGCTTCCAAACGCTGACACCATTGCATACACTAGCAAGATTTTGCTGAAAGGACCCAGATATAGCTGTCTCTTGTGAGACTATGCCGGGGCCTAGCAAACATATAAGTGGATGCTCACAGTCAGCTATTGGATGGATCACAGGGTTCCCAATGGAGGAGCTAGAGAAAGTACCCAAGGAGCTAAAGAGATCTGCAACCCTATAGGTGCAACAACATTATGAACTAACCAGTACCCGGAGCTCTTGACTCTAGCTGCATATGTATCAAAAGATGGCCTAGCCGGCCATCACTGGAAAGAGAGGCCCATTGGACACACAAACTTTATATGCCCCAGTACAGGGGAACGCCAGGGCCAAAAAAATGGGAATGGGTGGGTAGGGTAGTGGGGGGGAGGGTATGGGGGACTTTTGGGATAGCATTGGAAATGTAATTGAGGAATATACGTTATAAATTTTTAAAAAAAGGAAATAAAAAAGAATCCTGTGGGAAAAGCCATGGAGGAGACACGAACTTGTTATCATTTTTCTTCTAAAGTATTACCACAAAACTTGAGTTTTGTCTTAAAAAGAACATATACTACTAAAATGAGAATTAAGTATCTCCAAATTACACTCTAATCAAGACAAATTCTATTTTGCAAAAATACTGTTGAGTGAAAAGAGCCAGCCACAAAAGCTTATCCTTGGGGGATGGTGACTGGAAGATAGCCTGAGCACAGCTTCTGGGTGCTGTCAATTTTCTTTATCTTGATAGATTGGGTTTAGTTTGTAAAAATTCAATATGCTTTATGTTTATGAATTGTGTAGTACTCTGCAATAAAATTATATGTCGAAACTTTGAGATACACACACAAAGTTTTCCCTTTCGCTTGAACTGATTTTATAGTTACATGCTCACCCTCTGTCCCTGCCACATTAAACCTATCAGCTGTCTCCCACTCCAGAACTACTATTTGTCTTCTGAAATACCAGTGATTCCTACCCTGAGCCTCTGAATTTCTTTGCAGTACATCATGTACCTTAGCTATTTTTTAACTTTGCAAAGCTTTACAAAATGTATCTTCTTTAGTTAACACTCATGAACATGTGTGTATGTGTGTGTGTGTGTGTGTGTGTGTGTGTATTTGTGTGTTTGTGTGAGATAGGGGATGGGGGGAGGAGGGAAGGAGGGAGAGACAGAAAGACAGACAGATAGGCAGATTCTCCTCTATTTGGACAGTCAACAAATATCTGGATTTGGTCCCAAGTGAATCCATGACATCTACAGATGACATAAGAAAACATGTACAGGAGCACGGTTTTTCAAGGATCAAGAGGATAGGACACACTGCACTACTTGGCTGTGACCACTGTCCACAGTTGGTGTGACCATCCCTTTCTGTTAAGTCAAAGTCCACCTGTGTTTCAGAGTGTGCTGGATTTCAATTCTCCACCTTCATAAATCTGAGTCATTCCCAAGTGCCCTTTCTCTCAGCTCAGCCAGACGTGTGTGATGCTATGTAAATGATGAATGATGCTTCGTTACCTCCCCTGGAAGCCATCTCTTTACACTATGCTAACAAAGTCTTAGCATAGCCTATCGTATCCACACCGTTTATTAAAAATCAATGTGTGATTCCAAAATGCTTTAGATGACGCTGTTTTTGATTGCAGGTTATTTAAAAGCATTCTTCAGAGGAATAAAGTCCCATAAATTATGCCTCCTTGCTAATTTTAATTTTCTTTTATTGCATTTTGGCAATACACAACAAACATCCATTGCAAAAAGAAGACATTATACAGCACAGATTAATCACTTCAATATTAAGAGATCTTGTTAGCAGTGCCTTTGGAGAAAAGAATGACAAACTTAGGGAAAGTTGTGGGGAAACAACTGTCCTCTAAAATAAAGCAAGCTAAAACCTCGTTGGCATGATTTCCACATCCTCTTATTTTTTTCCACACAATTATGTTAGTCCTTCTGATGTCATGAACTCTTGTCTTAGAATAGAGAAGAGAGGAGCCAGTGACCTGATGATGAGTCATGTTTTTCTAGGACAGAAATGTGTCTCAAAATGGCTCTTAAATCACTGTCACTAAAACATGCAATTTGGTGTGTGGCAAATATTCCTTCATCCTTTGGAGGAAAGGGGAAGTCCTGCATATTCTTTTCACTCTAACTCTTATTTAAAAAGGAACCCGTAGTGCCTTTCTTCAGGGGTCTTCATTTGTTTTACATTTTCTTTTGAAAACGGTGGACCTCAGCTTAGCCAAATGCAATAAAGAAAGGAGAAATGAAGGCCTACTGATTAGGCACTTGGCCTCTGGAATCAAATTGGGTTAAATTCATTAATTAAGTAGTTGTTTTGTTACATGGTTTCATGCAGCCCATGCTGGTCTGGAACTTGTTACATAGCCAAGGATAACTTTACTTCCTGTGTTGTCTCAGGCAAGTTTCTTTGTATCTCAAAACGTTAATGTCGTTACCATCAAGATGGATAGGTAAGCTCACAGCATATAGTAGTCCAAATGGTTATTATAACTTGCATATATTTCAACATTTATGCAATACATATTAATGATAATTATTAACCTTACTGGCAGAGTATAAATTCATTCTTCCTCAATTTAGAAAGAACCCCTCATACACAGAAAAGTTTATTTACATGGCCTTAGATGTACAAATTTGCTTAATGATGACATAGTTGATTCTTTAAAAGAAGGATGGCTTTATAGGTCCGAGAGAGCCATGGATATGGAAAAAGTAGCTGATATTACACAGACCTTATTAGGCGATCATTATCACAATAGGCCACGTGAACGCTATAGAACCAGGAAATTCAGCAAGGCACTTCAATTCTGGCAGACAGAGAACCAAGGGGAGCCAACACTGTACTTATCAGCTAGAAGTACCTTTCTGAGAAATCGAGAGGCTGCTAGTGTGAAGTCCAGAGTCAGGAGTTTTAAGAACATATAGTTTCTTCATAACATATAGGAGAAAAAACATGCAGCAATTCTAACAGGGACAGACAGAATTTCTCTTTTATAATTCTTTCTACTGTATCTTCACCTTCATCCCTTGGATGATACCTGACTCCTACATGGGGCCATGGGGCAAGCTAAGCTTTGACTTACTTAGTCCAATGAATCAGATGTCAGCTTATAAAAAGTACTTTTTCATTAACAGAGTCCAAAAACAGAGCTTTGCAGCAACATGAATCTCTCTCTCTCTCTCTCTCTCTCTCTCTCTCTCTCTCTCTCTCTCTCTCTCTCTCTCTCTCTCTGAGGTATTTTCCTCATTTACATTTCCAATGCTATCCCAAAAGTCTCCCATACCCTCCCCCCTACTCCCCTACCCACCCACTCCCACTTCTTGGCCCTGGCGTTCCCCTGTACTGGGGCATATAAAGTTTGCATGACCAATGGGCCTCTCTTTCCAGTGATGGCCGACTAGGTCATCTTTTGATACATATGCAGCTAGAGTCAAGAGCTCCGGGGTACTGCTTAGTTCATATTGTTGTTCCACCTATGGGGTTGCAGATCCCTTTAGCTCCTTGGATACTTTCTCTAGCTCCTCCATTGGGGGCCCTGTGATCCATCCAATAGCTGACTGTGAGCATCCACTTCTGTGTTTGCTAGGCCCTGGCATAGTCTCACAAAAGACAGCTATGTCAGGGTCCTTTCAGCAAAATCTTGTTACTGTATGCAATGGTGTCAGCGTTTGGAGGCTGATTATGGGATGGATGCCTGGATATGGCAGTCTCTAGATGGTCCATCCTTTTGTCTCAGCTCCAAACTTTGTCTCTATAACTCCTTCCTTGGGTGTTTTGTTCCCAATTCTAAGAAGGGGCAAAGTGTCCACACTTTGGTCTTCGTTCTTCCTGAGTTTCATGAATTTAGCAAATTGTATCTTATATCTTGGGTATTCTAAGTTTCTGGGCTAATATCCACTTACAACTGAGTACATATTATTTGAGTTCTTTTGTGATTGGGTTACCTCACTCAGGATAATGCCCTCCAGGTCCAACCATTTTGTCCATCACAATAAACACCACCCTTGAGTTAATTGTAAGCTAGTATTCAGATGCGGTTGAACTAAGAATATTTCTAATTGGTTGATATAACCTAGGATCCCACTGAGGACCTCACCTTCACTAAAATTTAGGTAAATTAACTAAAGTTAAAGTGGTATATATATAATCAAAACATCATTTCTCCCACTACTTCCCACAAGGAGCATGAGGCATTCTCCAAGACTTTACTAAAATGCCTTGGGAAATCTGGATTGCTGTTAAACTTGATTCTTTATTACATTTCACTGCATTTTTGCTTGCTTTCTTTTGATTTTATTATTATTATTTATCCTTCTCTCATCTATTACATCCCAGCTGCAGTTTCCCCTCCCTCCACACCTCCCAGCCCATCTTGCCTATCCCTTCTCTGTTCCTGATCCTCTCCTCCTCCATTTTTCTTCAGAAGAGTGTCTGCTTCTCAGGCATATCAACTGAACTCTGCCTAACAAGTTGCAATAAGGCTAGGGACATATACCCTTATAGGAAGACTGGAAAAAGCAACGGAGTGTGAGCAAAAGTGTCTCAAGAGCAGGCAAAAGACTCCGACAATTCCCTCTTCCATTTTTAGGGGGTTCCACAAGATCACCAAGCTACAGAACCATAATATGTATGCAGAGGGCCTAGCTTAGATCTAAACAGGGTTCTTGTTTGTCAGGTCAGTCTCAGTGATCACCCATGAGCCCCGCTAATTGATTCTTTGTGCAATGTTCTTATAGTGTTCTCAACCCTTCTGCCTCTTACAGTCTTTCTTTCCCTTTTCTGCAGGATTCCGCCAGCTCGAACTAATGTTGGGCTGTGGGAGTCTGTTCTTATCAGTTGCTGGATGAAGGCTCTATGGTGATGATTGAGTGGTGAGACACATCTTTAATCCCAGGACTCAAGAGGCAAAAGCAGAAGCATCTCTCTTCAATGCCAGTCTAGTCTACAGAGCTTTCATTTAGTTCACTTTAAAATACTTGTTTCACTGTTGGGTAAATAATATTATAACAATCAATGTGAAGTGTTCAATTTTTTTATATTAACACATATCTAAAAGCATAGAGTGTATATATTAAGTGTCATATGGTATTTTAGTATGTACATATACTGTGTGATGCTGATCCAGCCTAAACATTTATATTATCAAATATTAAACAACCTAGCCTCTTAAGGTTTGCAGTAAATACTTAGGATGTATGGTGACTGATTGTGTAGTAAAGCTCTTAAGCATTTCTTCTCTCTGTGGCTTTTCCCTAACAGCTGCCACCTAAATGAAAGTCAGTGTTTTCTCATGGCTCTGCTTAGCCTCTCAGAAGATTTTAGGTTTCCAGCTGGACCGGACAGGGATGACATCATGTGTTGGACAGTTTTGTACAACTCTTCTCTGCCTATCATCTTTCTTTTGACCTTGTTTTGGATTATTCCCAAGAATTCAAGATCAGCTCCATCTATAAGGTAGTTTGTCTTCAACATGATATATGTTACTACTTTGGCACCTACTATACACACAGTTATTCTGGCATTTCCTTACAAATGTTCTGCAAGAATGCCAAGGATCTTTTTTTATGATAATTCTCGATTTCTCTTTGAAAACCAATACAAAGATATGTACACACACACACACACACACACACACACACACACACACATACACACACACCCTTCATACATTAAAAGGCAAACTTAAAATGAAAGAAGATAGTGAGTTTGTTTTGCTTGGCATATTCAGACATTACAAGTGAAAACAATCTTGAAAAAATTCATAAAGTTTATGTGATTTCAAAGAGCATAAAAACAACCTTTTCATAAAATTACGGAGTTGATATAAATCCATATGGAGAAATAAACATACAGAAGTGGCAAGAAAATGTAGAAAATGAAGAACCATGAAGCAGAATTAGCTCTCACACAGAGTAAAAATGATCGGGAAGCTTCTATTCTAAAGCAACCGATTTCTCCCAAGTGAATAGGAAAGACAATGGGATAGAAATGGCCAGGTTGAAAGGTCTGGAAAGAGGTAGGTCTATTTATAAGATATACCACATAATTAATGCATAAATTCCAGTTCACGAATCAAATGGTTTTGATGTGAATAATTGCATAGTTGTTTCAAGTTACCCAATATTATATCCAGTTATTTTCCTGTGCCAAAGTCATGATATGAAACCACAGGATTCTGAAGTAAAAATGAAACTATTATCTATAAGTTATATTTAGGGTCAAACTGTCTACATGATTCAGGGTATTGACTCAGTACAAGTAAAATTTAATATATTTCACCACATAAAATTAAAAGTAAAATAGCTTTTATTGAATAAAGATTAAAGACAAATGAAAAATTTAGAAAGCAGTGTTTGTAATGTGTCAAAGAGGAAGTTTGATGCCCTTAATACAAAAACAACTTTGAAAACATTTTAAAAATTTCAGAATTTCTATAGAAAGTTAGAAAATAATACAGAAAAGTAAGGACTAGATGTGTTCAGTGCAGTAGGCATATATTAAAATGAAGTTGAAATTTATGAGATTTTTCAAATGCAAATTAAAACTAAATTGAGATATAATTTTTTCACCCACTATATTGGCAAAAATTTTAAAGTTATTGCAGCTTTGGGAAAGAGATTTGGCAATATCTTACAAAACTATAGATGAATTTTCATTTTCTCCCAGAAATGTCTCTTTGAGGAATTCACACTGCAGAAAGACTCCCAACAATACAAAATTCATGTGCAAACATTTCAACATCACTTATAATTGCCAAATACTGAATTCTTATGTGTGCAGAAGAATACAAGAGAATCTGAATAATCTATGGTTATTCAAGGTTTATGAAGTTTTAATGAAGAATAATGAAAACTATGAAATGAAATACAATTTTTGGTATATAAATGCAGTTGATAAAGTGGTCATCAGTATGACCTACATGAAGTATACATTGCATATTTTATAAATATGTATATGTGCATATATAAGGAAATGGAGGAAAACATAGAAAGCAATTAATAGAACTTTCTGGAGTTCAAAGAATGAGTGAAAAATAGGGTAAGACTGGCATAAAATAAGTGTATTTATGAAGGGATAAACTTCTTCCCTTTGACTTGAAGTAATATGTGATGTGCCAAGACAAAATGAAAGCCTTATGTAATATTAGGCACAAGTAAATCCTGACCTTTGAACTTGACATTGTCTGATGTGATAAATGATAATTTGTTATACCTAAACATCTTTCTGGTTTAAGGTAAAATGAACTGAGGTAGATGGAACATCTGAACTCCATATGGGGAAAAACAAACATAGTGATTTTAACACATCATCATGTTATTCTTGAAAAGGAATGATGATCCAGAGAAAGAACGTCCAGAATGTCTTTGTTTCTTTTTCTGACCCTCCAACTCTCTCTCATCTCTGTCTCTGTCTCTCGCTGTTGGCATGTGTGTGTGTGTGTGTGTGTGTGTGTGTGTGTGTGTGTGTGTGTGTGTGTGTGTGTGCTTGTGCAATTGCATGCATTTAGGAAAGGGAAGAAAATCACTTTTCTATATATAATTTTTCCAAGATTATATTTTGTCTTTTTTAAGTTGCTTTTTACCTATTTTAGTCATGATGTTCAGGAATATTGTAGATGGGAAAGAAAATATATTCTTAAAATATTTTTAAATTTATACCCAACAGCAGCATGAACAGCAGCTAAGATGTAGAACAAAACCCATGTTCACCAACAAAATAATAGATTAAGAAGACATATATAGCTACACAATGGACCCATTCGGTGAAATGGGTGAATGTTGGAAACATTGTTCTAAGGGGGAAAAGCCAGATACAGAGGGATGTTATTGAGGGATTTCATCAAGCTCAGCGGTATGAACAAGAACGATGATGATGGTCTTAGACGAATGAGACAGGAAAGAAGTGAGCACACATTTCCAGTTTTACAAGAATGCAATGAACTGGGAGATTGAAGGTCTTTATGTTGCTATGTTTTACAAATGTTCCAAATACCACTGATCTATATGTTCAAATGCTTACTATTGAAAGTTTATGTTATGTATATTTTGTTATAAAATTAAACTGGGGATTAAATTGCGATGGATTAATTGATAATAATGTTTTTTTTTTTAATTTCATTTACAAGTATCCGAGAAATGACGCTTTCAGGTGTATCTAAGAGAATGTTTTCAGAAATGTTCAACCGAGGAAGGAAAACCAATGTGAATGTGTTGGTGACATCCTCTTAGAGGACAGTGTTCCAGACTGACTGAATACAAAATACAAAGAGAGATGAGCATCAGAATTCAGCTTTTGGCTTCCTGACCATGGATGCCATATGGCTAGTTGACATTTTCTTCTGCTGTCTGTCCATGCCTTCTCCAACATGAGAGACCACATTCTTTTAATAACCACAAGCTAAATAAAACCTTTCATCCTTAAGTTTCTTTCATCAGAGCATCAAGAAGAGTAACAAGAATTTTCTTGCTTACCACCCTCTTTATAGATAAGAACTTCACATATATTTTCATGGCTTTATACACTTACTTCAAAAAAAAACTTTCAGTAAGTATTACTAAGACAAATGTAGAAACAGTGCTTGTTTGTTTATCTAGAGAAGACCAATACCCTATGGAAATTTTGAGATTAATTTTTTCTGAATGTCATGATGGTCTATGCTCATAGGAGATGCCGGAGTGGTGTGGAATGTGTGCCAGAATCTCATGCTAATCACTCAGCATCATGGGAGGCTCTGCTTTGTCTTGGTGTAGGCAAGATAGAAAATCAAATTCCTTCTACTCAAAATGAGGATCAAAAAGTTTTTTCACGTATTTCAAGTTGACCGTGCATAAAGTAAAACATGTCTAGATCTGAAGTCTATCATATTTATGCTCCATAAAGGTTAATTTAGTTTAATCAGCAAATGTTAGATGGAAATAGTGCTGAAAAATTCTCACAGGATGTCCTGAGCCACTAATTGCAGATATTGAACTTTTTTTTTTTTGCCTCTGTTTCAAAACCACACCTTCAATGAAATTTAAGGCAGCTACTTAGCCAACAGATATGAGATTAGGAATATTGTTTCTGGCTCTCAGGAGATAGATATGATTCCCCCAAGAATATCACCTACCCATGAAACGAACATATGAAAATACAGATAGTTCCTGACATGAGGTTTTTAGCTAGAGTTTTTGATTTTAAAATTATGCAAAATGGGCTTACTTATAAAACCTTTGTTCTTTTCCTTTAAAGTATATTATTAAATAAAGAGTATGATACAGCTTCCTTCCTTCCTTCCTTCCTTCCTTCCTTCCTTCCTTCCTTCCTTCCTTCCTTCTTTTCTTCTTCCTTTTTACAACACATCTTGTTCTTAGTTGGTTAATCCTAAGTATAAAGTAGTATAAGTGTGCTAAGACTAAGTTATACTGAGCCATGGTGCTTTATAAATTAGTTATATTGAATGTAGTTTTAATATGTAGTATGCTTAGCAGGATGTAATCCCATGCTAAGTTGAAGAAAATCAATAGTGAGATCTGGGATGTTTTCTGAGAGCTGTTAAACATAAGATAACAACTGCAAATTACATTCAGAACTATTTATTTTAGTACATTTTTATTATTGTTTATTATTTATTATTTATGTATTTATTTTTCTTTTTTAAACTACAGTTTCTATTCCCTTCTCAGTCTACCCTCTGACTGTCCCATATCCCATTCCACTTCCCTTCCATCCTGCTCCCCAAGGATGTCCCCACTCCTACTCCATCAGTCCTCTAAACTCGCTGAGGCCTCCTGACTCTTAAAGGTTAGGTGCATCTTCTCTGACTGAACCCAGACCTGGTAGCCCTCTGTTGTATATGTGTTGGGGGCCTCATATCAGCTGGTGTATGCTGCCTGGTTGGTGATCCCATCTCTGAGAGATCTCGGGGGAGGGCAAAGTTAATTGAGAATGCTGGTCCTCCTACAGGGTTGCCCTCCTCCTCAGTTTCTTCCAGCTTTTCCCTAATTCAACCACAGGCATCAGTAGCTTCTTTTCATTGGTTGGGTGACAATATCTATATCTGACTCTTTCATCTGCTTGTTGGGTCTTTCAGAGGGCAGTCATGATAGGTCCCTTTTTGTGAGCACTCCATAGCCTCAGTAATAGTTTCAGGCCTTGGAACCTCCCCTTGAACTGGATCCCACTTTGGGCCAGTCCCTGGACCTTCTTTCCTCAGGCTCTTCTCAATTTCCATTCCTGCAGTTCTTTTAGACAGTACCAATTATGGATCAGAGATTTGACTGAGTGACCGTGACCCTTGCTTGATGTCCTGTCTTGCTACTGTAGGTGGGCTCTAGAACAAGAGTGGTATTGCTGGGTATTCAGGTAGATTTGTTTTTAAATGTTCAAAATTGAGTTTCAAATTATATTCTAAACTCTTATACTATCTTTAAATGTTGATGTTCAAATTATTTTTGTAGATTGCTATGAGGTTGCTTTGTAAAAGATAGTAATCATATTCAAGTATAGTTTAAATTTTCACCACTAATTCTGATCATGTGAATCTGTAGCAATACTCACAGCATTCCTTTGCAATAATCGGTACCGTAAAGATTCAGGAGGGATCAATCAGATGACCTTCCCAAGAACATTCAATAAATGCCTTCAGTTTCCAAGATTATTAAGACAATGAAAAGAATGTTTGAACTATCTCATATGGAAATATTTAGGAACTTTAGAATGTAAAGACCAATGGTCCCCCAAACAATGATGTATTTATAGATAGACTTGAGATTTTCAATGTTGACAACAACATCTACAAACCTAAGCATTTCAACTTTCCATGGTCTCTCTTCTGAAAAAGTCATTCCGTACATTTGCAACATGATGCTTTCCTCCAAACAACAAGGCCTTACAGGGAAAGAAGCTCCAAAGATAAAGAAGGGAGCAATGTTCTACACACACACACACACACACACACACACACACAGAGTTTTGTCAGGACAAAAAGTATTTTCTAGAGGCTCTCAAACCAGATTTATTTTTGTGTTTTATGGAATGTTGTCACACAAATCCCACTCAGCCAATAAAATGCAGTAGGGTATGTATTAGCTTGTGTTCTTCATGTCTTATATGTATCACACACATGAGAAATAAGATGTGCAGAGTATGAAACAAAACTTGACAATTAGCAAGTGTGGAGAGATGGGCTAAGATGACACAACCATGAGAAGGAAAATCAGTCATTAGGAACACATCCAAAATGAGAAAAATAATGAGTCTTGTCATAGAGAGCCATTGCAAGAGTGGCCATATCTATTATTACTGGGATACTAGAGGAACACATCACAATGTCAAGAAACTAGGGATTTCATATGTTACGTACAGTCATAAATGGCATAGAAGATTCTAGTTAAGTATTTATGGCTGCAAATCACATTGTCTGAGATGGAAAGCTAATGTTGTCCTCTGTGTAACTGAAAGATAAAGAGGCTCTGAAGAACTGGAAACAGACTTTGAGTTGCATGTTCTTCTTAGGCTTCTTTACCCTGTTGTGCTGTCTGTGCTTCCATGTGAATTCTTGGTATGCTTTGCTGGTTCATGTCATTGGAATTTTGATGGGAATGATATTGTTAGTAGATTGCCTTTGGCTATGTAGCCATTTTCAAAATACTAACTTCTCAGAGACAAGGGTATGTAATGCCTGCAATCTACTATTTTCTTTGGTTTCACTTTTCAAAGTCTTGTATTTACATTGTAGAGATATTTCACTTGGTCTGGGTTTCTTTCTATATACCTTTTCTGAGTTGTTATTAATGGGATATTTTTCCCATTTTTTTTGCTCTGAGGTTATTTTTATTGTATATGAAAACTGACATTTTAATGCTTATTTTGAGTCCTGCAACTTCACTAAAGTAGTTTGATACATCTACAATTTTTTAATAAATTACATAAAATCCTATAATTTGATTTCCTCCTTTCTTTTTTTAAATTATTTTTTTATTATCTTTTTCTCTTCTAATGTTACTATAGTTAAGCCTTGGACTTCAAAGTTGGGTAAGAGTGAAGAGCATGGACATCATTGCCTCATCCTTGACTTTAGAGTAACGGTCTCATTTGTTCATCATTTAGTACCTTGTTAGAAATGAAATTGCTATTAGCAAACTGCATTATTTTGATATTTCATCTGGTCTTAATTTCTCATTGATAGTTACCATGAAAACATGCCAAACTTTCTCTTTTCCACATGTATGGTAACTATCATGTGATTTATACTCTTAAGATTACTTTCATGGCATATTATATTCATTAATTTATCTATCTTTGTAGTTCTATTTTTAATTGAACTTATATTCTTGTGATAAATTCCATTTGCTTGTAATGTAGGATATAGGAGTTCTTGAATTTAGTTTGTTAAGATGTTGTTGGGATTATTTTACACCTATTTTCATCAATGAAATTGATTTATAGCATTCTTTATTGTTGTATCTTTATCTGGTTTTGGTATCTTGATTGGCTTAGTAGAATGATTTGGCGAGTTTCCTTTCTACTTTGTGGAACAATTTGAAAAAAATGTCATATGAGGTCTTATTTGAAAGGGCAGATAATCAAACATTGAATTCAGGTGGCTCCAGGTTTTGCTTTTTGGGGAACATTTTTACTGAAGAATTGAACTCACTGCAGTGTACTACAGCTTTCTTTAAGCTGCTCAACTTTCTAGATTTCACTTTGGTTGGCCATATGATTTTAGAAATTGGTCAACTTCTAGACTTTTACGCTTTTTGCGATACGGCTTTCCAGTGTATTACAGATGGGCATCCTGTATTTCACTCGAGTCGGCCCAGGGGTACAACTTTCCCTGTCGCTCCAGGTTTATTCACTTGGATTGGTTTTCTTGCCTTCTTTCATTCTGTTGGTTTTAAAATAAGGGTTTGTCAGTCTTGTCGACTTTCTCAAATAATCAATTCTTCGATACTGTGTGTTGTTCTTTTAATCCCTATTTAATCAATGAATACCTTGGCATGTATTACTTCTTGCCATAAGTTTATTGTCTTGGTATTAGCTTCTTTGTTTTCTAGAGTCTTCAGAAACAACCTGGGGTTGTTTACTTGAGATCTCCTAACTTTTTTCAATATGAATACATTTAGGTGTGAGGTTTATTCTTAAGATAGCCCATTGGGCTTGCAAACTTTATATGCCCCAGTATAGGGGAATGCCAGGGCCAAAAAGTGGGAATAGGTGGGTAGGGGAGTGGGGGGGAGGGTATGGGAGACTTTTGGGATAGCATTGGAAATGTAAATGAGGAAAATAACTAATAAAAATATTAAAAAAGAAGAAAAAGCCTAAAAAAAAGATAGCCTTCTTCCTATCCAAAGTTCTTGTAATTAGCACTCTCAATTTCATTTTACCCTAGTAATTTAAAATCTCTCTTTTTTGTTTCTTTTATTATTCATGGTTCATTTCTCAAGTATTTTTGTAGTTTATATAGTCCTTCCTATTGTTGGTTTCTATTTTTATTTTGCTGTGATCTCTTAGGATATAAGTAATTATCTTATTTTGGGGGGACTTAGTTACGTTTTCTCTTCAACTTATGATAAATTTCAGATATAGCTCCATATGTCTCCTCAAATAATATGTATTCCCTGTGTGTTGTTTAGAATATTCTGTTTATATTTATTAAATTCAGTTGATGATGACATAATTTAGTGTCTTTACAGGCTTTTAGTATGGAAAACCTATGTAAACATGAGAGTAAGTATTGAAGTATTCAATATGTAGTCAGGATCTTTGAGAATTTTATGATTGCTAGTGTTTTTCTTTTTAAATGAAATTGACAGATTATATATTTGATATATAGATGTTATGAATTACTATATCTCTTGATAGTTCATTCCATGTTTTAACATACAATACCCTCTTTAATCTCTTCTTGTTGGTTTGCATTTTGATCTACTTGGTCACATGTGTGAATAGCTACACCTGCTTATTTGTTTGGTAGCTTGATTCTAATTCTTTTGTATTTAGATGCTTTGAAAAAACAAATCACAAGCTTTTCATTGATTTTTTTAAACCATATTTCGCTGTCCCATAATATATACACCTTCTGAAACATTGCCCCACATCCCATTAGTATGAGTAACATTTTATTAATCATTGTATTTGTTTACCTTTACAAATGATAGCCCCTTCCTGGTTAACCCTCTACAACTCCCATCCCATCCCCTCTCCTTCTTTGACTCTATCAGGGTGCTCCTCCACCCTCTCACTCACTCTTGCCTCACCATTCTAGCATTCCCCTTTGCTGAGCATCAAACCTCCACAGGTCCAAGGGCTTCCTCTCTCATTGATGTGAGATAAGGCCATCTTCTGCTACATATGTATCTGGAGCTTTGGATCCTGCCATGTATACTGTCTGGTTGGTGGTTTAGTCTCTGGGAGCTCTGGGTGGTCCAGTTAGTTGATATTGTTCTTACTATGGAGTTGCAATCCCCTTCAGCTCCTTCAGTCCTTCCCCTAGCCCTTCCATTGGGGTCCCTGGGCTCAGTCTGATGGTTGGCTCTGATCTGCATATGTATTAGTAAGATGCCAGTAGGACCTCTCAGGGAACAGCCACACTAGACTCCTGTCAGCAAGCACTTCCTGACATCAGCAATAGTGTCTGGGTTTGGTGTCTGCAGATGGGATAGATCCCAAAGTGGGGTGGACTCTGGATGGCCTTTCCTTCAGTCTCTATTCCAATTTTTTGTCCTATCTTTCTTTTGGACAGGAACACTTTTGGGTTAAAACTTTGAGGTGGGTTTATGTTCCAAACATATTATTTAAAGAGTCAAACAAGAGGAGCAGTGGATATGAATGAGAATGGAGGTGGGGAAAAAATGGAAGGAGTAGAGTAGAGAATGTGGACATCATGTATTGTATGAGAGAAGAATAAATAAATAAATAGAAAAGTTAATTAAAATAATCATGCAATTCATAAAAACTTTAAATAGAATGGTGGTTGCCTGGAGCTGTAAGACAAAGATGACTTAAGAGTCTCTCTCTCTATCTCTCTCTCTTTCTCTCTCTCTCTCTCTCTCTCTCTCTCTCTCTCTCTCTCTCTCTGTGTGTGTGTGCATGTATGTGTGCACAAGGCATAAGTTCTGTTAATCTGCTTTAGCCCATAGTCTATACTTAACATTATTGTATTACATAATTTTATTGAAATCTAATTTTAATTTTATTTGTCAAATTTTATTAGAATAATACATGAAAAAGACAGGAGACACAAACTTGCTCTACCATTAACAATATTACTCATGGAAAGTATGTTATTCTCAGTAAATGATTAAGACATTCAAACTTCTAAAAAAGCAATTGTTAATGTAGTTCAAGCCAAGATCAAGTTTCAAATCATAGTCTCACAAACGAGGGATGAAACATACTTGGTTTTTCTCACATAGGATTATAAAAATAAAACTTTTTTCCTTTCCAAGAAATACTGTCTGATTTGAAAATGATTTTCTTTACCTAAAGTAAAGGCAAGGAAAAAATATCTTCTAGTCTTTTTCCAATATTTGTTTATTGGCTTTTTGAGTTGCTCAACTATTTAGAGTGTTTCTTTTTGTTTTCATGTAATTTGTAGCTCTGTCATTAGAGAAAAACAGGTGACACTCTTATTTAGTCCCAGCATTTAAAGGTTCTATTTTTTAAGAAAATCTTTTATTTATTTATATATTTACAACCCAGTCTTTGCCTACTCCCATTCCCCCTTCCAAAATTTCTTACCCCATTCCTTCTTCACTATGTCCCTGAATGAATGTTCTCCCATCACCAGGCCTCTCCTCTCTTTGGGGCCGCAAGACTCTGGAGGACTCAGTGTACCTGTTCCCACAGAGGTAGGTCACACTAAACAGTTGTCTTCTATATGTGTTGAGGGCCTCAGACCAGTTTCTGTATGCTACCAGTTCAGTGGCTCAGTGTCTGGGAGCTCTCAGGGCTCTGGGCAAGTTGAGATTGCTGGTATCCCTATGGGGTCACTCTGCTTAGCTGCTTCTTCTATCCCTTCTTTAATTCAACCATAGTGGTCCCCGACTTCAGTACAATGATTGGGTATAAGTATCTGGGTCTGTCTCAGTCAGCTGCTTGTTTGACCTCTTGGAGGACAGCAATCCTAGGCTCCTGTTTGTAAGTACATCATAGCACGAGTAATAGTGCCAGGCCCTGGTGATTCCCAGGATTCAATGGGAGTGACCTCAGATGAAGAGTCTAATGGGGGGGGGCTTGAAGATTTCATCTCCAGTAGATAGGCAGGGCCTCAAGAGGAGGGATAGTCTTATTAACCCACAGCCAATATTTCTGACCCAAAATTCTTCTCTTAAAGAATTGCAGAGGCAAAAATGGCGAAGAAACTGAGGGAAAGGTGATCCAGTGACTGCCTCAACTAGGAGTCCATCTCATGGGGAGACATAAAGTTATTTTTTAATGGATATAATTTTCTAGTTTGGGTTTTATTTCAAAATGGGCTTAATAGTAATAACTTGAATCTAATACAGAATTTGAAACTATTGTTCTAATTCTATATTGAACAGAGCTAAGTAGAGAATTCTCAACAGAGAGAAACTCAAATGGCCAGGAAGCCCTTGAGTGAAAAATATTCAATATCCTTAGCCATCAGGAAACTTCAAATTAAAATTACTGAGATTCCATCCTACACCTTTCATAAGAGCTAAGATAAAAAGCACAAGTCATAGCTCATGCAGGTGACGATGTGGAGCAAAGGGAATGTTCTTCCATTGCTGCTAGGAGTCTTAACCTGTACAGGCACATTGGAAATGAATCTAGTGGTTTCTGAAGAAATAGAGAATAGTTCTACCTCGAGATCCAACTATGTGACTCTTGGACATATACCCCTAAAATGCTCCATCCTACCATCAAGACACTTGCTCAACTATGTTCATAGCAACATTATTCATAATAGCAAGAAACTGGAAACAACCAGGATATCCCTCAACTGAAGAACTGATAAACAAAATGTGGTACATTACACAATGGAGTATTACTCAGCTGTGAAAAAATGACATTATTGGATTTGCAGGAACATGGATAGAATTTTTAAAAAATCATTCCCAGTGAAGTAGCTCATACCCAGGAAGACAAACATGGTATACATGCCATCATAAGTGGGTATTAACTGTAAAGTAAAAGACAATCATGCTACATTCCACACAACCAGAAAGCTTTAGTAACAAGGGGGCCTAAGTGGGAGATGGGTAAATCTTGCTGGGAAGGGGAAATAGCATAGCTATTGTGGTAGACTCTGTGCTAGTGGAGAAAGGAACAGGAGGAATCTAACAAGTTTTAAAATTGCATTGACAAAGGATGGCCAATAGCTTTTAAATTGATGATTAGAAAAAGCAAAACAAAACAAAACAAAACCTCAGATAATTTCCTCTAAATAGGTTAGAGATGTGAACGAATGAACCGTCTATCAGAAATTGCAGGAAGGGATTTCTCATCATTAGAAATTGGGAAGTCATCTATTTGTCTATACAGCATCACTACATGATGGTACATCTTCGTTGTTATACAGAGATCTGCTTAAGCAGGTAGGCTAATCTAATGATTGCTAAATATGTTTAATAGCAAACAAGAAAAGCATATTAATAGCAGGAATCTTTCCTAAAATGATTTCTTCTGCACCTTACTGATTGGAGCAAATCTGTTGTGGATTGTTATAATCTGAGGAAGACCATTTTGGAAAGATCACCTGCTAATTATTAGCTTGTTGGGCCCTGACAGTCTGAAATAAGGATCTCAGTCTAGCTCTGGTGCAAAAGTAACACAGTGTTAGCAGCTTTGAATGTATTTAGAATTCTACCATGTAGAAGCTCTTTTGATGCAAATGTCGCTTTTCTGCGTATAGGAACTCAGTAAAGTTTGCAATGACCTACAACAAACTTGTTCCAGTTTCAATCTACTTAATGTGGTTGGCTTTTGCCCAGTGGGCAGCCATCATGCAAATGTCTTAGTGATATTCACTGTCTTCTCAGTTTTTTTTTAAATATTAGAAAAGCGTTTATTCTCCATTTCTCTAGCCCCAAAGGCTTGGGATATCTGTAAACCACATATAACAACTTGGATTATATAAATTACTTAAACAAATCAAATGTTGATATAGTTGAATAAATTTATGACTGCATTTTAATGTATTATGATGGCACAATAACATAATCTGGTTCTCCTTAAGAAAGAAAGAAATCCAGTAATATCAATAAAATGTACATATAGTCACATGTAATATACATATATATGTATATATTATATAAGTGCATATAAAAATACAAGTACATACATGTATGTAACATCAATTAACTGTAAAAGAGGTTATAAGTTTGTGAAAGAACAGGGGGCTATTTGGAGAGAAGAAAGGAAGGGTGAACAAGATGTATGTACATGATATTCTCTTATCTTTAAACTCTGGCTTCTCTTCAATATGTCACAAAGATATTTTTTTCTATAGCAGTTAAACAAGTGTCTAAGCCCCGCAATGTCAGTTTCTGGAAATTTGCCTAGGGAACACCAATACATATGGTTCAAAGGAACTAGCTCTACCTTTACTTTGTTTTGAAATATTAAAAAACATCAGATAATGGAATTCATTCTTATGCTTGAATTAAGGTTAATAAGAAAAAATATCTTCCTCTCAAGATAAAACACAAGTTATGGATGTCATAGTGTCCTCCTTTCCTTGACAAACCATCTTTCGCTTGATTTAGTTCACTCTGAGTGCAGAACAAAATGTCTATGGAGAAGAAATTATTAATGCAAAGTTAAAGCTTTACTTTGAGGCTTCTACACTATGGGATGAACTGTCCAATACACTTCTTTAAACTAGGTTATCAGTTATCATTATGTGCTGAACCTCCTCAAGAGGTTTATCAAGTCTTCCCTTAACAGAGTGTGCCTTACTTTCAAGAGACAGTAAAGTGCCCAAGCCTAGAAGGCTTATAATAGCAAACACTTTGTTATTTCACAGTTCTTAAATGTAAATGTCATTAAGACCTCCCTCGCTATGCCCACCTTCTGGTGGAGGCCCTCCATCTTACTTTCTTTGCCTTGCAGCTGCATCTGCCTTTCTTCTCATCTGGTGTTCTCCATGTTCATCTGTATTTACTTAAAACAAAAGCAAAACCAAAAATATATTATCCATAAAGGGGCAGCCTAATAACGTCACTTCATCTTTGTTCAACTCGAAAATTCTCTTCCCTAACTAAGGCCACAGCCACGGGTACTTGAGATTACATGCCTCTACTGCATGTCTCTGAAGACACAACTCAGTTTTTTGTTTGTTTGTTTTTATTTATTTTTTGTTGTTTTTTACTGTTAATTTTAAATTTTTATTAAAAGTTCTTGTCTGAGACATTATGCACATGTGTTTCTGACTCTTTCTTATTAGACATTTTTATTTACATTTCAAATGCTATCCCAAAATATTCCCTATACCCCCCGCCCTGTTCCCCTACCCACCCACTACCACTTCTTAGCCTTGGTGTTCCTCTGTACTGGGGCATATAAAGTTTGCAAGACCTAGGGGCCTCTCTTCCCAATGATGGCCAACTAGGCCATCTTCTGCTACATATGCAGCTAGACACACAAGCTCTAACAACTTAGTTTTTAATCTACCACAGCAACTTACTGTGAAAGAAAGTACCCTTGACCTCTACTGAGTCACCCGTGTCTTATCTCACATTGTGGATCATGCTAACTCAATATTGACTTTGTTGAGTATTGATTTGTGGCAGTGAAAGTGTGTATCAGTTTAACATAGATTGTAAATCTTCTTTGGACAAATTGATAATAAGTTTAAGGGATACTCTGGTATGTAATAAAAGCCACTGATTAATGAGAAAATCATCCTTGGAAAAAGAATCAGGCAATCTGGGCTTTGGTCCCATCTTTAGCAATTAATTAATTTGCAGACTTGGTAACCCTGTTTCTTCATCAATCATAAGACATAGTATCTCTGCTTCATATCTTACGTGGCTATCATGATTGGAAGAGGTATAATGGGTTTTCAAAATGTCTAATTCTGTGCAGTTTCCTAGGCATTGGATTTCATCTGATCCTCTATCATCATAGTCCAACTTAGAAAAACTGTCATGGTGTAGAAGATGGGCAGTTTTGTAGTCATTTGGTTTTTGTTTGTTTTTGTTTGCTTGTTTTTCTAGAGTCAGTTGGTAATCTGCTGGTTGTCTGTAGAAATATTCTAGGTTTGCTCTCAAGGGCCTGCTCCGTGACTGTGTTTCGTGTTTGACCCAGATGCCCTTGCTTTGGAGAAGGTCCAGAAATGATCTGTGGTTCCATCCCTCACTTTGCCCTTCAGCAGCTCACAGGAAGTTTCTCCATAGGATGTGAACACAGGAGCAGAGCATTCCTTTGTTAGTCTACAACAGTCTGAGTCTCTTAACCCCTAGAGATTCTCCCATTATCACGGAGAGAATAAGATAGCAATTGAAACAGAGTCTTTTTGTTTGATTTTTCCTTTTAATTAGTATATTTTTTATCTCCGCATATTATGTTCATCTTCAAAAATTTCTTTAATATACCATTTGATCATATACTTAACTCTGGAGGCTCCTTTGGGTACTGTGATCTGTTGCACTTGTTGATTCTGAGAACTGAATTTCTGAGTGGACCCTTCAGTGGAAAGTTGGAAAAGAAAAATTTACTGTTAAGTCTGGAATGATGACAGCCATTTGTTTGTTGTGATGTTACTGTTGTTGGGACTTTTCTTTCTGTTATGGCAAATCAGCAGTTATGAAGACAACACAGTCAAGTGGCTAAGAACGGGAATAATCTGAACAATTAGGAATGAAAGAAAATGTAGAAAATGTGATTTATTTATATGGAGCCCTTAAAATGTTCCTCTGTCAGCAACCAGAGAACAAGTGTGACCACAATGGCTGACTATGCTTAATTGTTGAAGGTATGAAACCTACCTGTAGGCTGAATTCACTGACTTGGTAAGTCTGTCCTTTCAAAATCAAGGACCTGTCACAGAAAGGGAATAGATTGTGGGTTTTCCTTTTGAATATCTATCATAGATTCTCTAGCAGTCTTTGGACTTAGAGAATCGTGAGTTTCAGTTAGTCTATTCTCTATCCCTCCTGTATCCATAAATTATATATATATTATAAATATCCATATTATATATATATGTATATATATATACACACATATATATAACAGCTTTGCAACTACACAACTTTTTTGAACCTAGAACTGCATCTTTTCTTAGTCTACCATTTAAAAAAATTACATAACTTACCTAGAGTCCATAGCTGAGTCAGTTCTTAGACAAGGAATAAGGCATGCTAAAGAGACAAAACCAACTTGTACAATGAGATAGCAAGTTCCATGGGTCTGTTCATTAAAAAAAAAAAAAAGAAAAGAAAAAAAAAAAAAACAAAAACTCAGTGGCCGAAAGAAAGATCCTTTAAAAGCTCCTAGATGGGAGAGCCTAAGAATTACAAGGTGAAAAAAGTTGGAAAAAGCTGAAGGTGAGTTAATTTTTATGTTAACATTTCTAGGAGCTTAGCCCAAATATGCTGTCTACCATTATACTATAACTTGCTTTTATTGTGCTTTTGTATGGAGAAATTGTTAACTGAAGTAATGCAGATTGCCCTATATAACCTGGAAGGTTTTCTAGGAAGTTTGTTTATTTATTTTTTTTACCTTCATAGCTTACCTCTCTACCATAAAAAGAATTTTGCCAGTGAAGGATTTCTTACATAATCCAAGACATTGGCTCTTCTTAGGAAATCAAGCCTGAGCCCACTCTGCTAGCTAACACTGCAGATTCTGTAGAATTTAATATTGAATGTCTACTGATTCTACTTCCATAGAGAATTCTGGCAGATAAAGCTTCTTATAATACAGAAAGGACATCATGTTCAAATAATAGAGTTCTGACTTAGGCCTGTGCCAATCATTGTACTGTTTAATAAATGTCTACTTGTAATGCTGGGAAACTGAAAGCAGTTGAAAGGCACTGCATCCTCTCTTAGATTGTCAGACAAGCTCAGAGATTAGGGGATTCACAGCGTTATTTAAGACCCTCGATGAAGTAAGCTCACGGAAGGGCAATAGAGTCTTAACTTGGAATCTAAAATAGTAGTCACTTTTCTATTTCCTAAATATATAGTTGTAAGGCATCATTAAAAATTTGTTAGAGACTGCACAATGATTGACACTTTATAATAACAGTCATTGTTACAAAAAAGACTATATCCTGAAAACCACATGTGTTTTGGCCATGTTAAATTAAGACCAGCACAATCAAAAGGTAGAGATTTGTGCCAACTCAAAAACCTAAGGAGGATGGAATTTTTCAGCCCATGTTAGTTCACTGTCACTAATCTTCCTAACTCACAAAGCAAAGCTAACCAAAGTTAATTTAATAGACTATTTCACAACTTACACCTTCAATGCACTTTTACTTCCCTTTTCTTTTTTTCTATTTTCTTTTCTTCTCTTTTCTTCTCTTTTCTTCTCTTCTCTTCTCTTCTCTTCTCTTCTCTTCTCTTCTCTTCTTTTCTTTTCTTTTCTTTTCTTTTTTCTCTCTTAGTTTTACTTTCTTTCTTCCATTTTTGTCCCCTGGGAACTGATCTGGCTAATCATGGGGAATCAACTTAGCTGTTTGATTTACCAGGTCAAGGTATCATGAAGAAGGACATATTCACCTGTGATTGGAAACAGTAATATTTATTTTAAGAGATGTCATCTTTTTCTGTTATGTTGTCTAGTCTGAAAGGATCTGCATCCCCTGGAAATTACAAATACTTTATGGTAGTCAGCACAGTTAGCAATCTTAGACCAAGTGTACAACTCATTCGGCATGGTACTCCTTCGGACACATGTACTTCGGACACATAGGGTTACTTAACATTCCATTTATAGTAAAGAAGTTTCAGGGCTCAAACAGTTTGAGACATGAGGAGACTTCCCATGGAATGCTGTAATTCATATTTTTTGAATCAGTAAAAAGAAAGGAACAATAAGTGCAGATCTTATTGTGGCAATAGGGGCCATACATATACTGAACCTAGAGGAAAACTGCTGTTTTGCTTTTGATGTAATAGATTTAAATTTTGCTAGAGACCAGAAGAAGAAATTGTTCTGCATTAGGGATATGTTGAAATAAAATCAGCCCTGAGTTTTCAATGATATTACTTAGTAGATATGGTAGTTTATCTACACATTGTACACTAGTTAGATTAAGATAAAGACATTGTGTAGTAAGACAGATACAAAGAGGAATGCTGACTTTTAGCATCTTGAAGAATAGCTATGGCTTATGCAGAAGAAATTGTTCTCCATTTATTTATCATTCCTGGACTAGAGGACTATGGTAGAGAGTGAGTGACTGAGCACAGGATAGTATATGAATATATAACATGTATTGTCTATAAAGAGTGGAGAGCTCCCGTATCTCAAATCATACTCTCAGACAAGGCTAGTAAAAGCCTATTATAGAATTAAAACGGTTCACTTAGAATTACCCTTCAGCAGAATAACGTGGTCTAAGGAAGTTGAATGAGCAGTGGTCCTTTTCTTGCAAGTGGTTCGCTATTGTTGCAACACATGGCTCCTAGAGGAACATTTGCTGCAATCTGAGAGAGAAGGAAACTATACTCAGGTTTTGTTCACAAATGGACTGTGTCAATTGTTGTAAGGGCAACAATAGATTTATGGCACACAGTTTCTTAGCCATGGGCAAAGAGAAACATCTCATGGGTAAGGCCAAAGACAGTGTATTTGTGTTGGAGAAGGATGTTTGCCTAGGGAATCTTGGGAAGTGGTGTATGAATCACTTGTTTGCCAAGAGGCTATTGTGTCCATGGCATTTTAGCCAGTGCAAGCAGAAGAAACAAGCAAAAGACTTTGGGTTCACACTTCATTATAATATAGTAATCAAAACCTGATGATTAATTTCTTGTGTAATTAGAGATCAGGGCTACTACTAAAGGACTGTGAGATTTAGGGGTAGTGATATCTATCATTTATCCTTTAAATTCCTGTTTCCCTTGCCAACCTGTCAGATGAATTTAGTAATATTGAATCTAGTTAGGATGTAATCCCAAATGTAGATTCACTGGAGTAAAACAGCATAGATTTTAATACTTAATTGTCAGTCTATTATCTGGTTAAAATTTTGTCTTTGTAAACATTTAAAAGAACCAATAATAATGAGCCTGATTTTACTTTGTTCAATAAGATTCATTATTAAAAATATATATCACTCTCACACTATATAAAGACTCATCAAATGATAAACTTTTTTATTATGAGGATAGCATCTTGTATTACACTGTCTAGTTCTTTTGCTTCTGAGACATTATGGGACATCTCTTCATCTGTCTATCATCATTTTTTATTATTGGTAGTTAACTGTAGATTCTAATCAAGTACCTTTCTTGGAGATAATGTTGGTAAGACTGCTAACTGAGCTAATGAACTAGCTGCAAATAGAAAAGAGTAGATACAAGATATTTTACATCGTTCCTTGATTTGTTAGTCCCTGCCCATCCATGTCTAATTGTTCTACCATCTTACTTCTGACTTTCAAAATTTATGTTAACTTCTCAGTTGGTCATTTTAAACAAAATGAAGCTGAGAAGAAGATTCAGACAAATTTATCTGTTTTTCACAGACATAATATCGGAGCTCACTATAGTGCATTGATGTGTCCTTTCAGCTGATAGGAGAGGTTTGTTACTGCTGAACACAATGATTGTGGTGTTCCCCACCCTCACTCTCAGACCTGTCAATCATTAATTAGTGTGTTCCCAAACTGTACTATTTAGCAATTGGAATTTATTATCTTCAGATTAAATTAATCATTATAGTCATGCTCATTATCTTAATTAAAGTATACTTTATCTTTATGAAATATTCTTTACTGGATATTTTAAAAAGAAAAGTGCTACTATGTAGTCCAGGCTGGTCTTGAACATACAGAGATCTTCCTGCCTCTAGGCTCCAAATTCTGGGAGTAAAGGTATGTACCACCTTGCTTGGCCCCTTAGTAGGCTTTTTAAACTGTTACCTCAGATATTCAGCATAGATGATAATGGGCCCATAAAGGTATAACTGCTTCTTATATGTGCATATATTCACATAAATAAGATCATAAACTTTCTGTTTCTAATTATTTATTATTAGGTATGAATATTTGTCCTTTAAACCTGGCCATATACAACAGGATTTTAGTGATCTTTTCTCTTACTTCTTTCTTTATTTTTCAATTTTTTATTAGATATTTTATTCATTTACCTTTCAAATGCCATCCCAAAAGTCCCCTATACCCTTCCCCTGCCCTACTCCTCTACCCACCCACTCCTACTTCTTGGCCCTGGCATTCCCCTGTACTGGGGAATATAAAGTTTGCAAGACCAAAGGGCCTTTTTTTTTCAATGATGGCCAAGTAGGCCATCTTCTGCTACATATGCAGCTAGAGACACAAGCTCTGGGGTACTGGTTAGTTCATATTGCTTTTCCATATATAGGGTTGCCGACCCTTTCAGATCCTTGGGGACTTTCTTCTAGCTCCTCCATTGGGGGCTCTGTGTTTCATCCTATAGATGACTGTGAGCATCCACTTCTGTATTTGCCATGTACTGGCCTAGCCTCACAAGAGACAGCTTTATCAGGGTCCTTTCAGCAAAATCAGCTGATTATGAGATGGATCTCCGGTTGGGGCAGTCTCTGGATGGTTCATCCTTTCATCTCAGCTCCAAACTTTGTCTCTGTAACTCCTTCCATGGGTATTGTGTCCCCTATTCTAAGAAGCAATGAAGTATCCACACATTGGTCTTCCTTCTTCTTGATTTTCTTGTATTTTGCAAATTGTATCTTGGGTATTCTTAGTTTCTGGGCTATTATCAACTTATCAGTTACTGCATATCATGTGAGTTCTTTTGTGATTGGGTTACCTCACTCAGGATGATATCCTCCAGATCCATCCATTTGCCTAAGAATTTCATTAAATCATTTTTTTTAATAGCTGAGCAGTACTCCATTGTGTAAATGCACCAAATTTTCTGTATCCATTCCTCTGTTGAGGGGCATCTGGGTTCTTTCCAGCTTCTGGCTATTATAAATAAGGCTGCTATGAACATAGTGGAGCATGTGTCCTTACCAGTTGGAACATCTTTTGGATATATGCCCAGGAGAGGTATTACGGAATCCTCCGGTAGTACTATGTCCAATTTTCTGAGGAACCGCCAAACTGATTTCCAGAGTAGTTGTACAAGCTTGCAATCCCACCAACAATGGAGGAGTGTTCCTCTTTCTCCACATCCTCGCCAGCATCTGCTGTCACCTGAATTATTGATCATAGCCATTCTGGCTGGTGTGAGGTGGTATGGAATTTCTTTTAAGCTTTCAGTCCTTCAACTTGTCCCTTTGTGCTCATCCCACTTGTCTTAGTTAGGGGTTCATTGCTGTCAAGAGATACCATGACAAAGGCAAATCTTGTAAATTATAACATTTCATTGGTGCAGGCTTACAGATATCTAGTCCAGTATCAGGATGGCTGGAAGCATGGGAGTGTGTAGGCAGACTTGATGCTGGAGAAGGATCTGGGAGTTCAATATATTGATCTGAAGGCAGCCAGGAGACTGTCTTTTGCAGGTTGTCAGGAGGAGGCTCTGGGTCACACTGATCAGACTTGAGCATATATAGAAGACTACAAAGCCCTGTCTCCACAGGGACACACTTTCTCTAACAAGGTAATACCTCTTCCAATAAGGCCACTCCTCCTAGCAGAGCCACTTTCCACTGGTCAAGGATATTCAAACCACCACACCACTCATGTTGATTTCATTGCCAGGAGAGAAGTTTAAGTTATTCAAGTGGCAGGGGCTCAGAAGTTACAAAGGAAATTAATTATCTCTATTTATTCATGCATATCTGTGGAAGGTATTTGTGAGTGGAAATGTGTTTGTATGTTTGTGTAATAATATGCAGTATAGTACCTTGTAGCTCAATAACTAACTTCAAATAAGATGGAGTAAAATAGAATAGTTATTAGTTATAAGACTCTCAACAAACTAAGAAATAGAGAATTTCTTTATATAGTAAGATAAAGCTATTTCAAAAATCATGAATAATAAAATAATAAGGTGACTATTGTTTCCTCCTATGATTGAAAATAAGAAGCAAAGAGATGTGTAGTGTCATTTTCTCTAATATTGTACTGATAAAAAGGCAGAAAATTTCAAAATAAAAGAATTAAAAATATTAAAGCAGTTACTATATATATGATAATTATATAATTGCCAACTTAAAAAATAAGCTACACACATTTAAGGTTAATTAATAATTTAAAGAATTTTTAAAATAGAATGCCAATAAAAATTCAATTTTATATTACTGCTTCTCAAGAAATAGAAACTATAATACATGTATTTGTAATACCAAAGCATAATAATGGAATAAGCTTAAGGATAAAATAGAAGCAATATTTCTATTCTGAAAATGATAAATCTCCATGGAAAATGATTGGAAGTGACTTTACTTCATTAAATAAATATGCTGTATTTGTGAATCGGAAGACTCTATATTGTAAAAATATCAATTTAGCCCATTCAATTTTAATAGAACCTACACAAACATATTTTTACTCTAAAATATCTATAGAGGTATGTATGCCAGGAATAAACAAAGTAAGCTTGACAAAGAAAGTCAGAGGATTCATCCTCTAAGATAACAGAACCATATACATGATAGGAATCAACCAATACAAGAATGAACATCTGAAAGTGAAATAGAACAGGATATCATATATACACACTTACAGGATATATGAGAGAGAGGAAAATGAAGAAAAGATTTTATTTTTCTATAGTAAGAGATAACCCTGTTTCAACAGAGGTTCATGTGGAAAAACATATGTTACCAGTATTTCAAATTAGCCATGAACACTAGGGTTTTAAAGGAAATGCACAGTATAGGCACACATATGCTAAGCAGGGAACACAGTTTGGTATGGCATTTTAAAATGCAATTTTGGGACATGAGATTTAAGAAATACTCTCATACTACTTTACTAAGGGAAGTGATATTTAATCCAGAAAGAAGTTGTATCAGTTATTTTCTTTTTTTCCATTTTTTATTAGGTATTTAGCTCATTTACATTTCCAATGCTATACCAAAAGTCCCCCATACCCACCCACCCCCACTCCCCTACCCACCCACTGCCCCTTTTTGGCCCTGGCGTTCCCCTGTACTGGGGCATATAAAGTTTGCATGTCCAATGGGCCTCTCTTTCCAGTGATGGCCGGCTAGGCCATCTTTTGATACATATGCAGCTAGAGTCAAGAGCTCCGGGGTACTGGTTAGTTCATAATGTTGTTCCACCTATAGGGTTGCAGATCCCTTTAGCTCCTTGGGTACTTTCTCTAGCTCCTCCATTGGGAGCCCTGTGATCCATCCATTAGCTGACTGTGAGCATCCACTTCTGTGTTTGCTAGGCCCCGGCATAGTCTCACAAGAGACAGCTACATCTGGGTCCTTTCAATAAAATCTTGCTAGTGTATGCAATGGTGTCAGCGTTTGGATGCTGATTATGAGGTGGATCCCTGGATATGGCAGTCTCTACATGGTCCATCCTTTCATCTCAGCTCCAAACTTTGTCTCTGTAACTCCTTCCATGGGTGTTTTGTTCCCAATTCTAAGGAGGGGCATAGAGTCCACACTTCAGTCTTCATTCTTCTTGAGTTTCATGTGCTTAGCAAATTGTATCTTATATCTTGGGTATCCTAGGTTTGGGGCTAATATCCACTTATCAGTGAGTACATATTGTGTGAGTTCCTTTGTGAATGTGTTACCTCACTCAGGATGTTGCCCTCCAGGTCCATCCATTTGGCTAGGAATTTCATAAATTCATTCTTTTTAATAGCTGAGTAGTACTCCATTGTGTAGATGTACCACATTTTCTGTATCCATTCCTCTGTTGAGGGGCATCTGGGTTCTTTCCAGCTTCTGGCTATTATAAATAAGGCTGCTATGAACATAGTGGAGCATGTGTCCTTCTTACCAGATGAAACAACTTCTGGATATATGCCCAGGAGAGGTATTGCTGGATCCTCCGGTAGCACTATGTCCAATTTTCTGAGGAACCGCCAGACTGATTTCCAGAGTGGTTGTACAAGCCTGCAATCCCACCAACAATGGAGGAGTGTTCCTCTTTCTCCACATCCACGCCAGCATCTGCTGTCACCTGAATTTTTGATCTTAGCCATTCTGACTGGTGTGAGGTGGAATCTCAGGGTTGTTTTGATTTGCATTTCCCTGATGATTAAGGATGTTGGACATTTTTTCAGGTGCTTCTCTGCCATTCGGTATTCCTCAAGTGAGAATTCTTTGTTCAGTTCTGAGCCCCATTTTTTAATGGGGTTATTTGATTTTCTGAAGTCCACCTTTTTAAGTTCTTTATATATGTTGGATATTAGTCCCCTATCTGATTTAGGATAGGTAAAGATCCTTTCCCAATCTGTTGGTGGTCTTTTTGTCTTATTGACGGTGTCTTTTGCCTTGCAGAAACTTTGGAGTTTCATTAGGTCCCATTTATCAATTCTTGATCTTATAGTACAAGCCATTGCTGTTCTGTTCAGGAATTTTTCCCCTGTGCCCCTATCTTCAAGGCTTTTCCCCACTTTCTCCTCTATAAGTTTCAGTGTCTCTGGTTTTATGTGAAGTTCCTTGATCCACTTAGATTTGACCTTAGTACAAGGAGATAAGTATGGATCGATTCGCATTCTTCTACATGATAACAACCAGTTGTGCCAGCACCAATTGTTGAAAATTCTGTCTTTCTTCCACTGGATGGTTTTAGCTCCCTTGTCGAAGATCAAGTGACCATAGGTGTGTGGGTTCATTTCTGGGTCTTCAATTCTATTCCATTGGTTGACTTGTCTGTCACCATACCAGTACCATCCAGTTTTTTATCACAATTGCTCTGTAGTAAAGCTTTAGGTCAGGCATGGTGATTCCACCAGAGGTTCTTTTATCCTTGAGAAGAGTTTTTGCTATCCTAGGTTTTTTGTTATTCCAGATGAATTTGCAAATTGCTCCTTCTAATTCGTTGAAGAATTGAGTTGGAATTTTGATGGGGATTGCATTGAATCTGTAGATTGCTTTTGGCAAGATAGCCATTTTTACAATATTGATTCTGCCAATCCATGAGCATGGGAGATCTTTCCATCTTCTGAGATCTTCTTTAATTTCTTTCTTCAGAGATTTGAAGTTTTTATCATACAGATTTTTCACTTCCTTAGTTAGAGTCACGCCAAGATATGTTATATTATTTGTGACTATTGAGAAGGGTATTGTTTCCCTAATTTCTTTCTCAGCCTGTTTCTTCTTTGTATAGAGAAAGGCCATTGACTTGTTTGAGTTTATTTTATATCCAGCTACTTCACCGAAGCTGTTTATCAGGTTTATGAGTTCTCTTGTAGAATTTTTAGGGTCACTTATATATACTATCATATCATCTGCAAAAAGTGATATTTTGACTTCCTCTTTTCCAATTTGTATCCCCTTGATCTCCTTTTGTTGTCGAATTGCTCTGGCTAATACTTCAAGTACTATGTTGAAAACGTAGGGAGAAAGTGGGCAGCCTTGTCTATTGTTGTAATAAAACACTATAACCAAAGAACACAAAGAAGGAAATGTTTATTTGGGACTAAGATTCCAGGGGATTACTATCCAGGATGGAGAAGGGAAGGGGTGGTGGCAGAAGGGAAGCTGAAGGCTGACATCTTGAGCCTCCAAGGAGTAGAAAATGAATGAAAAATAGTGTATGAGTTTTAATCTCTCAAAGTCCACCTCCAGTTACACATTTACTCCAACTGTCAACTAAGCGTTTAAATTCCTGAGCCTTCAGATAACATTTGTCATTCAAAGCATCTTGGAGGGATTATATTTATTATACAGATTTCAAATGTAATTACATAGTTATCATAGTGTTTATATAATATTAATTATGTTTATTCACCATGAAGTTAGTCACATATGATAAAAGCTTTCTACACATGTGTGTATTCATTAGCAGGTATCAATATTTTTACAAATTAATAAAGAAAATGGAAAGCCAACTGATTTTTAAAAAAATGAGTAATATGCCTATCACAAAAAGAATCTTCTGCCTATAACAAACAAACATGAAAAACTGATTAATTTTATTGATTGACAAAATGTAAAACTGAAAGACTTGAGGAAATATTACCATGTGTCCCTAAAAAAGAAAAATATCAGGATCTTCAAGGTAGCAAATCCTACAAAAGTTGTAGAGTTGCTACAAAGCTCATGGAGTATAATTGAGAATGTAAGCTGGTACAACATTTTAGGAAACTTATTGATAGCATCAGATACTATGAAATGCATAGATTTGAAAGGTCATACTAATCCATTTTTCACATGTTATTCAAAACACATCCATCCATGAGGTTTGAGTTACAAATTTTCTAGAAGGGCTGGATTGGTTATCCAGCAGTTAAGATAGTATGCTGATCTTTCAGACAGACTTTACTGCAGTTCCCATCACCCACATTGGGCTGTTTGCACTGTCCAGAGCTCAAGTTCTTGGAGATCCAACACCTTTCTGGTCTCCACAGGGTTCTCTATTTACATACATATGCTGCCACACAAGTGTACACACACACACACACACACACACACACACACACACACACACACACACAATCTTAAAAGTAAAATAACTATAAAGTTCATGAGAACACTATCAGTAATAAGCAAGTACCTATGAGAAAGTACCCAAATTCTCATCAGTGTTTAACATATAGCAATGAATGACTTAAAATCTATGAGAGTGAGTGATTAACATTCAATTAAAGAATATTGAATGCTTGAGTACACATGTAACTGAACAAAAGAGCCAAGAACAAAACCACACATACTGTGATTTTGAGCTCATGTAATTCATATCTGACCAGCACTAACTCATCCCCATGGACAGAGATACAGGATATTTGAAAGCTTTAATGTCGTTACACGTAGACAATAGTAGAAGATAACACTGGTACTGTTTCTTCATCTGTGTGCTCCCTGTGTGGGCAAACTGAGCTGCAGAAATCCACAACCTTTGTGTTTTACTCTATGCACAGATTGCATGTGCAATTTATATGCCATGAGACCAAAGAAAAAGTGAACCAACCTGGTAAGCTATAAGATGAAATCAACCTTTTGTGAGATCAATCCAGTCCTTGCTGTATCCTATTACCTGGCTTTCCCTGGTTGTAAAACCACCTTCTGACAAGGCAGCTGCAGTCAGTTACTGTGATGCTGACAGAGTAGATAGGGGTTCCACCTTGATGGTGTGAGCCTTCATGATGACATCAAGCCTGCTCAGAGACAAATGTTCAAGTGGCAACGGGGCAACACTCCTAGATCTTTCTTTCTCCTTCTGTCAAAAATAAAAATAACAGAATGCCCCCTCAGTATTTCCTCCACAGTTTATATTATACCAGGAGCTGACTCTGCCATCTGCTATTATCTTGCTCTGAGCTAGAGTACCCTTGTATTTCTTCTGATCGCTGCTTTGATTTATACTTTGCAAAACAGATGACATGTACAAATGAGGAAAGAATGCTTATTTTTCCCTCACAGGACTGGATCACTATCTGTAAGGGAATGCTTCTTATAGAAGGGTTTATGGCTGATGATTCTCCAGGCTGTAAGCAGCCGCACTCTACCTCTCATCCTAAGCAAAGGACGAGCCATTGACCTCTTTTGCTATGGTCCAGTTGAATGGGAATCTTAATTGTTAGATCAAAACTAGTGCTTTCATTTTAGGATCCTCTCTTATGAAAGAGGAAAGAAATGTATAAACAGAGTTAGTAATGTGTTTCTTTTCAAATGTCACATATGTGAGAAGATAATCACATTAGTGATGTTCAACTATTCACCCATTCTCCATATGTCTAAATGGTCTTTAATATAGAAGATATTATTGTTATAATGGTTTGCAGATATCCTTCTTTCACCTATTTGTGATAGATATCTAAAGACACAAGAAGGCTGTCTAATGTACTGTGCATTATTTCTTAGTTTTAGGGACAGTTTCTTTCATTTTCATTCTCATGACAAAGGCTATAAAAGTGGCTGACCTGTTTTGGCAGATGTTACTCACTTCATTATCTAGCGAGCATCCCCATCTCTCTCTGTGCGCAGGGACCTTTTATAAGTGTCCATTTCTCTAACACTAACTAGTAAGGTGATCGTGAGTAACCGTTCATTTCTCTAACACTAACTAGTAACTTGATCTTGTGTAACTGTCCATTTCTCCAACACTAACTAGTAAGGTGATCTTGTGTAACTGCCCATTTTTCCAACACTAACTAGTAAGGTGATCTTGTGTAACTGTTCATTTCTCTAACACTAACTAGTAAGGTGATCTTAAGTAACTCTCCATTTCTCTATGCTTTACTTTACTGTTTTACATATTAATAAATCTCCATCAGTTTAGTGCTTCCTGAAATGTGTTCAGATTGACATAGCAATTCCATTAAAGTCTGTGATTAAGCAAATCAGGAAAATCAGTATACTTTATCTACTATATCTGCACGTGGAGGGTAGTCATGCATAGTCTAAAAGTCCGGTAATATAGAAGCATGATTGGTTTATGCAAATTAGTTTATCATAGGTTCATCCTATATCCTTGGCTTACCACCATTTGTAAGAAAACTTAGATACAATTATCTAATTGATCTTTTGGGGGTATGACCTACATTCAATATTATCCAAGACCTTTTAAAATTCATATTCCAATGTCAATATCGAATGTCAGTCTCTAGACATATTAAAAATATGGGAAAGTAGGCTTGATGCCAGTGTTCTGGATTCTGAATTCAGTTTTGCGGTGGCCATCGTGCGGGCTAGAGCAAAATTATAATTTCTCTGTTTCTTCAGCTAAGACTCTTACTTTATAAAGTCACTGCAGAATAATGTAATAACATGGAGAGGAATGTGCTAAACCTGAGAATTCAAGGCTTCTCATTCAGAAAATCAAGAACTGTGTATGATGCTATGACAAAAGGAAGAATCTCTCACTAATCAGAGTGAGTTTTTGAAATACTATTAGAAAGATTCATTTTAAACTGAATTCATAAAGTTTCTGGGTGGAAAAAAAAAAAACCCCTACTCTCTGATTTGGTGGTTTCATCATCAGCAAAACAACCATGCTAGTTTGTGGTGTCTAGAGATGCTCTTTGTTGAGGAAGAGCCAGCATTTCTTTAAAAGACCCCTAAATTTGAAACACAGCCCTTAGTTCTAAGAGCTAAAGTTAAAGCTGTTGAGGTTTGGTTTTGTGTTGTGTATTGTAATGCTAAGTACAGGTCCCTAGCACCTGGTTCCTCAGAGATGAGGAAGAATCCACACAGACCCAAGTCTATGTGACCTTGCGCCCCCCTCCCCCCCCCCCCCGCATTATTTCTGATTGAATAAAGATGCCAACAGTAGGTGGCTGGGCAGAAGAGACATAGGCAGGGGTTTATGTTTCCTGAGCTTGGGGTTGGAGGAGAAGCACCCAGGGGAGAAGAAAGTTGAGAGAGGAGGAAGTTGCCATTGACTAGGTGAGTCATGAAATAACGGCCATGTGCACTGGCTAATGGGAGTTAAGAAGAGTCCCAGACAAAACATGGCAAATAATATACCGGTCTTATCATTTGAGAAATATACAAAATAGCACAGAGGATGGATATCTGTCAAGCTCTTGTGCTGATTAAGGCTTGTTGTAAATATAAAGGTTGTGTGTGTATCTTTTATCTGGAAACTAAATGGTCAAAGTCAGGCTAGAAACCACGGATTGAAAATATAATTTTTTCACAACATAAAGCATTTCAGAAAGCTTTGGGCCTGTGCACATATCATTCCTTTATGTCTCTCCCATAGGCACAGTACTTACAGTGCAGTTCGAGGTTCTAGAACATCCCATAGAGCTGACAACTTGGATATACACTTTCTGAGGAAAATGAATTTTCATCTGACCTTCATGTATTCTGTCAGAAAAGTCTGTTTTGATTAAAAATACTTAGATCTACAAATCCTATCCAGCAAGGACATTGTCATGGCTGACTGACACAGTTCCTAATTCTGCTGCAACTCCCAAAAGAGTGCTGTGACAGGCAAAAGCAACACGCATCTCTTATGAAATGTCACTCTGATACAGGATAGTAAGTGTGTTTGAAACAACGAAGATCTCAAATGGTAAGACATGCCAAGTTAATGGATTCTTGTGCCGTAGCAATAAAGATTAAGGAAAAAAAAAGAGAGAAGAAAAATCATGATTTTTTTTTCTTCTTTCTTCTCGTCATCCTTCATTCACAATCTCCCTCGGCTGTAGCCCAGGTCTGAGAGGCCACCTGTAAGTGCCTGACTGAGGAAGCTACAGCTTCATTTCCTTTGTGCCTCATTCTAAATATAGCTCTATAAGTGCCTTGAAGGAGCAAGAGCTGGCCTGGAGCTTAGTTTTGTCCTATCTTAGTACTTGAAAGGGAGGTTTATCTGAAATTCTAACCCAGTTAAGAGTATTACTGTTATTATTATTATTCATTTTTGAAAGACTTGTAAAGACATGTAGGACAGACTGTCTTAGAACCCACTATGTATCCCAAGCCCAGGTAGCCTTGAAATTGTGACAGTTCTCCTGCCCCCAGCCTTCCTAGTACGGGGATTACAGAATTGAACTACCACACTTAAGTTTGCCTAGGCTCAATTATAAATATCTGTATAATACATGTTTACATTAATATCTTCCAAAAATTCTATAGAAGAAATATATCGATAATTTATAAATTAAACTATAACAAAATCCTAATTTTATTACTCTAAGTTAAAATATTAATATTTCATGTTGGATATGTTAAACTATACTTCATCAATGTTTTTTAGAAAACTTACCTACATATCTAATTGGCTTACATGATTATTCAAACTGAAAAGCCATACAAGCAGGGAGAGAATTATTTTAATTCATTTTGAGCTCCAAGTTCTTCAGGGCCAAGGGCAAGACAATATAGCTGTTCTCAAAGAGACTGAGAGAAACAGATAAAGAAACCTAAATTTATCCATTTTTTCAAAATTATTGATTTACCCAGGCCCTCAAGTGAATGAATTATGTCCACTACCGGGGTGAAGGTAATCTTACTTACCTAGTTGCTGAGTCAAAGTCTAATCTGTCCCAGACACACTTTCAGGAGCACACCCAGAGATAAGTTTTTAACAGCTGTCAGGGAATCTCAGCGCAGTCATGTTCATATGCAAGGTTAACCGCCGCACCATCACTAATGCATATGTAATAAGGTCTATAAGTTAGCAAGTGTCCAACCTAGAGATTTAGACAGGGACCACTTGCCTATGTCTCCCTGCACTCTCAGAAGTATGAATATGCTGATCTCATCGTTTTGATTCCTGGACATATATCCTATTTATTATTTGTATATACACAAAGAACATGTCAAGCTTTTAAAAGTTGCAGATTTGCTATTTCAATTTGTTAATATTATCATGTTATTTGCTTTTTGCAGTCAACATTATGTTTGGAAATTTACTCTCACTAATTCATGTGCTAGGGTGCAGCCACGAGCTGCTCTTTTTTTCTTAGAATTTCAGTACTTACCTTATTCCTTCATCAGATAGGTTTGCTGGCTGAGTGTGCTGAGACACTCCGTAGTAATTTCTTTATCCATAAGTTTCCTTTAACTGGAGGAATATTACCTTCTACTCTCCTATCAGCCACTGTGTAATGACTGGTAGATGAAGGCACAGAAGTATGGCTTCCATGCATAGAGTTTAGAAGAAGACTTTAGAAAGCAATGCTCATTTAGCAGCTCTGAGTGGGATTTGGCAAGCTCCTCTGTGTCTTTGCAACATACTAGCACATCTCTTCTACCAGGTCCTGCTTAATTTATTTCTTCACAGGCATTGATTCCAAGAGTAATCCCAAACAAACTTCCTGTGTGGAATGAATGAGTCAGAGGCTGTTTCCCAGGGAACCTTCCACAAAGCTTTTCTACTTCAGCTGTTTTACTGCTAAGTTAAATTCCATCGCAAAACCAGAGCAGTGTGCTAATCTACTGTTGAAGGGAATTGAGATCACCTCATGTAATTTAAAACTACTGAATATTCTTATAGATATGAAATCGTCCCTTTGGGGTGGCCCTAGAATTGCTATTGCTGTGCTAACTTATAAAGACTTATAAAGATATTTTACATTAATTGTTCTGTTTTTTTGTTTTGTTTTTTTTGTTTTTTTTGTTTTTTTTTTTTTTTTTTTTTTTTTTTTTACAACTTGATATACACTAGAGTCACTTGGGAAAAGGAAACCTTATTTGAGGAGTTGATTATATCAGATTGGCCTTGGGCATATCTGTGAGGTCATTTTCTTGATTACTAATCGATGGGAGAGGGTCTAGCACTCTGTGAGTGGTGCACACTGTAGAGTGGTCCTAAGTTACATGAGAAAGGCAGTTGAACCTGATCCTGGAAGCATGCCAGCATGCATCATTCCTCCATGGTCTCAGCTTCAGTTCCCTGCAACCAGGTCCTTGATGGACCCAAATCTATAAATTAAATACGGCTTTTCTTCACGATGCTTTTTTGTGGTCGTGGGGTCATTCACAACAACAGGAAATGAGCCAGAGCAGCAACACTATAATGGGGTGTGAGGTAATTTGCCATTTTCTTTGTGTTTCCATGAATGTTCTTTTTGTGACTTGGAGCTTTCTACCACAAGCTCTCAGTACTTGGCCTAGCACTTCCTACCGAAAGATTTTCTTTCTTATGAAACTTTCTTGACTACGGTTTGAGGAGAATTTCTTAGTGTCTGTGAAAGGAACAGGGAGGAGTCCTTCCTTGATGCAGTCGTGCGCATCATTACAGCTCCGTGCCCTGAAGTTACTGCACGTCTCAGAGGTCGTTCTCTTAACTGTTAACTGTTCAGAGCTCTCTCATTCTCCTTTCGGGTCCCAAATATAATTGTGTTTTGCCTTTAAGATCAAGTGACCCCGTTTATCTGAATTCTGTCAGGGTTCACAAGATCTGGGGATCCATTTCATACATTGGATTCTTCCTGTGTTCTGACGCCCTTAATATCCTGTTCCATTGTACTGTGGATGCTGGTGAGCAGACAATAGCATCCCTGTGATAATTCTCTGCTCTGTGAAGCAATGAGTTCTGGCTCAGTGACACTTATCACCAATGTGTTAATATCCTTTGATGTTGGTAAATGTTCAGGATACGCCTTTTTTTTTTTAATAAACACTTTGAACTTTGGTGTAGTCATGCCTTACTTCTGAATGAAACCCATGTTCTGACCATTTGAGGATTCAGTGCTTTAACTTGCCTTTTTCTGAGTCAGAGTTGACATTTTCCCTGATACCCCTTTCTTTAATATTAAATTTTTTCAGACTCATATCAATCAATAGTGTCCACAAATAAGGAAGGCTTTCATTTCATATTTGAAAAATATTGTATCTGTTTTCCATTGGTCTGTGTTTATTTTGGTCAATTTGGAAGAACTTTTTTGAAATTTAAATCAAGTACATATCAACCTAAAAAGCTACTTTGTGAATAACTGACATTTGAGACATCCATAGGGTACTTACCTCCCTCTGCCTTTGTTACTGGAGGAACCAGAAGGCACAGGTCACACCACCAGCTGCCCTGATGTCCTATCCATTGCCTGTTTATTGTCTGGCATTCACTCTGCTGAGATTCTCTTTCTTGGAATAGAGCAATAGATGCAGTGACATTAGGTGTTCGCCTGTACACTGTGGTGGCGGTCCAGAGTATTCTTATTTCACTAATATCTGTTCCATTTCTAACTACAATCTCAGTACCAGAGGCTCTGTGACTCTTTACCACATCTTTGTTACATAATAGAGAAATGCTTATAAATTCAAGATAGCTTTTAGTACTGTAGGGATTAAAAAGAAAGAAAAATCTTGTTCATAATTTTCATTAACTTACGTTTTGGAAACACTTCTATAACATCATGGTATATATGCATTTTATGTAGGAAATAATTGGAAAAGTAAATTATAGAAAGATAAATCTATAAGTACTTAACAATACATAGCTAGGATCCAGAGCAAAGAGAATCTTCTTAGTTTTCCCAACTCTAAGAAAAGCCTACTTGGATATCAACCCAAACTAACTCCTTGCTTGAGCTTGTGGTTGTGGTTGCTGTGGTAAACTGAGTTAAAATTTCAGAAAGCAATAAATAAAAGACTTAGTTCCAGCTTCACCATGCTTGAAATATGTAATCTTGGTTACCCTTGGCCTTAAATTCTTGGGTTTTCTTTGCGCATGAAAATCAACATTTACCAAAAGCACAGGTTTAGAATTAGTGATAACATGTGAAAGACATGTAGCTTCGTCTTGGCTCATACAACTGTACATGTAAATGAAAAACATGAAGGCTAATCACATGAAAGGCACCAATCACATTCACGCCTATGCATACTCTAACTGTATTCTTGAAACTCAAACTGGGGCCAGAAAAGCCATTTCTCAGTTTCGAGAAGTATATTCAGATGGTGGAGAAAAGCTACACTCCATATAAATGGTGGGCAGAGCAGGCACAGATACCGGGAGTATCAAGGGGAGCAGTCACGTGTAGTTGTCAGTAAAAGCTGGTGCTTGACTTGAGAATGTTAACTTCATTTTCCATTCTTCCCTTTCCCAATGGTTTCTCCTTTCATGAAATCAAAGGCAGACCTAGCATGTTAAGTACTCCCTCTTACAATGTTAAGTACTCCCTCTTATAATGTTAAGTACTCCCTCTTATAATGTTAAGTACTCCCTCTTAGAATGTTAAGTACTCCCTCTTAGAATGTTAAGTACTCCCTCTTAGAATGTTAAGTACTCCCTCTTAGAATGGTATAGACTCCGAAGAGAAGGCATGAAATGTTTACCTTTCAGAAATTGCTCTGTGTGTGTGTGTGTGTGTGTGTGTGTGTGTGTGTGTGTGTGTGTGTGCACATGCGCGTGTGGGAACACAAAGTTCATTTCACTAGCTTCCGTCAGAAACTTTGTACTTGATATGGTCTTTTTTCTGACTTTCTTTTCTTTTATCTAAACTGTCTCTGCCTTCCCAGCTGCACTATGGGTTCTACCTGTGGCTCCTTGTTTTAGTGGGAAATCAAGAGACCCTAAACCTGACATGATTTCAGAGAAAAATCATTAGGGACAATGATTTTTGAGTGACAAGGAAGTGTTTTTCTCACACTGGGCATCGAATACTCATTTCCCACTTTGCCTGCCCCTGCTGTGATTTCTCTGAGACACAATTTACAGCCCAGGAAGGGAGATGCTGTTTTGAGAACTCTGACTGCTCTCTTCCTCAGAACCCTTGCCTCCGCACTCAGATAAAGGTAGACTGAAATCCTGAATCTTTCTGTTTTCTTCGCAGGGTCTCTATATTCCTTGACTTTCTCCTTTACCGAACCATCACTCTCAGCTCCATAGAGAACCTAAGCATTTTGTTTCAGCTGAACTACTTCCTACAATACTACTCTCTGGTTAGTCTTTCTGCATTGGACACTGGGATTCGATATTGGATTTGTCTTTCACTTGCTGTATGAACATGGGTAAGGGACTCAATTTCTCTGAACCTGAAGTTTCTCATTTTTGAAACATAGATAGGAAACTACTTAGAACAATAATCATTGTGCTAGTTCACCCACAATGATTATGTATAAAGAATATTCAAGACATATGTCTTATGAAAGCCAAATTAATTTCATGTCACTCTTCTGCTCAGGGAAATAAGATAGCTACTTATTAATAATAACTTTTCACTGCCTATCATGTCATTCTAGTTCCTGCACTGAAGATTTGCTCATTATTGCTGAGTCTTGTGTTTCTTCACATGCACACCATTCTCTACTGGCTGGCTGTCCTTTCTTCGTTTCCACTCCTATTCTGCCCCTTCCCCCCACCCTCATTGCTTTGACCTAATGACCTTTTACATTAGGATTTACCTTCACACTGAGCTATTGACAAGAGATTTGCCATAGTCAGGTCAGGTGATCATTTTTACATGTATTTGACATTTCTCTAATGTAATCATTAACTGCATTCATTCAGTCTTTAGTAAACTTGTAGATTTCTGCTTCAGATGTACACTAAAGAATTCAGGAGGGAGCACATTGAGCCCAGTTCTTTGTTTCCAGTAAGGTACAATCCTGGAGGAAACAATCAAAATGGATAATGTACAGAAAGTTGTTCATCTTGACAGAAAAAAATCCAGATAATCCCTTGGTAGGAGGCTTGATATATCAGATCTTCTTAGTTAAAGTCTAAACATAAAGGGTACGTTGAGTACTCAGTGATGGCTTAAAGACCACGACTTTCTGTCTTCACAACTGATACCCATGAACTAACTCAAGAGCAAGCACAGAAGTGAAATTTAATGAAGACTCCTGGGGAGAAACAAGACTCAATTTGATGTTAGCACTGGCTTCTCATGAGTAAGGACAGATTGCACTCCTGTTCCTCATCCTTGAGAGTGGCATAAGAAAATTGCACAGGAAATGCAAATTAATCCAATTCTAGACTCTCTGTATCTATGCCTAATTCTCTTGTGCATTAATTTAAGTTATGTTTCCCAAGGACATGTGTAACACACATATGTATGGTCTGACCTTTCTATGTTTATAGAACGAACCTTCTCCTTACCACGTGTTGATAGAAGATGGAATTTATATCTAGCTAAAAAAGAAAAATGGCAGGTGCTTCCTCTTCTGACTTTTTTTAGAGTTAAGATGTAGTTGTAACGGGGAGTAGGCCAAATGATTGCTTTTGTGTGATCTTTGAGTATAAAGTCAGTGAGATACAAAAGATACATGGAACCCTATAGAAACCCTTTCCCCAGGACAATAGTATACGAAGGTTCAGGAGCAATGCCACATTCCCTGTTAAGTATCTGTACATAGTGAAATGATGACACAGTACTTTGGCCGAATGTTTTTACCATTCTGGCTCCATAATGCAAACCCAAATTGTTAGAAAAATATGAAGTTTAGTGATTTACTTAATATCTCTACTAAATTTATTTTCTGTTCAAATTAGTCAGAGTTAGTGACTTTTCATAATGAAAGAGAAATCTGACTGATATAGCTCATAAAAGACACAGTGTGGGGAGAAAGATAGCAATAGGCAATTTCAATGGGATGTTAATCCAGAATGTATTAATTAAAAACTATTTAGAAATGGTCTGTATTTTCTGACTGAAATAGGGCCTGAGATGTGTTAGGTTCAATAGCAGCTTGCCATCATTTTATAAGGAGTAATCACTCTTAGGACATTCACTCCTAACAGGAAATAGAGTTGCTATTTTTTGTAAACCTTTGCCTCAAATGAGTTTTGATTTTTTTTGGTGGTGGAAGTACAGAGGAGGAAAAAAAAAACATATATGGTCTCACTGTTTGTCGAAGAATCCCCATGCTATATGATTAGAGAATTCAATATGATTATAGAAATTTCCCTTTCTTGCCAGTGTAGTGGTACACAGCTTTAATCTTAACACTTGAGAAACAGAGGCAGGCAGATCTCTGATTTCCAGGCTAGCCTCATCTCTGGATTAGTTTTAGACACCCAGGACTATACAGAGAAACCTTGTCTCAAAATAAAAACGAAACACAAAGAAACAAACAAACAAAGAAGAAAGCAAGAAAACAAACAAACAAAATGAAGCCCAGGCCCAGTTCCTTAATTTTTTAATGTTGTAGTATACAGTTGTACATTTGTTTGACTATAGTAACTGATGATTTTTTAAAAATATTTTTTATTACGTATTTTCCTCAATTACATTTCCAATGCCATCCCAAAAGTCCCCCATACCCTCCCCCCCCACTCCCCTACCCACCCTTTCCCACTTTTTGGCCCTGGCGTTCCCCTGTACTGGGGCATATACAGTTTGCGTGTCCAATGGGCCTCTCTTTCCAGTGATGGCCAACTAGGTCATCTTTTGATACATATGCAGCTAGAGTCAAGAGCTCTGGGGTACTGCTTAGTTCATAATGTTGTTGCACCTACAGGGTTGCAGATCTCTTTAGCTCCTTGGATACTTTCTCTAGCTCCTCCATTGGGAGCCCTGTGATCCATCCAATAGCTGACTGTGAGCATCCACTTATGTGTTTGCTAGGCCTCGGCCTAATCTCACAAGAGACAGCTATATCAGGGTCCTTTCAGCAAACACTTGCTAATGTACGCAATGGTGTCATCGTTTGGAGGCTAACTATGGGATGGATCCCTGGATATGGCAGTGATATTTTTATCTTATAAAAGAAACTCTACTTTTGTGAAGCAGTCTTAGACTTAGAGTGCTCTTGCTTACATTAACCTGAACTTTCATATTCACTTCCTTCATAGAATGTAAAGCTATGATTCTTCCCTCTGTAATCAATATATGTTGTGGCTCTTTTTATTTCCATATATTCTTTTCACTCTACTTAAAAGTAATAGCACAATGTTGAGAGTGACAGACAAGAGTTTGATCGTCTTCCAATTAGGATGCAGAAAGTCCTATCAAACTATTACTCCTACTTCAACTATGCAAAGTTCTAAAAAAAAACGAAGACAAATTAAAACATTTCTAGAAAGCACAGAAAGCACTTCAGACACAAATAATTCAGAGAAACCAGATTTCAAAATAGATCAACTTATTCAAAGGTGAAAAAAACCTAGTAGCTACTTTAAGCTTGAACTCCATTGTCCATGTTGTTATGACATGTGGAACACCTACAGTTTATTCTTGATCAGACCAAAATAAATCATACAACTTTTAATGGCATGCGGATGGATAAGACTTGATATAATGAAGCCCTTCAAACATTAATGCCCACGCCATTTATTCTTTAGTCCTTTAACATCAGATTCCCACTGGAAAGAAAACTGGAACTTATCACTAAAATTTTCAAGACCAGATATTATCTGAAATCAATTAAAGTTCCAAGTGGTCATATTTAGTTAGGCACTAGGAATGTGGCAGACAACATGATACCTCATATCTGAAGAACTACTACAGTTCTTGTTTCACAATATCTTCCATATATTAAAAATGATACAAGACAAACTATGAGGCAAGAAAAACTCAAGAGCCAAATGCTTAAAAATAAATTCAAATATGCTGATATGTATTTAAATAGATGAACACAAACTTTATATCTAGTATATATGCTTGAAGGCATAAGGTAGGAATGGGTATGAATATACAGAGTTTGAAGGAAAAACCAAAACCAAAACACATAAACAATACCCCTCAAATATACTGTCATGTTTGCATTAGAAAAAAAATTACCTGGAATTAATGCCCATTTGAAATGCTCATCAGTAGAGTGACAAAGGACAAGTGACACTCATATAGGTCCATCTAAATTATATTGACTAAAAATAAGCAAATAATATATAAGATGACATTCCATGCAGTAACAAGTCAGCTACTTCAGGTGGAGTTTCCCACAGAGATACTTTGAACATAAAATGGCAAAAACATCCTAAGGTTGTAGTACATGCTGTCAGTCTACAAATCTAAGTAACACAGAAAAGCATATATATTACACCAAGGTAAATAAAAATAGAGTTTAAAAGCCATAAATTAGCCACAAAAAATTACATTTCAGGAAAAAAAAAACTCGAGAATGATGTTTAACATTTTCTCAGGAACAAAACAAAATAAGACAGCTTCCCTTTGGTGACTAGGAAACCTGACAATTGAGTTCTACCTTTTATGATATAAAATGAACCTCAAAAATAAAATTAAAATCATAGCTTAACGAGTCAGAGACCTTACACCCACAAGCGACAAGAAGGGAAGAGGGGAACTAGACTGACAAGAATATTTTTAAAACTTGTGTTAAGGAAGGAACAGCTATAAAAGCTAATAGAATTAAAGTGTTATATGACCCATACCACACGATCAAGAAAATTTGGTTTTTCCATATCCTTACTGTTTAGATACTAGCCATCTTTATAGGTGTGTAATGCTAGCTCACTCTAGATTTAATTGGCATTTCCCCAATTGAGTTACATGAGAATCCAGCTTGATGAAATCTATGTGTGAACACTATAAATTTCTCTAAAATTTGACAATAGGAACTCTTACTTCTATCATACTGTTTTCAAAAGAACAAAATCAAACCTTAGCAGTCATTAGGATTTTAGTGAGTTTTAATTTATAGATGAGTAATTATGTGTATTTAATGTAAATAATTTGATTAGTTTAGAGCAGCTGTAGAGATTCCACCAATATCAATGTGGCATGCATGCCGAAGGTTGCAAAGTGTGTACTATTTAAATGTATACAAAGGGAGCTATCTCTCTTTCTTGTCCACGATGGCCGCATCTGTGCAATTCCTCATCCTATCTGGACTGCTGTGGCTGTTAGATGATTCAGTTCTGCCAAGCACTCTTTGGTTGATACGTAAACACAAGGTATGCCTTACTACTTACTAGGATGTTCATTGCACACCATTAATACAATGAGTAACAAAGAGAACACTTTACACACGGAAAGACCTTAAAATATACTCAGAAAACTGTTACATCGGGTTAGATTCTACATTTCACAGCAGAAGTGAAAGATCCTTGCCTCCAGGATAAGGAAACCATGGCTCCACACTTGATCAGCTTATAATGATTGTGTGAGTTGGCCAAAGCATATGTATGGTTCTTAAACACAACGTTACTTACCCTGCAAGATTTATTTAATGCATTTAACTAACAGATCTGTTTAGAAAAGTGTGATCATAAGTAGGTACCCAGTGTTAACTAGAATAATTATTATTAGTCAGACAGTCCCATGTACCCTGGGTATTTTAAAGACCAGAGGAAAAGTACATGAGGACCCGAGGGAGTCAATATGCTTCCTAGCTTGACAAGTGGTGCTACACAGGGCTCAACCAAATAATCAGATTCATCCTTTTCTTTTGTTCCTTCCTTCCCCTCCCTTCCCTTCCCCTTCCCTCCTTCCCTCCTTCCTTCCTCCCTCCCTCCCTCCCTCCCTCGCCTCTCCCTCCCTCCCTCCCTCCCTCCCTTCCTCTCTCTCTCTGTCTCTCTCTCTCTTTCGCTCTCTCTCTTTCTCTCCCCATCTCTCTCTTCTTTCTTTCTTTTTGTGCAATTTCTATTTCAGTTAAGTTTCCCATCTTGCACTTGAGCACTGGATTTAAAGACTATTTATCATAAGTTGGATTTCTTGTCTGGAAGGTAAAAATGGTAAGAATAGACATCCCTTTCTAAAACCGTCCTAGGGCTAATGCTCAATGATTTAAAAGTTAAGAATTAACCATGCTGTACAGCTCAGTTATGTCTTCTACTCTACTGATTTTGTTCAGGTGATTTGCATAATGGATGATGGCTTTTACCTCTTCTTTTGTGAGGTGCTGGAGCTGGAACTATGGTTTTCACAAGTGCTAGTCAGCTCTTTATTTCTCAATTCCCCTCCTTCAGGCTGCCACCCCTTCTAGACAGGATATAACTGTGTAGTCCAGGTTAGTCTTCAACATATTTTGCTTCACTTTCAGCCTTCTTAGGAATGGCATTGCAAACACATCCATAATTTGGACCACCTATCCATTTACTGTTGAAATTTTATCCATCACCAATAAACAAGAGAAAATAAAATTCTAGCTTACTTCATCTTAAATGGATTTTTTAAATCAAATACTCCCATCTCTACGATATATTTGACCGCGATCTCATTTCTATTAATGGCAGACTTCCAACAGTTCATTGATTATTCATAGTAGTAACAGGTATGTATGTGATGTAGAGTAACAATATATGTGCACATGTATACACTATAACCCCATCTATAGATGGGTAGTGAAGTGCTATTTTAAAGTCTTGGGCTCTGGTGCCTAACGTTTGAGTTCATATCTCAGCTGCTTAGCTTGCTCTTTAGAGCTAAGTTATTTAACCTCTAGTCATATTATTATTTAACCTCTAGTCATCTTTGTTTTTGTTCTTTTTTTTATTTTCTTCTGTATGAAGAAAAGAGTGATATCAGTTTCTAATCCACATAGATGACAAAAATTTTATTAGTTAAACATATGAATTGCTTAGAAGAATGAACAACAGCACGCTAACATCACTCTGGTGGACAAAGGTGGTCAGCCTTTCCTGTAAATAATGAACTCGAAGCAGGACCAGAAAGTTTCTACTTTCGAATAAAGCCCTCAAGATTATAATTTCTGCAAACAAGCCCCAATACTTTTCAGCCCTTTTCATTCTCTAGTAGTGAAATTTCCTTCTTTCCTTCTGAATGTTGCCTGTATCTCCTGGAAACTTCCTGCCCGCACCTTATCTAACATGGGTCAGTTGAAAGGACTGGGATTAGTTTATGGAAGAAGGAAAAAATAAACATCAATAATAAAAAAATTCTTATAGCTGGAATTAAGTTGTTTTTCTACAATACTATTAAGATCTTTTATTAACCAGTAGAATAAAATATTCCAATTCTGTGGTAATTTATATAGTTACTATTTTCCTATATTTCTGTTCTGTTGCAAATCTTTAAAGTTTCAAATTTGAAATGTACATTTCAAGTTAATGTTTTATCTGTTTAGTTTATAATAGCTACTAGTCCTCAATTCTGGTAAGAATTTGTCTTTGGCGTCTCTGAATTTACCCAAAGGGCTGGGATCCAGTGAGTGCACATAGTGTGGCTGGCCTAGATTTCTGCCTCTGATGCACCCCACCAAGGTGGACTCTTTAAAGTCACTTAATATTCATGGTACCTTAATCTGCTCTTTTATCTCAATTTCTACTGGGGAAAAAATCGGAATACGTCTCTCTTCTGCCCCACCTTGAGAAACAAGAGCCGAGGGCTTCATTAGTTAGATTCCTGCGGACTTTTAAATGCATTGCCCTTTAATCATCCCTGACTCTCTTCCCTAATCTTGGAGATCAATTATATTGCCTTTCTGTGGGATGGTAACTTAAGCCAAATATATATCTGTTCCTGGTGGTAACTCCTCAAAGAGTTACTTGTAGAAGGTGGTGTATCATATTCAGAGGGAAAGCCTTCTGGGGCTTGTGACATTGTAAAGGACAGGGACTAAACTGAAAATCCATCTGATTCCTCTTTCTTGTTCCAAATAATGACAAAGTAGAGTACAAATTCTGAAAGGATCCAAAATATTTTAATTTTATTATTTATTGCAATTTCATACATGTAGAGCTTGCATACTGATCACTCTCACCTCTCACTTCCCTACCACCTCTGCCTACCTTCTTCATCCCCATAAATCTCTTTTAAATGCGTATCTATTTGTTTTCCTTTATGATCTACAAAGACTAGCCAGGGCCACCACGTCTGTTACTATGTGTCCAAATATAGTCTGTTGGTGCCTGGTAGACTCAGCAGGGAGTAAGTAACGGTAAGCAATGATTTCCTCCTCTCACAGGATCTACTGATGAGTATTGTTCAGAGGTAAATTTTTGGCACTTTTGAGCTGTCCTGCTTTGAGTGAATACTGATAGGACTAGACTTATGGGGCCCTGATGATAAGAGTTATGATTGTAGCATTGGCTTCTTAGCCAATCTTATCTTCACCTTAGCGTCAGTATCTTCCATGCATATCTTCTGCATTGCACAATGTTCCCCGAGACTTAGGTAATGCTCTATTTGTGACATATTCAGGACTGGGCCCACAACTATCCTTTATTTGCTACATTTTGGACCTGAGACTTTGTATTTACCACTGGTTCTGTGAGGGGAGTCTTCTCCGATTACAACTAAAGCCACTTTTGTCTATGGATGTAAACAAAGGTGTTCAAAAGCATTTTGCTCGCTACGATATCATTTTAGCTATCAGAAATATTCTCCCTACAGTGGCCTAATACATCTCTAGACCTGGATTTTTAGGGAAATCTGCAATAACAGACAATGATGGGCTCCCGCTTCTGTGTCCTGTGGAGTGGGGACAGCAGGTTACCCACACGATATTCAAGCCACTATTGCACAGATAGGCATATCTTGCTTTCTGAATGGTTTCCTTATACTCTCATCAAGCTCCACCCTTCACCCTTTTCTCATTAATCACACTGACTCTGTTTCTGCCTAAACATTTTGGCTTTGCAGTATCCACTTTGTGACCAGAAAATATAAAGCCGCATGTATTTATTTATGCAACATGGAGCGAAGCTTAGGCCCTTCCTATTGCAAAGAGAAGGGAAGCTTATTGGTTCCCCCAAAGCCAGAGCCTAATAATAGCAAGTCAGCCCCCATTTAAGAATGAAATGGCAGTGAAGAAGGATGGGGTACAGAAGTAGGAAGTCTTAACTCTTTCAATACACACTAATCTTTTTCTTGCAATTAAAACTTCCTTTTGTGGTGGTGGAGCAAAGTTAAATATTTTCCATCTTGAAAGTTCTGATGGGAATACTTCACATTGTTTTCAGACTTCATTGTTCATTTCTGAACTTTTTCACAAAGTGTTTTAATTATTAGTTTTGATGCAAAGACCTTTGGATACAGTATAATTATCATACAAATATTTCCACTTTCAAGAAGCTCAACACCTAATGGCAACATAAATAATTGACAAAATATTTATAAAAATAAATTCTTGGTTTGAAAGCTAATTAACAAAATGCTGGCAGAAAGTATATTGAAAGGACTAAGCAGACACATAGCCAATTCTATTCCACCCAGTATGGAGACTGTCTTAAATCTCTACCATCCTGAGAGAAATCATCTCTTGATGCATGTAGGAATGCAATATTGGTACACGTGAAAAGGGCTAGCCAAACGTAAAAGAGAGTTTTGAAGGTGGTTCACAATACCCCACTTTATGATGATTTACCACCAAGGTTTATAAGATAAGAGAAAATCTGATAATGGTGTACAAAGCTGGTTGTTGAGTGAATTTGGCATGTATGTATGTATGCATATAAGTATGTATGTTCTATCAGTTTTGTTCAGGGAGCTAACTCTGATTAATAATACATGATGGCTTCCTTTTTAAATTTGAATCCTGCATGCCTGAGTTATCATAGTTAATAAAGCTCAGGACTGTACTCCATGATCACTGTGGACATCCATCCTGTACTTTTCCTGACACACAGAAACATGGCTTTCGGGTATTGGTAGTTTTCTCATTTTCCTACGGACTGAGGAACAGTATTGGCTGTTGATTACAATGTATTTAGTAGTAAGATCCTTCTTTGTTTCCTACTTTCCTATATTCCAGGTTCTGTCTGTCCATAGGTAAGAGCTATGCATGTGGATCTATTACAGCTTACCCACCACGTTATTAATTTTCTCTCCTCCTTTTACTATGTGCTTGCTCATTAGAATATAATTTTGAAAAGCATGGGAAATATTCATACTTATTTTCACCTTATTTTACATGGGTTTCAATGAATTGGTCTCTGAGGTTGATGCAATGCTCCAAGATACTGTCAGAGATGCAATTACCCTCGATTTTCTGCTATTAATTTTTGTTGGTTTCATATTCCTATACCCATTCTATCTCTATGATGCAATTAGAGGCCTTACTAAATATGAACAAAGTTGGGTGAATCTATGCGTTTGCAAAAAGGTGTAAGCTTCCTTGGACCCATTAATAAATTCACTGACTTCATGGAGAAAAAACTTGAGACTCAAAGAAATTTAACACTTTAAATGGGGTGACATCAAAAATCACTGGCAGATTTGGGTCATACGGGAGTTTTCCTTGTAGTTGCTATTAATATTCTTTGCAAAGTATGGTACCAGAACACTTGACAAATACTTTTTCTCTGTGTCACCTGTGAGCTATTTTAGGAAGAAAAATCTGGGGTTAGCAGATCATGTGTTTGTTTTGCTTATGCTGTTTATAAACCAATAGAAAGTGATTAATCACTGCAGTTTAACATTTTTAAATTAATGAAGTTGGGTTGTATTATCTATGAGCAGTTTGATGACGCCCTAATGCATTTGGGTAGTGCTATTCTGACTTATTTTTTGGATGTAGAAATTACCAAGATAACAACATAACCAACATTACAATAATGAATGGAAACCCTTATAGAAAGCCAGGCTTCAAGGTCTCAGACCTAAGTGATTATCTTTTATTTCCCTGTGTTTTAAGAATCATTTGTAGCTCCATCCTAAAGAGAAGAGTAAAGCTAACAGAGGACTTGCCAAGAATTGTGCATTAAACAACTATTCATAACTTTTAGCAAATCCTGAGTTTGTTTGCTTGCTTGTTGGGCTGATTCCATAGAAAGATAGGAAAAGCAGATCTTTCTTTGTGCCTTTAACCATACAGACTCCACCTTGTGTAGATATTTAACATCTTACAAGTCAAGGTGTGATGAACTTGATATATTTCCTAAAGAGGAAGGCAAGAGGAGAGCATGAAGACATATTCAAGCATTTCCTTCTCAGAGAAGCAAAGGGGAAAAACAAGTATGATTTGTGTCTTCTAAGATCCTTTCAAGCCTGCCATACAGAAAGTGGATTTTACTCTATGGTATGAGTTATAAGCTACGTGGCAAGTGTCAGCGTGGAAAGCAGTGACTGCAATCAATTGCAAATAATCAATATAGCTTTCAAATGTTTTGCTGTAGGGGGGTTCTCATGAAGGGAGCTTTGTGTTAAGCATGAGGTTTCTCGAAGAAATTGAGTCCTTCCTTCCTCTCTTGTTACTTCTTTTTTTTTTTTTGATCATTTGGGCATGCTATCCAGGTGACATGAGAGACGACAACAGGCAGGAATCAATAGGAAGAAGGATTGCATAAGACAATGAGAGGCTGCACATGCACACCCTTTGTGCACTGAGCTAATCACCATTTATCTTCCAGCTATTCTCAAGAGATTCAGGTGCTTAAAGCGGGCCTCCGGAACAGAAAAAAATCCACCTTCCTTGCCCTTCTTTCTAGAAATAGGCACCAGTAAGGTCAAACCCTCTTTATATTGGCAGAACATTAATTTCAGCTTCTCGGGGTGTTATTTTTCATCATGGCCCACCTTCTAATCATTGTGAGGAAAAAATGCTGAGGAAAAATTGTTACTGTCAAACACAGACCTCATCTTTGCTAATGGAAGTGAAGAAAATAACCCTGGTACTGCAATCAGCACTGGCCAGGCCCGCATGGCTCTTCCACAGCTTATGCGCCACCTCATGCTTCCTCCGGGAGATCCAAGGTAGCACAGAGAAGCGATTATGAATCATTCATTGTTCTCTTCAATGGATGTAAGAATAAACCATAACTGCAGTAAGCACAGCTGTCAAGCAGTGCACTGGGCCCATTATGTGTGCTTTCATGATGTCATACTTGGAGTGTGACATCTGAATGAGGAAACATGGTTATGCCTTTATGATACTCTGGTTGCTGAAAACTACGCCCTGTGACAAGTGGTCAGAGTCAACTGGAAAAATGGTCCTAGGAAAATAATGAAGAAAACTAGAGCAGCAGCCACATTCTTCCCAGGGAAATCACTGTAAACTTTCTTAGTACACCTTATTAGCATTAAATATGAAAATGAGTCACATTTAATCAACCTACACATATATAATCCTAATTGACACCTGTATATGTCTCTGTAACTATGACTGTGTAATTAAACATCTTAGTATATTTATGTTTCCTAGCAATATATTAAATACATATTATAATATCCACTTGCACAACATATATGTTAAAAATCTATTTAATTTTACTGTATGCACTAATGTTTTAGAAACACATTAACGTACATGGAGAAGCTAGTACAAGATCAAATTCATGACTAAGAACAGAATAAAAATAATACAATCAAAGAAAACGACACAGGTATTTATGAAAAAGAAAGTACGTTGGTGTTATTGTTTGTATCTGAACTATCTCAGAGGCCATATGTTTTAAAGGCCTGATCCTCACTTCACATGATTGGGACCTATGGAAATCTTTAGGAAGTAGCTTTTAGTGGGTTTTAGTCATCAGAAGTCTATGGGCTCCTTGAGTAAGCACATTCATTTACCATGATGTTCTATTCAGCCACAGGGCCGAAAGCAACAAATCTCATCAGTTATGACTTGAAACCCCCAAGTGAACAACCAAAATAATTGGGAGTGGGATTTCAAATATGTGCACAGTGAAGTTCATAGCATCCCTATTCCTAAAAAGATGAAGCAACTCACCATCTCATTCAGAAATTGAAGACAAAGGAATTGCTGTATATACCCAAATGAATGTCATCCAGCTTTCACAGGAAAGGGGGTTGTCTTATGTGCAACAATACTGGTAATCCCCGAAGAAAGGAAGCTAAGTAAAATGTCCATCACAGAAAAATAATATTATTCCACAGATGTGAGGTGCTAACATAGACAAAGAAAAATGAGAAGAAGGTAGAGCGAAAATTTCTGAGATCATGGAGAAACAGAAGGAAGAGATCTTTTTTGTTACTTTAAAAATTATTCAATAGTTTATTGTTGTGTGTATGAGGAGATAGGCCCTCGTGCCATATTTTGAGGTCAGAGGACAATTCAGAGCAGTCAATTCTTTAGTTTCACCATGCAGGTTCTGGACATTGAACTAAAGTTTCATGCTTGCTGACAAATACCTTTACCCTTTAGCTGCTGAGCCAGCCCCAAGAAGGTTTCTCTTTCCTTTGCTTAGTTGTTTTAGATTCCACTATATTTGCATCATTTCTTCCTTTTTTTTCCCTCCACGCAAATGCTCCCACATTCTTCACCAGGGTCTCTTTCAGCTTCTTGGTCTCTGGTTTTATAGTTGGATGCATAACACCTATGTCACCTATAGTTAACACGTCCCTCTAATCTGAAAATTTGACAGTAATTCTATGACCACAGTCTGCCCAATAGAAAGGCTGGTTCTATAACTCTGCTTCCGAACTCATCAGTTGCTTTGCAACAGCTTCTGTGATACCTCGGAGGATTAGAGACAAACACTAGGAGGTTCTTTTTTTTTAATATTTTTTTTTTAATAGTTCAGACTTTATCTCCCTCCTGGTATACCCTCTAACTCTTCCACATCCCATATCTCTTGTCTCCCATCTCCCAAGATTATGTCTCAATCCCCAATCCTCAATCCCCATTCCACCAAATCTCCCCATTCCCTGGGGCCTCAAGTCTCTTGAGGGTTAGGTGCATCTCCTCTGACGGAGTTCAGACCCAGTAGTCCCTTTGCTATACATGTGTTGGGTGTCTTATATCAGCTGATGTATGCTGCCTAGTTGGTGTCTCAGTGTCTCTGAGATCTCACAAGTCCAGGTTAGTTGAGACTGCTGGTCTTCCCATGGGGCTGTCCTCCTCCTCAGCTTCTTCCAGTTTTTCCCTAATTCAAGCACAGGAGTCACCAGCTTCTGTGCGTTGGTTGGGTGCAAATATCTGCATCTGACTCTTTCAGCTGCTTGTTGGGCCTGTCAAAGAGGAGTCACGATAGGCCCCTGCCTGTAAGCACACAATAGCATTAGAAATAGTTTCCGGCCTTGGGGCCTCCCTTGAGCTGGATTCCAATTTGGGCCAGTCACTGAACCTCTTTTTCTTTAGTCTCTTCTCCATTTTTTGTCCCTATAGTTCATTCAGACAGGAGCAATTCTGGGTCAGAGTTTTTGAGTTGTATGAAAGGAGAGAAGGTTAGTACTAGGAGGTTCTAAAATATCAATGAAGAACTATCTTTAACATTTGACTGGATTATTTAGGCTCCTCAAGAAAGAGCTGTCCTCTACATACTTCATATTTGTGATATTTATTTTAAGGAAACTTTTGAGAACTTGATAATACAGAGGAATACTGAACTGTATAAGAGTTGATTTCTTGGAACATCAGCCATATAGATTTCTCTGTTGCTTCCAACATGAAAAAATTTGTGCAGATCTGTTTCCACCATGAAATGTCATCACCAAAAGTGTTTTGGCTATTATCCAAAGACTTCAAAGTTCTTTCCCATATTCTGCACTGATAAGACATTTATACTATCCATGTCCTGAGTAGAGTGGTAGCTAATTAAAATATGTATAACATTTCAACCCCCTTTTCTTAGAGTTGTGAAATGGATATGTTATTCCTCCAAATATGACTGAAAAGTACAGTCATAATCCCCCTGTAGACATCTTTATTGGGGGGTCATCGTTTCCAATTTCACTATACTATACTCAGTGACCAGGTGATCATATATACAAGCTAGCATCAAAATTTATCTTTATCTTCATTCTGGAACAATGATTTAACCTCTTGTGGAAAAATTTGCAGTTAAGATGATTATAACTTTTTCCATATGTCAACTCAATGCAGTTTGATTCAGAATAGCAGATATTTTTATCCCTTCAATTTTCCACAGGCAGTGATAAATCAAGCTAGAGATGAGGTCTCTTTTGTAGCAAATGCATTTTACTGTCTAATCTTAAATCTGGACGATGATTTGCACCATTGCCCAAGAAGTTAGACAAACTCCAAAGAATATATGCATGCTGATTTGGATTGAAAATGAAACGTCATAGAAGGAAATATTAAAAAATGAAAGCAGGAATTTGATTAAACCTAAATTCCTTTTAAATAGGAAATCGAGTTTTCATGATTTCACTGCAAATGAGTGATTTCAGGCAAATTACATAATCTGGTATTGTGCTTATTTTCTTCAAAGTGCCTTATGTATGTGAAAATGAATTATATTCTTGCTTGTGAAACCCAAGGACAAATGACATGCTTAGCAGCAGTTGCTGGGAACAGTAGGCGACAGTGTTGCTGAGGTCTGAAGTCAGATTACAATGATCTAAAGTCTGGCTATGATATTTACAAGTTATGAGATCCTTCCAAGATTATTTGAAATTCTTTCCCAGAGTCTTAGGTTCTCTAAAATGTATTGATAATACTGCCTATCTTTTTGTGTGTGCGTGCATAGATTTGCAGGATCCTGGGCACCTGAGTGGGCACCCCTGTGGAGGCCAGAGGATAACAGTGAGCATCTTCTGAAACTGCTCTCCACCTTCTTTTTGTTTTGTTTTTTTTTCCATTTTTATTAGGTATTTAGCTCATTTACATTTCCAATGCTATACCAAAAGTCCCCCATATCCACCCACCCCCACTCCCCTGCCCACCCACTCCCCCTTTTTGGCCCTGGTGTTCCCCTGTACTGGGGCATATAAAGTTTGCAAGTCCAATGGGCCTCTCTTTCCAGTGATGGCCGACTAGGCCATCTTTTGATATATATGCAGCTAGAGTCAAGAGCTCCGGGGTACTGGTTAGTTCATAATGTTGTTCCACCTATAGGGTTGCAGATCCCTTTAGCTCCTTGGCTACTTTCTCTAGCTCCTCCATTGGGAGCCCTGTGATCCATCCATTAGCTGACTGTGAGCATCCACTTCTGTGTTTGCTAGGCCCCGGCATAGTCTCACAAAAGACAGCTACATCTGGGTCTTTTCAATAAAATCTTGCTAGGGTATGCAATGGTGTCAGCGTTTGGATGCTGATTATGGGGTGGATCCCTGGATATGGCAGTCTCTACATGGTCCATCCTTTCATCTCAGCTCCAAACTTTGTCTCTGTAACTCCTTCCATGGGTGTTTTGTTCCCAAATCTAAGGAGGGGCATAGTGCCCACACTTCAGTCTTCATTCTTCTTGAGTTTCATGTGTTTAGCAGATTATATCTTATATCTTGGGTATCCTAGGTTTGGGGCTAATATCCACTTATCAGTGAGTACATATTGTGTGAGTTTCTTTGTGAATGTGTTACCTCACTCAGGATGATGCCCTCCAGGTCCATCCATTTGGCTAGGAATTTCATAAATTCATTCGTTTTAATAGCTGAGTAGTATTCCATTGTGTAGATGTACCACATTTTCTGTATCCATTCCTCTGTTGAGGGGCATCTAGGTTCTTTCCAGCTTCTGGCTATTATAAATAAGGCTGCTATGAACATAGTGGAGCATGTGTCCTTCTTACCAGTTGGGGCATCTTCTGGATATATGCCCAGGAGAGGTATTGCTGGATCCTCCGGTAGTACTATGTCCAGTTTTCTGAGGAACCGCCAGACTGATTTCCAGAGTGGTTGTACAAGCCTGCACTCCCACCAACAACACCTTCTTTTTGAAAAGAGTCACTTGAACCTCGAGCTTTCTGATTTCAGGCCAGCAAGCCTCCTGTGTTTGCTCCCCAAGTGCTAGGATTCCATGTAAAGTACACCCAGCTGCTTTACATGGGCACTGGTGCTAATCTTTGCAAATGAGATGCTTCATTTACTAAGTCACATCCCCAGCTTTGGTATTTCTTATCTCATTGAATGAGGCAATGAATTAGACGCTACCATATCTAGAAAGACAGGCAAATGCCTGACACAAAAAGAACCCAGGTTTTAGAAGTCATTGTCTTTGCCATCATAATCATGAATGGCTTCTGTTAAGTCAAAGAATGAAATATTCTTTGTCAATATAAAATGGTGGTCTACGGTAAAGTGTTGAGAAAATGTGTGTAGAATTAGAAAGGTTGCCATTAACTGGAGAGCACCCAATACCACCTTTTTCTTCTTTCAATTTACTTATTTATTTATTTATTTATTTATTTATTTATTTATACCCAATACCACCTTTTTCTTTTATTTATTTATTGGTATTCAGACTATTGTGATCGTTCTGAAACTGAATTTGTGGATCAAAACTGATAGAAGTGTGATCCATAGAAATAATTTTACTTTTTCATAAATGCCTTTCAAAAACCAAATTAATATATGTCCACCATGATCGATTCCCACTAGTTCAACAGGAAGTCTTTTGAAGACGACTTTAGATTTTGTTATATCCTTCAAAAGAGTGTATGGCTGTGTAGTAGTCCGGTTTTAGTAAGGAATTCTTCCATCTAAAATCAGCCTCGGACTTTCCTAAAGTGCCTGGGATTATGACATCACTTACTTGGCCTGAAAGAACAGAGAGCTGATTTTCAGAATAGCCACATATTTGTGTTTGGTGTTCTACACTGACTCTGACGTATTTAACTTTAAGTGAAAAGGATGACGTGCAATGATTTAATGGTTGTAATGGTAACACAAATGCATTGTGTGTGATAGCACTGAACAAACTGCATATATGACTTGCATGTGGCTTTTTGATATCCTAATTCCCTCTTGATAAAATTTGAACAAAATATCTTCTATCATAGGAAGACCTGCCTGCAAGTTATGGCATCTCATGCATTTAGTGGTGAATTAACAATTTTTAATATAGAAGTTTCTAAATTATTAATACTTCAGAGACAGATATTTGATGGCAAAAGTAATATTCCTGTGAAGCATTAAGTTATTTTTATGAAAAAGTAGAATAAGCTGACAGAGACCAATAATTACACTGTCAAAGAATACAAGATTCCATTTTTTTCTCATAGCTTGCTCTATTGTCTTGTTTCAGTTATTCCAGCTGTCATCAAGGTGGTGAGATTTATTTCTCCTCTAATTACATCATGGCAGCCAGTTTCATACAAATCTATATATGATGCCCACTTTTAAAAGGATGCAGAATTCATGGCACTGCGCATGCAGATGATTACAGACGCAAGCAAACAATGGCTTGCATGGCTGATGGAACCAGAGAGCCCAACCTCTGCAGAGTCCCCAGGGCAATGTTCAGAAGCTTTAAAATATAAAACAACTAGTGATTTATTTATTAACAGGAAGAGGAAAAGTGTTTTTATTTCACAATAGTTTGTTCCAGACGCTAAGCTCAGAGGAACTGGCCACCAGAGATGCAAGTTTGACCTCTTTGTGCAATGCCTGTGGTTGGCTTTCTCATGCATTAACTATGGAAGATGCATTATTAACTCATTATGGAAGCACCAAGGTCAGTGTGCAGCCCATCTTACAACCTTGGAGACTATCCAGTTAAATCACAGGAGAAGCACAGTGACAGAAGCAGGGACCACACTCAATGAGCATATTCCTCCTTTAATTAGCCATGTTTGCCACCATACAACCTGGACCATCTGCATCTATTTTAACATATTTCATGGGCATTCCTGTTCAACATGACTGGATGTAATTTGTAAGACCTATGTTCTCTTTTGGCTAAAACGTTTCATGTGACACCAAGCAGCATGTAGTGTTTCTCAGTGTTGATCACGCTCTAGGATAGCACTAGAATATTAGCATTCCCAATTACAAAATAATTAGTTCGGAACACACTCCAAACTGTTAAGTGCAGTGCTAAAAATAACTAGATGTTTCAGCAAGTGGTACAGTTGAGTTCTTTAGATTGTAGTGTTCATCACAGGCTTTGCTAGGTAGGAATCAAAGAGTTTCTATTGAAGAGCTAGTTGCGTGTCTGTGTGTCAGGAAAGATATGGCTTGCTCATCTGTAAAATTAGGATTATATTAGCTTCCTCATTAGCCATTTTACAAACTAAATGTGATTATCTCTGTAAGGCGATCTGAACAGCAACTGGAAATTTTAATTAAGCTATGTATGGCAACTGAGTTGAAAATCCTGTCATTTATGAGGCTTCACCTTTGCTCCCTCTTCTCCATCTTTAGGATAACCCCTTTCTCTTCTATTAAGCCTCAAGACATTCCTGAAATGTTTTCATCAGCTAAGCCCAGTCACTCTGACCTTGACTATTAAATGTGCCTTTCTTTCTTTTCCTCCCTAAACAGCTTTCCTTAGAGTCCATTCTGATTTTCTCCTGTTTTGCTCATAGATGGTCTCATTTACAAAGGAACTCTGTGTGCACTATTTTCTCTCAAGCTGTTCTATCAGAGCCAGGCATCATTAGCAATGAGCTATTTCCTTAGTGACCAAAATCTTCAATTGTCTATTGTCCACCTTATCATAGAGGCCTTACAGCTGCCTCTACCCTTCTATTTTTGACCTCCTCATCCTTGGTAGCGTGCACTGTCCTCTAGATGATGTCATGTGACATGCAGCATCTCTTATATTCAATGAAGGAAGCACACTCCATGTGTGTGCTTTTTGACCTTCATATGCTGCTGTCATGCAGCAGTACTATTTGTGCGTCCCGAAAAATCTGTCTCTCTCTTTTGATGTCTCCTCTCACAACAGCCTCCATGTCAGCTCCTTGTGACCCCAGAGACTCCTCTGGCCACTCCTCAGTTCTTACATACTACCTGAGTGAAATCACTACTCATTGCCACCTAGTCTGCTGCAATAAACTTAAAATTGAGATTCAGCTTCCTACTATTGTCTCTTTCTGATTCCTTCTCCAGAAATTGTTGATTCAAAGATCTTTCAAAAGTTCCTCTTGATAAGTACATCAAGGGCTGTCTTTATTTGTCTGTCATTGAGATGCAGGGCCAAGGAAATTCCCAGTGTATTACAATTAGAATTTACAATGCAGATTCTACCAGGTTGGGAGCTCCTTAAGTTAGCAATTATATTTTCATTCTGTTTGTTGTTACTATGAATAAGAAATGAATGAGTCTACAACAAACAATTTGATGATTAGTAGACAGTGATCAGCAACCATGTTGGCCCTTTTCCCCTGTCAACAATTTACAGTACTCCAAATGCAGAAGGCTGCTTGTAAGCCTTTCAGGTTCCTAGCTGTCTTGTTTTTTCATGTCTTTGGAACCTATTCATTTAGGCAGTGAACTTTTATTAAATGTTAGCTGTATCCTAGGGAGTAAGGAATAAGCAAGATAAACACTGCTTGGTTTACCTGGGAAGATTATATGAGAGTAGTATAAAATTAAATATGTATTTAAAATATAAGTGAGAATATTATTGAAAGCAACTTGGGTATTTGGTGAGCAAAGGGAAAAATGCTAATGCTTAAAATATTCAAGGATGAAGAAATAATTAACATTTTCACTGTACTTATTCCAATAATTATGAACCCAGCAAAACAATGAGGATATTTAGGAAGAGATAGTTATAGATCCATGTGCAAAAAAGATGTAGAAGAACTGAGTCATCAAACATGTGACTCTTCTTTTTATCTAAACTAATTTCATGTGTGTTTTTAAACTTTTAAGTTAGTTATCATCTTTTACTTCAAATGACTTCCTGGATTCTTCAGCTAGTCTATGCACTTTTTCTTGATATTATTTAATCTCTCTCTGTGTGTGTGTGTGTGTGTGTGTGTGTGTATGTGTATGTGTGTGTGTGCATCCTCTTGTGCACATGCATGCATGCAGGAATGAAATTTAAAGGAGGGTGTGTGTTGTATTGATTTCTCAACTATTTTTCTTTTGAGACAGGCTTTCTGGAGCTCAGTTAATAGCCCATTTTATTTCCACACCCACAGTACTGGAATTACAAGTGAATATCACCACTCCCAGATTTTCATATTTATGATGTTCTAGTATCTCAATAGGTCTTGGAGCTCTGGAGCAAGCATTTTCAATCACTGAGAGAGACATCTTCTTACCACTTCTATGCATTTTATGCTATCCTATCATAGAGAAAGGAAGACATTTAAAAAAACATTAATTTTAGATTACAGAAGAATTGAGAAATTAATAGAATTCCTTACACAGCCCTTCTCCAATTATTACCTTAAATTGAACTACCATGCTATGTTCATCAAAATGATGTTCCATATCAAGCCAGGCACTCTGTAACATATGAAAAAAAGGAATTGTGTAAATGAATTACTGTTCAGTAAAGAGTCCCCAATTTATATGCAGTGAATGGAAAAAATAGGCACCCTATAATTTGGATTTGTGTGTGTGTGTGTGTTTGTGTGTAGTATAGTGGTAATTTCTCAATGGTCATCTCTTTGTACCAGAGCTTCCAACAGAGTGTAGTAAGTGTGGTTTATCTGAAGAGACATCATGAACAATTGTTTTTTTGTCTCTGTTGCATCCTGAGCTGGAAATCTTTTGTTCAGATTTCCAAGTATGGTATTGGTTACTATCCATTCCCCCTTTTAGACTTTCCTTTAGAGTATCCAAACAAGTAAGTTAACGTAATTTTAAAGCATTTGAAACATCTACAGATAGTCAAGATATTGATAAAAACAAGCATCACTTTCAAGCAGTTTACACAGTGTATTTAATTAGTCATTTCTTTTGTCTGCTCACAAAGACTTGAAGCAGGTTATAAGTTTTTAGTTTTGACATTAATATATGGATTGTTAGTTTTGGCTTAGATTCAAATCAGCCTCTGAATCAAGATATTTCCATGCTGTCTCTAAATCAGGTTCATGATCATTTTCTAACAGTAACTTATCAACGGACTGGACAGCCTCCTTGCACTACTGGGTCCCAAGAGAAGCAATCCTGAGTTGAAATGTCTCGGTCAGGATATGCAGTGTTAAATTCTAGACTACCATGAATTTTTATATTTTAATCAGGCCTTTAAAGTTGGTAAGAACTGTTTTATAATGTTATTGTTACAAGAATTAAATGAGCTAAAATAATAATTGACAATGACGTTAATGTTGACAGCAGCTAGTATTAACATAGGACTTGCATCAAGCATTCTTTCAAGGATGTTCTTCTCATTAGTATAATGAGGAAAATATCTAGGTACTAACAAGTATACAATTTTAAAAGTACCTCATATTCCATAATATGAGAATGTATCAAGCAGAATTTAGCTATTTTAGATGGAATGGTCTTCCCAACTAAATTTTGTGGTACAGGCTTAATATGTAAGATAAGCTTAGAGAAAAGGAAGGGCAGAGTGTCTTAGTGAGTCAGTTAGGTACCCGAGTAAGCATCTTTACTAAAGCTGTTGTCAGCATCTCTGTTGTCCCCTAGTTACATACCATCATTGTCTTCATCATAATCACCACCAGCTGCTGCTGCATCACTAACACCACCACCAGCATCACCATTACCACCATCATCACCATAGTCATCATCATTGTTTTAACCTTGAGACTTTCTAAGTTGATTTCCACAATCACACACCCCACAATGGGCACTTAAGATGCATAATTTTACTTAATCATCTAAATTTTAATCTCTTAAGAAGCCTTTGGAAATAAGTATTAATACAATACAAAATCATAAAGCTTATAAATGATAATGAAGAATTTGAATCTGTACTTTAATGGCATAGAATCAAGGTTATTTCAAGCATTTCACATGACCTTTTATAGGGAGGAAATGTGCTAATTTTGCTATCTGATTGTGGCTCCATTGGCAAGGTTATTGTCCACTCTGAGTTTCCTAAAGAAAGCTAAATATACTAGAAATAGCAAGACTTAATGGACATAAGGTGATTTATTTTTCTAAAAGAGAATGTGATTAATTTTAATGAAGAATAATTAACCCTCCACAAGAGAATATGTAGTATCCGCACTTACTTCCCATTATCAAAGTCTTGCAATTTTTAAATATCACCTTTTCTTCTCTTCATTGGCTTTTCCCAAACAATCAAGGATGCAGAATTAAGTATAGGTCATTCTTTTCTTCATATTAGTGTCACAGTGACATGAAATCCTTAAGCATAAGGGTACTACCTTCTTTAATCTCCTTTTTATTCATATAATTATTGGCAAGGAGATGGATGTGTGCCAATCATGACTTTAATCCATTTATTTCTTTAATTAAATTAACTATAGGAATTGTTTGTATTGTGCTTCATTTACAGTATGTTAGCCTGTGATTTTAGTGCACTCATTGGAAAAGTTTAGATTATATTTAACTAGAGAATTTTTGCAGAAGTAAAACATCCATAAACTCTAAGCTATGTGTGCTGATCTCTAGCTCAAATTAGATATTAAAAATCAGTATTATTATTTTTATGAGAGATTCCAGTCAAATGTAATATACCTCCTCATTGTAGAACTTCACAAGTCTATCAACTAATTCATGTACCCCCTTAGTTGATCATTTTTATCTTGTCATTTGTCATATGAAATACAAATAAACTGATAAATCAAAAGAAATAATTAGTGAAGAATATAATAAAGTTATCAAGATTAATCTTTACTGAAGAAAAAAATGCATCAGAAATTTTGCTGATACCTAGAAAATTTAGTTGAATAAGTAAGTCCTATTTGAAGATAGGATGAAAGGCACAAGCAGAGGCACAAACAAAAACTGTATAACCAATCCCAGATCATATGGAATCTTTTAAACCAAGTGGATGCATAGTTGGTAATGATAAGTAGACTCTAACTGTGTGCTAGTGTTAGTAAGATTTGTCTGGCCATGATGTGAACAGATTGTTTTAGGGCAGGATCTGAGCTGGGAGACCTATGTAGATTTTGCAATAGGAATATCAGGTTGTAGAGAAAGCATACTCTCAACTACTATTAAAAGCTGTGCACAGACTTGTAAGGAGTAAGAGAGACTTAGAAATGAGAAGGCAATCGCTCTTGTGACTAACTAGTTCTTAGAATAGAACCAAAAGGAGACATGTTGAGTGTCCAAATTGAGGAGTCTTTTTTTTTCATTTTTTTATTAGATATTTTCTTCATTTACATTTTAAATGCTATCCCGAAAGTCCCCTATACCCTTCCCCCTGCCCTGCTCCCCAACCCACCCACTCCTGCTTCCTGGCCTTGGCATTCCCCTGTACTGGGGCATATAATCTTTGCAAGACCAAGGGCCTCTCCTCCCATTGATGGCCGACTAATCTGCCATCAGATTGAGGAGACTTAACTGTGTTAGAAATGATAGACATCAGCGGATAATAGGAAGACTTGTAGGAAAGGGTCAAGAGGTCTGTTGCCATGATCGGGAAGTGGAAAATGTGTACCAGACAGATTAAGATGCCCAGGACTCCAGGAGAATACCTTCTCTGGGTTTAAAGAAAGAGCTGAAACTCATTACTCTGTTAACTTAAGAAACAAATAAATAAACGAAAGTGATGGAATCTAAATTATAATTTTCAGTCTCTCAGTTCTTGCATTGTAATTGAAGATAAGAGAGAAACTGAGAAAGAAAGGAGAGTGTGTTGAAATTTGAAAATGCATGTACTTAAAAAAAAGCCATAGTGAAGCCTCAGTGGAAGAACTCTGGGAAGGAAAGAATCACTATGGTCCGATCTACCAAGCACTTGCTGAGAGAGGACTCGATTAAAGACAGTAAACGAGGCTATTCTTTTTAAGGATTTGGTGGGTAGTACACATTCAGCAATGCTCTGCAGGGAGAAATCAGTCACAAATGGGAATCTATGCAACTGAAATAGTCTAAGTAAGATTCAGGTTAGGGAAGCAGGTGAGCTTCCTGCACATCTTCACCTCTCCCTCCACTCCTTCAAATCCATCCAATGAGTCCCATCCCTAGCTCTGCAGAAGACAGCCTGCAGCAGCTTCCTCTCCGCCCACTCTGCCACATCGCTATTGGATCACACAGATAGATTTCAGCCTCCTGATTTCCATTCCCATGCCTGCTGCTTGATCTTAGCTTCAAACTCCAGAAGGCACTCCAAGGAAACCACAGGCCACTCACATCAGGGAAGCAAGAAGATCTTCACTTCTTTGTTAGCTTTTCAAAATCCTATTTTCCAGTCCTGTCCCCAGGTCAGCAACAACCACCTGCTGCAGCCTCCTTTCCCTCCCTGCCTCTGTCTTTAGTGTTCCACTCAGATCCTTCCCTCCAAACTCCCCTCCCCTGACTCATTGTTTTATCTGAGCCTCCAACTCCAACAGACATTCTCTGGGAACCTGCAGGTCATTCTGGCCAGTGCAGCAAGTAGAATAACTGAAGACATTGGCCTCTCCCTTCATTGTCCAAATCCAACTCCACAGTCTCATCTATCTACTGATCCAGCCCAATAGAAGGCACTAGAGAGAAAACCATAAAACACCTAAACCATGATCAAGAAAACACAAAGAATACATAATTCTAGACGAGCAAATCAAGAGTGGAAACACACCAACACACACACACACACACACACACACACACACACAACCACCACCACCAATACCACCACCACCACTGCCATCAAAAATGAAAAATAAAACAAACAAAAACCATAATCATAAAACACTGCTAATTGGTATCTCTCAACAATAGTAGTCTCATTGCCTCAATTAAAAGAGACAGACTAACAGAATACCTAAAAACAGGATACATTTTTTCCTTCATCCAAGAAACACACTTTAACATCAAGGATAGATATCACTTAGGGTAACACAATGGGGAAATATATTCCCAAAGAATGGTCTAAAAAGCAAGCTGTTGTTGCCATTGTATTACCTCCGAAGTGGAACTTCAAATCAAAACTGATCAGAATAGAAAAGGAAGGACACTGCATAGGCATCAAAATGAAACTCCCCTAAATAAACAATTAAATCCCGACAACTATGCTCCAAACACAAGGCCAACCTAGTTCATAAAAGAAACGCACATCTACAACTTTTACCACATATCAACTCACACACTGATAGTCGAAAACTTCAAATTCACGTTTACCAGTAGTCAAGTAATCAAGACAAAAAAAAAAAATAGACAGAAATCCTGGAGTTAACTGACATCATAAACCAAATGGACTTTGTGTATTTACAGAACGTTCCACCCAAACAGAAAAGAACATATCTTTTTCTCAGTAACTCGTGAAACCTACTCTAACATTGATTACACACTCAGACACAAGCAAGTGTCAATAGACACAAGAAAATTGAAACACTTCCCTGCATTCTATCAGACCACTGCAGAATAAGCTGATTATCAAAATCAACAGAAACAACAGAATGATTACAAACTCATGAAAACCAAGCAACTCACTACTGAAAGGAAAATTGGCAAAGTCAGAAATTTAGAAAGAAATTAAAGACTTTCTAGAATTAAATGAATATACAACATACCTAAACTTATAGGACATAAAGAACCAGTTCTAAGAGGTAAGTTCATACCAGTAAGTGCCTATAATTTTTACAAAGGAAAGCATGATAAATGCTAGTAAGCTAACAGCACATATGAAACCTGTAGGAAGAAGAAGAAGAAGAAGAAGAAGAAGAAGAAGAAGAAGAAGAAGAAGAAGAAGAAGAAGAAGAAGAAGAAGAAGAGAAGAAGAAGAAGAAGAAGAAGAAGAAGAAGAAGAAGAAGAAGAAGAAGAAGAAGAAGAAGAAGAAGAAGAAGAAGAAGAGGAAGAAGAAGAAGAAGAAGAAGAAGAAGAAGAAGAAGAAGAAGAAGAAGAAGAAGTAGAAGAAGAAGAAGAAGAAGAAGAAGAGGAGGAGGAGGAGGAGGAGGAGGAGGAGGAGGAGAAGAAGAAGAAGAAGAAGAAGAAGAAGAAGAAGAAGAAGAAGAAGAAGAAGAAGAAGAAGAAGAAGAAGAAGAAGAAGAAGAAGAAGAAGAAATCACATCCTAAGGGGGAGATTTCAGAAATAACCAAAGAAAAAGCAGAAATCAATAAAAATGAATAATACTAATACCAATACTTATACTAATAATGAAATCAATGGAAAAAGAGTATGTGTTTTGAGAAAATCAATAATATCAAAAAGTTCTTATCCAAGATAAATAAAAGGTATAAAGAAAATATCCAAATTAACAAAATTGGAAATGAAAGAGGGGCTGGCAATGCGGTTTAGTGCTTAAGACGACTGACTGCTCATTCAGAGGTCCTTAGTTCAATTCCCAGCAACCACATGGTGGCTCAAAACCATCTATAATGGAATCTAATGCCCTCTTCTGGTGTGTCCGAAGACAGCAACAGTGTATGCAGATATATAAAATAAGATTTTAACAAAGAAATGAAAAAAGGGGGAGGCTTAATAACAGACACCAAGAAAATTTATAGTATGATAGTACATACTTTGAAAATCTGTACCCCACTAAATTGAGAAATGTAAAAGATATAGATTATATTCTCAATAAATACCTTAAATAGAAATCAAAATAGCAATTTAAAAGAACCTATAACCCCTAGTGAAAAAGAAGCAGCCATTATAAGTCTTCTAATCATAAAAGGCCAGGCCAGGATAGTACCAGATATTCAATGAAGTATTAATTCCAGTAATCCTCAAATTATTTCACAAAGTAGAGATAGAAAGATTATTTTTCAGTACTTTTTAAATGGCCACAATTACAAATACTCAAACCATATAACGATCCCACAAAGAAGGAGAATTACAGAAAAATTTCACTTATGACCATAGATTTAAAAAGTACTCAGTAAAACACTTTAAAACCAAATACAGTAACACACAAAGAAGAGCTTTCACCATGATCTATTAGGCTTCATCCTATATCTGCAGAAAGATTTAACATGTATAAATTCAAAACTTCAATTCACCATAAAACAGACTAAGAGACAAACACACGTGAACAACTACATCAGATGCTGAAAAGACCTTTCACAAAATCTCACAGCCATTCACAAAAGTCCTAGAGAGATTTGGGAGATGGGGATTATACATGACCCTAATCAATATAATCTGTAACAAACACACAGCCAGCATGTATAAAGGGAAAAATCTCAAAGCATGTCCAATAAAATCAGACAAACTTTCCCACTATCTCCAAACCTTTTCAATTAAGAACTTGTAGTCGTAGAAGAATAAAGGAACTGAAGGAGATAAAGGGGATAAAGATTACATAGAAAGAAGTCAAAACATCTTTATTTTTACGTTATACAGTAGTATAAATAAGTGAACCTAAATTTCCACCAGGAAACTCCTGCAGCTGATAGATACTTTCAGTAAAGTAGTTGTGTACAAAATTAACTTATCAAAATCTAAATGGCTGAGACAGTGACACTTTTTACAATAGGCTCAACTAATATCAAACATCTTAGGGTAAAATATAACCAAGCAAGTGAAAGACTTGCATGACAAAAATATGAAGACATTGAAAAAAGAAACTGAAGTAGGAATCAGAGGGTGGAAAGATCACCTGTGCTCATAGATCACTATGATTGATATAGTAAAAATGCACATCCTACCATAAGCTATCTAGAGATGTGACGCAATCACCACCAACATTGCAACACAACTCTTCATACACCTAAAAGGTTAATTTTCAGCTTCATATGGAAACATGCACACACACACACACACACACACACACACACACACACACACACACACACACACACACAATGTAGAATAACCAACGCAATCCTCCATAATCATGTAACTGTACCTCAACCCCAATTTCGAGTTCTACTACCAAGCTATAGTAATAAAAACATCATGGTCTTGGCATAAAAGCAGACATGCTGGTCAGTGAACACAATCTGAAGTCCCAGATATAAATACACACAGCTACGGACACCTGGTTATTTGTGAAGGAGCCAAGAATACATATTGGAATAAACACAGCATCTTCAACAAGGAGTCCTAACCAAAACGAATGGCTTCATGTAGAGTGCAAATAGATCCATACTTACACCTCTGCACAAATCTTCATCCCAAACAGATCACAGGCCTCAACCTAAAACCACATACACTGAACCTGATATAAGGGAGAGTGGGTTAGTCTTGAAATCATTGACACAGGAAAAAAATTTCCTGGACAGAAAAGAAGTAGCACAGGTTTAATGATCAACAATTAATAAATGGGACCTCACAGAACTGGAGGCTTCTACATACACATCAAAGGACATCATTATTTGGCAAAGCAGCAGCCTACAAAATGGCAAAATATTTTTATCAAATATAAATCTGAGAGAAGCCTAATATTCAAATATATAAAGAAATTTTTAAAAACTATATATCAAGAAAACAAATAACCCACTTTAAAACTGGGGTATTGATCTAAACAGACAATTCTCAAAACAGGAAACTCAACTGGCTGAGAAACATTTAAAGAAATGTTCAACTTGCTCAGTCATCAGGGAAGTGCCAATCAAAACTACTCTGAGATTTCACTCACAACAGTTAGAATGTCTAAGGTGAAGAAAGCAAATATCAGCTCCTGTTAGTGAGAATGGAGTATGGAGAACACGTATCCATTATTGGGGGAGTTCAAATTTGTACAGCCACTATGGAAATCAGTGTGATGGTTCCTCAGGGGTACAGGATCCGATCTACCCCGAGATCCAGCTGTACAACACTTTGGCATAAACTCAAAGGACGCTTACCTGCCACAGATAGTCTTGCTCATACATGTTCATTGCTTCTCTATTCATAATAAGTAAACACTGCAAACAACCTCGATGTCCCTCAACAGATGAAGGAGTAAAGAAAATGTGGGACACATATAATAGAATTTTGCTCAACTATTAAAAAAATGAAATCATGAAATTCTCAGGTAAGTGTATGAAAACCCAGTGAGGTGACCCAGACCCATAAAGACAAATATGGTACATATTTGCTTATATGTGAATATTAGCTGTTAAACCAGTGCTAACCAAGCCACAATCTGTAGAACCAGACATTAATTATAGAGTAAGGGAAGAGAGAAAACAGAGAGAACTCCCTTGGAAAAGAAAACAGAATAGATATTATGAATAGATTGGAGTGTGAGTTTGAACAAGAGGATCAGTGAGCTAAAATTAAGGACCATTTGAATAGGGAAGTCTAATAAAGAATAAGCTTTGAATATATATATATATATATATATGGTGGTGTAAAGAAAATCACCAGACCATGGAGAAGGCAGAGCCTCAACTGGCCATCTCCTGCCACCAAAGGACGCTTCCACTGCTAAATTGAATCTAAGAGTTCTTGATCAAAGGATCCCAAAGGAATCCCCAAACAACGCAGGCTATTACCAACACTATAGGCTGTTCTCCACAAAGTGACCACAATATCCTATTGCTAAAGACAATACCTATAGACAATTTGTTAAACATGGAGAAGTTAAGCTGGTGCCTACATAGAGCATATACTTCTCTAAGCTAGCTTGCTTGGTACTCTTCATGCTTCTAAAGAAAAAAGTGTAAGCATCAAGCCAGCCACAAATCTGTTGATCTATAATGGTAGCCTACCTGTAAGATAAGCTAATGGCGCGTGCTTTTGGTAGTAACCAACCAATAGGTGACTTGACTAAAGCCCACTCCATGAGATGGAACCCCTGTCTGCACTGCTCAGGTAACTAAGAACCTGATACGAAATAGTTCAGGTATTTGGCTAAAACCAAAGGCTTCTCTTTTTAAAAATAAAAATTAGCATAAAACAGCCCCAACTGACTATGTCCTATACTAATAGATGAGTGTCTTGTCCTGTCATCATAAGAGAAGTTTTCTCCTATAGCTAAAAGGAACAAAAACAGAGACCAACAGCCAGACAGTATGCAGAGAGAGAAGTGTCACTGCATTCAATCCTAAATGGGATATTTCTATCAAATCTCTCTTTCAAGGCTCAATCAATCCCGGGGTGAAAAGGTGGAAAGAGTATAAGAACCAGGGAAAATGGAGGACACCAAAACAAAGAAACAAACAAACCAAAACAGAAAACACGATCTTCTAAATCAACATTATCATCACAGACATGAAGGCACACAAACTGAGGTAGTGTGCAGAAAGCCTGCATTGGTCTGCATCAAATGGGGTCCTAGAACTGAAAGGAGAAGTGGAATGTACCCCCAGCCCTAACCCAAGAGCTATCTTTAATTCATAACCAATTGCAAATGGAAGGTTAGTTCCTCCCAAGAGAGACTCAGTAGAAAAAGAAACTCCTCCTAAGGATAGAATGCATGATGGGCTGTACATGGTTAATGCAAGCACACTTCATGGAATCTATGGAGGCTCCTTGATGCACAATGTTGTATTAGGTCAGTGGTTCTCAACCTGTGAGTTTGACCCATTTTGGAGGTCTTATATCAGACACCCTGCATATCAAATATTTATATTATGTACCAAATTACAGTTATGATTTTTCAGGATTTATTTCGTTGTTGGGGGAGTCACCCATAGTCTGAGGAACTGTATTAAAAAGTCTCAGTTTTAAGAAGGTTGAAAACCACTATAAGGACTTTCTTTCCTTTATTATTTTTTTTACTATTTTTTTCTTTTATTTCTATATATTTTCTTCTCCATTTATCCTACAGATCCTTTGCATATATACTACAGTTTAATTTTCTATTAAATTTCAGTTTAATGCTTCTATGGGATTCCTAAGTATGCAAATGAATAGGTCACTGTTTCTTCACTAGGACTTTTGTTTGTTTTTTCTAATTCAAATGTGTTAGGATTATTTTATTAGAAAACAAACATTATAAGCAAATATAAAAAAAAAGACAAGGGAGGGAAATCATGCTCTTGTGGCTTATTAATTAGAGATGCTAAAGTTCTACTGTATGAATGATATGCTGATAAGTTAATTGTTTGTAACAAAAACAGAGCCATTACAAAAACAACAAACATAATTCACAATTCATCATCAGTTGATTTCAACTTTTTTCATCTCAAGACTGTAACATGTTGCAAAGTTGTGTGCTTTTGGAAATGATATCCTACTATTGAAACTCCACCTTGGTTGAAGTCCCACAGTAAGCAGCAGTCACCCCACAGGTAACTGCTCTGGCTTTCCAGGGTCTGGGACTTGCTGTTACTATGCTGAAGTTTTTATATGACAAGAAAAGCCCTTTATTTTCTTTTTTTTTTATCTGTTTTTTAATTAGGTATTTTCCTCGTTTACATTTTCAATGCTATCCCAAAGGTCCCGCATACCCACCCCCCCAATCCCCTTCCCACCCACTCCCCCTTTTTGGCCCTGGCGTTCCCCTGTACTGGGGCATATAAAGTTTGCAATGGGCCTCTCTTTGCAGTGATGACCGACTAGGCCATCTTTTGATACATATGCAGCTAGAGTCAAGAGCTCCAGGGTACTGGTTAGTTCATAATGTTGTTCCACCTATAGGGTTGCAGTTCCCTTTAGCTCCTTGGGTAATTTCTCTAGCTCCTCCATTAGGGGCCGTGTGACCCATCCAATAGCTGACTGTGATCATCCACTTCTGTGTTTGCTAGGCCCTGGCATAGTCTCACAAGAGAGAGCTATATCTGGGTCCTTTCAGCGAAATCTTGCTAGTGTATGCAATGGTGTCACCATTTGGAAGCTGATTATGGGATGGATCCCTGCATATGGCAATCACTAGATGGTCCATCCTTTCGTCACAGCTCCAAATTTTGTCTCTGTAACTCCTTCTATGGGTGTTTTGTTCCCATTTCTAAGAAAGGGTAAAGTGTCCACACTTTGGTCTTCGTTCTTCTTGAATTTCATGCGTTTGGCAAGTTGTATCTTATATCTTGGGTATCCTAAGTTTCTGGGCTAATATCCACTTATCAGTGAGTACATATTGTGTGAGTTCCTTTGTGATTGGGTTACTTCACTCAGGATGATACCCTCCAGGTCCATCCATTTGCCTAGGAATTTCATAAATTCATTTTTTTAATAGCTGAGTAGTATTCCATTGTGTAAATGTACCACCTTTTCTGAATCCATTCCTCTGTTGAGGGGCATCTGGGTTCTTTCCAGCTTCTGGCTATTATAAACAAGGCTGCTATCTTTATTTTCAAATGACTTTGAAATAATAAATTGGGGGATTTTCTTTCAATTCTGCTCCATTTCTCCAAAACAATCAACAGCCATCTTTTCTTAAATGGTTTTAGTAATAGAGAATATTCCTCCCTAAAGCTTTTTCTCATATCAAAATTTGAAATGTGATTCATGACTCCTGTTTATAACTGGGTTTTTTTTTCTCCTTCATGGTAACATTATTTGCCCTCCCTAGGCTGTAACGAGATCACACATGAAGATTTGGCTGATAAATCAGGAGTTGGATGACGAAAAGCACTTTGGCAGGCACTTGGTAAAATATGACTCACAGATGGATAATATTTGGTTGGCACAAAAGATGCCAGCTCAATATTTAATATTCTCTTCCAATTCGATATGAACATTTAAATTCATTACATAGGAATCTGGATTTCTGTTTTCTTGTAAAAATTTTGGGGATCTGCCACCACTCAGCCCACAGAATTCCTTGTAACCATTAGCATGACTAAGTCAGGTTTTGCACGAGTTCAACTTCTCCCTATTTCTTCTTAATCCGCATCTATACAGAAAGCTGAACTTTCTTCTGTTTCTGCTACAGTTTGAGTTGTTTTCTTATCATAAGGCAGAAGTGAAACATTCTTTGGATATAGGTATTTATTAGAAGCAAGCAAATCAGTCTCCTGTAATAAATTAGAATAGTTCAATAAAGACTAAAAACATGCAGTAGGGAAGGGATGTAAGAATCTGAGGTAGTGGTATGCATCATGCTCACTGTGCAAGTCAAATACAGATGTGTAAGAAAATTTAGGGTAAGCAAAACAAACTATGCTATTCAGTCAAAGAGATCCATGTAGAGATATAAAAGTAAAAAAGAATATATGAGGAAAAAAGTAAGTCTGCTTTTATATTCCTGAATTAGGAATCAGGTAGGAGTCTACAATTGGACAGTCATTCACAAAAACCAAACAACAAGCAAAAAACAAACAAGCAAGCAAGAAAGCAGGAAAAAAAGAAGAAAATGTAAATGTGTCATGGTAGAGAAGGGCGTAGGAAAATATTACTAAGCTATTAAGGTAATAGCAAGAGAAGGGTACCTATCAATTCTGGGCTGATGGAAAACGAGGAGTAATTCCTTGAAGCTGAAATTAATATTTGTGAAAGTGCCAGAGAAGGTTCGACCCAGGCTGTCACAGAAGAGAATGCAGTCTGTGTGTGAGTGTCCTTAAGTAGGGTGATCAGGTTTATTCAGTGAGCAGACACTAAGTGCCCATTTTAGGATGTTTTGTTGATTCCCAAAATGAAGGAGGGTCTTATAATGATTACTGGTGGATTAGAGGCTACAGCGGGGGCCCAAACAAGAGAGGAAACAGAAGCAAATGGAAAAGGAAATTCTTCCTTTTCCAACCTTGAAGTCTCTCTCTAGTGCCCTCTCTGGGCAGATCCTATGGTAGCTTCTTAAGTCAAAATGGGTTTCTCATCATAAAACACGTTAAAAATGGAGGTTGACACTGAGTGTTTATAGCCCAATAACTAGTATATAATCTAGTACTCACAGACTAGAGAGTCTGACTTTGGCCGTAGCAATGAAACCAAAATGGAAAAATGTAGGGAAAAAAAAACTTTTTATATTTCTATACTATATATGGTCTATACATACTTTCACAATTAGTGTGGATCAACTTAGTGCATTTAAGTTTCTTAATTATATATGGCAGTAATGATACATATAGTCACCTGCATTATCCACCTTGGTAGGTAGAATGTCACTAATATGCCCAAGGCCGAAGTGTCTCAATGCCAGAATTACAATCAAGGCATTGTTTTCTTGTCTAACCATTGCATCCAGATACTTCTATGAACCCATGGATAACTCCTAAAATGAATGAGGTCCCCAAGTTCAACTGTATTGGTGGAGAGAGCCTCAGTGTTTGGCCTGATTCATTGTCCCTGGTCACAGAACAAAAATCAAAATAAAGTAACAACAAAACAACAACAACCAAACCATTTGTTTTCTGACTAGTTTTATGGTGTTCCAAAGAGGAGGAGAACTGTGTCTCCAGTTGATGATATTGAGCTATTCAAGGGCAATTGGACTTAAATGCTTCCTGGAATACCAATTTTTTGTGTTTTAAGAACTTTGCAAGAATGCAACTGGGCTTATCACTTCAGAAGAGTTACCTCTTGTTTGCAGGACTTCCCCAAGTGGCAGGAAAGGGCATGGCTTCTGAGTTACATGGTTTTTCCTACCATCCTCAAAGGATGAACTCTGGAGTGAAGGCATCCCTTCCTTAAGAAACTGTATTGCCACCTGCTGGAAAAGGCAGTAAGAAAACAGCAGTCAGTGGATTTATTCAGAACACAACTTGAACAATTGTCAATATTGGCCTGCGATCTTTCAGCCACTTGTTCCACTGTTAATTAACAGAGTATTGCATAGGGAAGCAGATCATTGATAATTATGTTTAACTAATGCCTGCTTTATTTCTATTGCTGTAATGCCATATCCTTTAACAGGCTAATGGATTTTATAGATTTTTCTATCAGTACTTCCCTAGTTTTCTCTCCCCTTGGGATAAATATAAAATGATATCTTTAGTAGGCGATTGTAAGGAAATGATCTATGAAGCAGGTTCTGGCAATACTTTATCTCTATCATCTAAAGGTAAAATGTGTCATTTTTCATTTTTAAAAACTACCCTTTACCTCAGCTTTCTTATCTAGGGAATCACATATCTGTGCTCTAATGATGTGCATGGACACTGACTCAGGAATAGGATCACTGCCTCTCATGCTTCCTGGCTCCTCATGGGTTTTCCTTCAGTTCTCCTGTCCACATGTGCATGGTTAGGTGCACAGGGACACCTAGTACTTTGTACTGGTTACTTTCAGTTAATTTTGGCATTCATATCACTTTCTGCATAAAGAATTGCTAATATATTAACAGACATCTGACCTCTACTGTGCTGTCTCAAACAGGAGAGGTAAGGTGCTCTGCTGGGGTACAAGAACTGTTTCTCTAGCTCTGTCTCTGTCTCTGTCTCCGTCTCTGTCTCTGTTTCTCTCTCTCTTTCTCTCTCTCTCTCTTTTTCTTCTTTTCTCTTTCTCTTTCTCTCTCTCTCTCTCCTCTATCTGGCAGTTGTGATCCCCCATTCCCATGTAGAAAACAGCAAATCTTGGCTTTCTCCTGTGGCTGTTATCTCCTCATTACTGGAAGGATTAAGCTGTGACTAGGTGAATGCTTGCCAACTGTATTGAAGAGAAGTCCCAGACTTTAAATGCTCAACTAGATGGCACTGAAAATTGTCAACCATCCAAGGATTATTTTGTAAGTGAATGCCACAACATTTTTAAGGAGCTGAGAATGTAACTTATTATTAAGCATTTTGCTTGGTGTGTTTGAAGCCCTGGGTATAATAACCAGGATCAAGAGAGGAAAACAAAATAAACAAACAAAAACAAACAAACACACACATTTAAAAATATAAGTAAAACAAGTATAACATGAAAGAAAAAAATAAAAGTATATACTCACCAATGCCAGGATGGCAAAAAATTAAAGATCACCAGTTCAGTATCTCCATTAAGGTCTCAATTCTGCTACACGTTTTCTTCCATATTTTGAATATGATTGATTAATTTTTTCTGAGTCTTGGATTCCTGCATATGAAATGAGAATACTAACAGCATTATTATATAGAAATGCAATGCAATAAAGCTGTTTAGTATAGTGCCTGACATATGGCAATCACTTGTTAAGTATGAGCTTTTTATTATCATAATTGCAGGATGCAATCAAAAACGGAAAAGATGTGAAAGTATTCTCAGCAAACAAAAGGAAGTTGAACAAAATACTAGCAGAGGATTGAGGAGGGTATAGGGACGCTGATCATGTCTTGGTCCAGAATTTGTAGAGATTAGAGAATAACATTCAACTTACTGTGAGATTCCCTTTGGTATAGTTCCCTGTAACATGACTTTTCTGCTGCTTTATCCAGAAGTAGTGTTGCCTTCTAGACTCACTTCTTATATAAACCTGCCTTATTTGGTCAACTGGATAATAACATGCTTCATGTGTGAACAATGAACCTCATTGTTGCTTAACTTTTTCAATCTTGGGAGCTCTATACTATCTGTTTATAAAAGTTTAAAAAAATCTGAAGGCGCTTCAGGGGATTACAACCCCATAGGAAGAACAACAGTATCAAATAAATGGACCCCTCAGAACTCCAAGAGCTAAACCACCAACCAAAGAGTATATCTGGACCCTTCAACCATGGCTCCCACTACAAATGTAGCAGAAGACTGCTTTATCTGGCATCAGTGGGAGGGGAGGAGCTTGTTACTGTAGAGGCTTGATTCCCCAGAAAAGGGGGATGCTAATAGGGTGAGGCAGGGAGTGAGTTGGTGGGTAGAGGAGTACCCTTTTAAAGGCAAAGGGAAAGGGGATGAAGTGAGGGGTTCATGGAGGGGAGACCAGAAAGGGGGATAGCATTTGAAATGAAAACAATCTGATTAAAATTTTCAACAAAATACTATATCTTAGATCAGTCATGTTTTGAGTTGGAATCTTCTGAAAATACTCTATATTAATCTTGTTGACAGTTACGTAGGTGTATGAAAATACAAACATTTATTGCTCTGAAAATGCACTTACGACCTTGTGGAGCATCTGTCTATACAGGTGCGTACACGCATATTTGTTACAGCTGGAATTTGAGATGTTGCCTAGGAACTTGTGTTCCAATTCTGCAGTTTCCAGCTCATGTTGCTATTGAAGGCTTTCCATGCTCTAGGAGAGAGAAATGATCTTACAGAAGTAGATGGATTGCTCAGCCTTGTTTCCAGCCCAAGGGTTCTGCATCTGGTCTTCATCCCATGAATTCTCACTAGATGTCACTTTCTCTGACAAGGACAAAGTTTCCAAAGTCATGACTTCTCCATCATGATAGACTATAATCTCTGAAACCATGAGTCAAGCTAAACTTCATCCAAGAGAGTATTTAGTATCTTTTCAGAGAACTGAGAAAGATAATGCAAGGTATGTAACTAAGTAGAATGCTCAGTAAGTACTATGAAACAAAGCATACATAAGATTCTATAGAGAGTAGAGATAGCAAGAGCCTACCATGATGAATGTAGCTGAGAAAGGGGAATGGGAAAAGTCTGTACTGGATCCAGTTATCTGGAAATGGTAATACACTAGATGTAAAGTGTTTTCTTGAGAACAATTACAAAAAATTCAATTTTGAAGATGGTTCAAGATCAAAGCTAAGAATATTTTGAAACTTTATCATGATTAGGCAAATATTGTGAATATTTGGCTGTAAAAAAAAAAACACAGCAGAAAAGTAGGTTGGTGATGGGAGTGAATACAGGAGGAATTCCTCAAAGATAGGGATGCTATGTATTAGAAAAACAGGACATGAAAACTTTATATGTCCCAGTACAGGGGAATGCCAGGGCCAAAAATTGGGAGTGGGTGGGTAGGGGAGTGGGGGGGAGGGTATGGGGGATTTTTGGGATAGCATTGGAAATGTAAATGAGGAAAATACCTAATTAAAATATTTAAAAAAAAAGAAATACAGGACATGAGACAAAATTCAGGGATCAGAGGCAAAGGGGGATATCAGTGGCAGTAGCATTTAAAAATGATAATTTTCAAAGAAACTGTTACAATAAGTGACATTCCATATTATAGGATATTTAAAATATTACAAGAAATATGATTGCTATCCTTGATCTGTCATTCAGGACATCAATCCAGTCAAGCCATGTGAGATGGGAAATACTGTTTGTAAGATCTCATCATTCTATAAGAGAATTTTAAACTCTATCTTCTTATTTTATGTTTGTGTAAAATAGAGTCATAGAAGATTATGGGCTAGAAATAAGATAAAGAAGTCTAAGAAAACTCAGTAGAGTTGTCTTAGGGAAGAACTGTCTTTGAACATCCTCGAAAGGCATTTGTGGTTCTTTAAATTTAATCTCCCACTTTCATTCTTACAAAACAAATACATTTCCTTATTCAGTGGTAAGCTGTCTTGTCACTTGTGACATTTTTGTACAGAGGAAATCAGTTAAAGATGCACTTTGCTTGTCTGTGTCATAACATTGCTTCATCAAAGACATGCAGAGCTTCAGAGGGGAGAACACAGGCTCTGACTGGATATTTCAAGAATTTTCTATGGAAGTGGGGACAATCATTGACCAAGGCCTGTGCCCTTTCTTTTCTTACTTTTTTTTATGACATAGATCAAATAATTTTTGAGATTAAAGGGATATTGAGGAGTCTCTCATATTTCTCCTATTCTCTTATAGATACAGGAACAGAGTTATGTTGCTAGGTACAGGTTTAGCTACTGATGGATGATCTTCCCATGCTTATTTCCATGGTGTTCTCTTAATAGGCTGACAAATTTTTTGTTTGTTTGCTTGTTTGTTTGTTTGTTTTATTTCTTTTTTCATGTGAGTTGGGATTTTGCCAGGACCTACCTGGTCTTAGAGAATGGGTTGAAGTGGGACACAGCATTGGATGAAGGCCAAAAGACTGATGATCATCTACCTTGTAAAAAACTTACCTTATTTTATAGCTTGCTCTGCTTGAATAAGTGCTGGAAAACTTAACTCTTACTTACTGTTCTGTGCTTAAATAAGCACACTAAAATCTGCTGAATTAACACTTGCTGTTTAGTAGTGGGGGGTTAAGTGAAGGATTAATTGCTAGAGCTCCTTTCTTTGGTGAGTCAGGCAGAAAACTCTTGCTGGCTAGGCAAAAGGTTCTTAGTGATCCTATCATAGAAGCTCAGAGTTATCATAAACTCTTAGTAAGTTAAGAAAAGAAAGTCAAGCTCACAGAAATAAAAAATTCTTACATAAGAAAATATGTACAGATACACACAAACATACATATTTATACACACATATATTCTTATCGGGCCTGACCACCTGTATTATCCACTTCATAAGTATTCATGCATGCTTCCAAATACACGCCTATACTTATATAATTCATACATATTTGGTAGATGGAGCAAAAGCTCCCATTAGAAAGCTCCATAAATCAAGTGCCAGTACAGAAAGAACTCACTCATACTGGTTTAAAAAGAAGTTCCAACCTTTATTGCTCAGAGAAAGAAAAAGCTTCTATCATTTTATTGCTCAATGAAAGAAAACGTGTGAGTGAGAAAGGGCCTCTTGCTTAGTATTGTTCTTAGTACTTATACTTTCTAAGGATCTTAGACAACATAATATTCCACCCATCTTTTTTTTTTTTTACCCAAAAGTTCACAGCAAGTTTAAAATATAAATTCAAATCATAAACTGAATAAAACATTTCAGTAGAATGTTTACAAGAGTTTCCATTAAGTGTAGTTATGTAATTAAATATTCATTGTCTATCATTATCTCCATAGGTTCATTAAGAGTTTAAAACAATATTTTTTATGTTTTAAGTTACAGTTTTGTCAAGAGACAAATCCTCTGCCTTGTCTTGTGTCTCACTAGTATTGAAGTTTTGTGTTGATTAATCCAGTCATCATTTCATCTTCTGTCCTTGCACCCACAATATTTTGTTCACTCCCAGTTTACAACCCTTAGTTATCAGGCAATGTTTTCACAGCCATCCCAGAACAAATGCCTTCCCTGATCACAAATCAGTTCCAAGCCTACATTCTATCCTATTGAAATTAGCCAATGACACAATCATTAATCTATTTACATAGCACTAATATAAGAGAGTACATCTTTGTTGATCTGCAGAGAATCTGCTCAGTAGGGTGAGTTAAGGCCCAGGTATCACTTTAATGATGACTGGAAAGGCATAACAATAACTAATCAATTCTGAGAGGAAATGTCTAAAGGCCTTGCAAATTTGAGTATATACATTATAGCCATGCAAAATGACTTTTTTGTCTCTCCTAGATGGCTTCTGATAGGCTGTGATGAGATCCATGTGATTTTGGTTAGAGGTTCTTGGCCCTAAATGATCATCAGACTTGGTTTCTCTCTCTTCCAGTTGTGTATTCTGTTTGAGTTCAATCAACTTTGATAACAATGAAGATCAGACACAACATCCTTGGAGTCCTTCATGAACACAGCACTCATGAGCAAACTTTGGACCACTAAAGCAGATTGTGTCAGGTGTGATGAGACAATGTTGATAAGAGGGTTAACAGCAAAGTATCAAAGCCATATTAGGAAAGTTCTGGAGCAGACAACTCTACCTGAGGGTCATGAGTACATAACATATTTTTGAGGCATAAAAATATTTAATTAGTATATTAAAGTAAAGATTAGTATATTATCATGTGCCCAGGGTTAATTTCTACTGAGGGCTATGGTTGATGTCTTAAACTTAATAACTTCAAAATTAAAATGTTCATATTTCTTCTGACATCATATCTTCTGATAATCTTCTTTTGCGGGGGATGGAGGTGAGTGGCAGTCCTCTATTCAGAGTCATCTCAGATGATAGGATTTAAAGTCACTGGCACTAATCTTGCCTCATAAGCCATGTAGTATCACAAATACTACAGAGGATATCTTCAAAATACCATCCTTTCATCATGTTCCAACAATTACTCCAGATTATAACAGAGTCTCTTATCTGGAGATCTGCCACTTTTTTTTTTTACAATCAGTCTGTTTCATAGTATACCATTCATAGAGCTATGTTATAAGGCTACCCCACTGAGGTCCTAGAGAATTCTCACAATTAGAACAGGAGTAGCTTTTAACCTTCCAAAGAATACATGTAAAAAAGTAAACTTTTATTATTCTTGGTTACTGAATTTTTTACATAGTAGTGTGCATTAGATATAAGGTAAGCATACAGAAAAACTTGATGATGACGATGATGATAAGGAGGAGAAGCAAGAGGAGCAGCAATCATCATCTCAAGCCTAGGACTCAAAAAGTCCTTAGATTGTGAATATTTATTTGGAGGGGGAAATGTCCCATGCAAATAAATAACACACATTCTCTTTCAGAGTTAACATGATAATAGGGTCAAAGGTATTACATTTCTGATAAAGGTAAATGTTTTAAGCATTTACTGATGAAGTTTATCAGCTGACCTATTATCTCTGGTGGGAAATTAACAAAGGAAATTAAATACCACTCAAGCTATTTGGACATTTTCATGTTTTGCAACAGAAAACACATAAGTAGAATGATTTAAATGGGATTTGGATCTAAACCAGTGGTAGCCATGTAAAATCATGCAACAGGTTTCACTTTGTCTTTCACTATAGATATGACAGAACAGGCTTTGTGTCAAAATTTGTATATAGATACGTTTATGTTACGAGACTACAAGATGAGTATCATTTATGCTCACAACATCATATAAGCAACACTGTGACCATCAGCAATATTCACTTAAAGAAATACTGCATTAAAAAAATCATAGGGTCATCCAAACATGAAGGATAATTCAGCGCGATTAGTTAGCACTGTGGACTGTAAACTCAAGCCATGTGGGTAAACCTGTTCAATTCTACCACCTTATCAATATACACTTCTGACTTTGGGATTTGGGGCTGTTTACTCTCTTCTTTCTTTCTTAATATTGATGATACTTTCCAGAACAATGCCTGTCAAATTACAATAGTGTCATCAACAGGCACTATTAACAGCCAGCAATATGAATATGGTGCCAAATCAATTTTGATGCCAAGATGTACATAATCCCTCTTTTCAAAAATTTCAGTACATTATTTATCACAATTGCTTAGCTTAAAATTTTATTTTTATTGATTATTTTATTTATTTACATTTCAAATGTTGTTGCCCTTTCCAGTTTCTCCTCTGCAACACCTTCATCCCATACCCCCTTTGCTTCTATGAGGGTGCTCGTCTACCCACACACCCACTACCCTGGGGCATCAAACCTCCACAGGTCCAATGGCCTCCACTCCCATTGATGCCTCTCTTCCTCTACATAAATAACAAGTAGAAATAGCTCATCCCTACCTCAAGCAGCAGGCAACAGAGAACAGTCAGAAATAAATGTTTATTTACTATATAAAAATATTCTCGTTCTCTAAACTCTAACTTCTTGAGTTCTTTGTATACATTGGATATTAGCCCTCTATCTGATTTAGAATTGGTAATGATCTTTTCCTAATCTGTTGGTTGCTGTTTTGTCCTGTTGACAGTGTCCTTTGCCTTACAGAAGACTTGCAATTTTATGAGGTCCCATTTGTTAATTGTTGATCTTAGAGAATAAGCCATTGGTGTTATTTACAGGAACTTTTCTCCTGTGCCCATGTGTTTGAGGCTCTTCCCCACCATCTCGTCTATTAGATTCAGTGTATCTGGTTTTATGTGGAGTTCCTTGATCCACTTGTACTTGAGCTTCATAAAAGAAGATAAAAATGGATCAATTTGCATTCTTCTACATGCTGACTGGCAGTTGAACCAGCACCATTTGTTGAAAATGCTGTCTTTTTTTCTGCTGGATGGTTTTGGCTTCTTTGTCAAAGATTAAATGACCATAGGTGTATGGATTCATTTCTGGGTCTTCAATTTTATTCCAGTGATATATCTATATGAATACCATATAGTTTTTATCACTATTGCTCTGTAATACAACTTGAGTTCAGTGATGGTGATTCCTCCAGAAGTTATACTCCAGAAAACTAAATAACCCTATTAAAATGGGGTACCAAACTAAACAAAGAATTCTCAACTGAGGGATATTGAATGGCTTAGAAGCACCTAAATTTTCATCATCCTTGGTCATCAGGGAAATGCAAATCAAAACAACACTGGGATTTCACCTCACAGAAGTCACAATGGCAAAGATCAAAAACTCAGGTGACAGCAGATGCTTGCGGGGATGTGGAGAAAGAGGAACATTCCACCATTGTTGGTGGGATTGCAAGCTGGTACAAACACTCTGGAAATCAGTCTGGCCATTCCTCAGAAAACTGGACCTAGTATTACCTGAGGACCTAGATATACCACTTCTGGGCTTATAACAAAAAGATGCTCTAACACATAAGAAGGACACATGCTCCACTATGTTCAAAGCAGCCTTAACATCCAGAAGCTGGAAAGAATCCAGATATCCTTTACCAGAGAAATGGATACAGAAAATGTGGTACATTTACACAATGGAGTACTACTCAGCTATTAAAAACAATGACTTCATGAAATTCTTAGGCAAATGGATGGAAGTAGAAAATATCCTTCTGAGTGAGGTAACCCGGTCACAAAAGAACACACTTGGTAGCACTCACTGGGAAGTGGACATTACCCCCAAAAGCTTGGAATATGCAACATACAACTTACAGACCATATGAAGCTCAAGAAAAAGGAAGATCAAAGTGTGGATGCTTCATTCCTTCTTAGAAGGGGAGAAATACTAATGGGAAGAAATATGGAGATATATTGTGGGGCAGACTGAAGGAAAGGCCATCCAGAGACTACCCCACCTGGGAATCCATCACCAAGTGCAGATACAATTGTGGATGCCAAGAAGTGCATGCTGACAGGAGCCTGATACAGCTGTCTCCTTAGAGACTATGCAAGAGCCTGAGAAATAGAGGCAGACCCTCACAGCCAATCACTGGACTGTGCATGGGGTCCCCAATGGAGGAGTTAGAGAAATAACTGAAGAAACTGAAGAGGTTTGCAAACCCGTAGGAAGAACAATATCAACCAACAAGACACCCCAGAGCTCCTAGGGACTAAACTACCAACCAAGGAGTACACATAAAGGGACCCATGACTCCAGCTGCATATGTAGCAGAGGATGGCCTTGTGGGGCATCAATGGGAGAAGAGATCCTTGGTCCCCTGTAGGCTCACTGTCCCAGTGTAGGGGAATTCGAGGGTGGGGAGGTAGGTGTGGGTGGGTGGGTTGGGGAACACCCTCATAGAAGCAGGAGTAGGGGGGATTATGTAGGGGTTTTCGGGGGGACTGAGAAAGGGAATAACATTTGAAATGTAAATAAAGAAAATATCCAATAAAAATAAAGCAAAATGTTATATCCGAAAAATAATTCTGCCTATATCCAGCTCTCCAACATATTGTATTATCAAAATGTAATCATAAATAAAAGAAGAAAGAGACAAATATGAGGTAGGGGAGGGTCATATATGAGGGAAAATCTCACCAAACCATACAGAATGAAGACAAGATGCCTGCACTCAATGAAGGAAAGAGCGTTGGTAAAATATTTACAAGTGTACTTATATATCTGGCAGTAAGTAGATCCTGTTAGCTAAAGCAAATGCCTCCTGTTTGGATGAACAGAAAAAAGAAATAGCATTAGTTTACCAGGTAAAAGGCTAGAAATCATTCCTGAAGGGAAATATACACAGGGTTAAATGCTTTCCCCTTCAAAGAAAATCACACATAAGATTGCAGGGAGATACTCAGCACAAAATTTATCATAGGAAAATAAAGATGGAACAAAAGTGTATTTCAAGTTCCTATTCTGCGGTATGCTTATATAAGCAGGCCGGTGCAGAGGGAATGAGCTTTATCGGGCTACTCCTGGAGGCTTTCCATAACTCATCACCAAATATCTCTGGGCACATCCCTATACCTATATAACAGGGGTTTATATGGAATATGCACCACCCCTGACCATATTGTTGCAGTGCTGTGGCAACCCAATAATTAGATTCCTCTGAAAATACCTTGCAATCCTTATGTCAATGTGAGAATGTAAAAATCTAAAATATTTTATATTTTTAGCTTAGTTATCTGTGGGACAAAGGCAGAAATCATAACTGTATTTTGACTTCCATTGTTCCCCTTTTCCAAATCAACCATACACTTCCCTACATGTATTATAACATGTGTTTTCACATAGTGATCTTTGTCTTTCTCATAAACTAGTGTGTGTTTAGAATGCATGCATGTGCTGTATAAAACATGGACCCCATGAAGAAACTGGTGCTGAAACAGACAGGTACATAGTGCATTCTTACAGGAAGTTAGCCAGCAAAGGGGACAGTAGGTTATTGTCTGTCACTGTTGAATAGCCAAGCTAGGATACTAGGAGAGAGAGGCAGATACCTATGGAGTCAGACTCCTGTGTTTACGCTTCTGTGAAGGGTCTGGTGCTTTATTTTCAGCTGAACCTATGATGTAAGCTGCACATCCTGTAGGTGTTTCTGCTGTCTCTATAATCTTTTAATCCTGTGCTTCGTGCCTTTAAGATGAGAATGCTCAGGAATGAGTCAACCCCTGTGGAAACGTGCATAGGCTTTCTATGTTTCCTTTGTTTGAAGAAGACATTGCTCTGCCAACAACCCCTGTCCTCTGCTTATGTGATAAATAAGCCAAATGTGTTAAATATTTCCCTATTTTATTTTTTCATTCATTCATTCATTCATTCATTCATTCATTCATTCATTTTCATTCTTGCCTGTAGTAATTTTGGCATTTCCATCACCAAGATGTATATCATTGCATTTTGTTTTAGTGAAGCTATAGTCTAAGACCTTTATGGAGAAGATATGCAGGATTTCAAAAACTACAGGGACCTGATACCTTCTTCTTCCTCCTTGAAACTTTGGATTTAGGATACCCAGAGTTCTACAGAGCTGCACTCCTTCCCCCAAGTTGTCACTGTGCCTATTAGGTGATCTTTTCACATTCTTTGTAGCCAATGATTTATCATTTTCAAAATAATAATTTTGACAAAAAAGCTATAAAGCAAAATTTTCTGGAGATGATGGCCAAATCAGTATATATCTGTATCTGTATCTGTAATCTGTATCTGTA